>NC_039366.1:82374259-82698544 GCF_003573695.1 Papaver somniferum
GGATCTTAGCTTTGAGGAATTCCAACACATGAAAATATTTTATCTCGACCCAGTTATAGAACCTAAACTTGAACCACAGCTAGATGTAGTTGTCTTAAACAGGAAACTAGACAAGGGTGTGCTTTATTTGTTTATTTACTTGGCAGGTTGCAGATTCCTTTTACTTGTGATAGCTTTATTTGGTTTTGATGACCCACAGATATTTCGGCTATTACTTTATGATTCTATGAGGTGACTAATCCTTTCTTAGTCTGGCTGAAGACTTTAAACTTAGCACTTCTTGGGAGGTAACTCATGCTCATGCAACACGGTAATATCTTTCCTTAACTCTTTTTCTTTAAATGGTAACAGTTTCTCCTTGTTCATGCTTTTATTTTCATCTTTAGAACATTGAGGACAATATTAGATTTAAGTTTGGGGGTATGGGAGAAACTTTTTAGTTGCAATAATTAAAACTCCAGAGCCTAGAAATTTATGCAAATTAAGGATGGCACTAACCAATCTAAGTGGATGGAAGCATCTTGGTTGTAGGTGTTGAGGAACCAATTTGATTATATGGAAACATCTAAAGAGTCTATTCATAAAAGCACAGAGCTCAGGTGTTAGAAATAACATGGTAGTTTCGCCATATCTCGTTGAGTCCTTTTCACTTCTGTTTTTATTTTGTTTTCTTATTAAAATATGTTTTTCTAAGTGATTAGGTGGGGCTCCCGAACCAAGTTGTTACCACTGCTAGGGTGAAATAGAGTGATTGAGATACTAAAAAAAAAAAAAGTTGAAAAAAGAGAAAAAAAAAAAGTTGAAAAAAAAACGAAAAAGAAAAAAAAAATTGAGACCAGACCATCAGACCAACCGGAATAAATTCAATAAAGTCGACCTCTGGTTCCCTTGTATATGCCAGTTGTGTTGACCTAGAGTTAAGATTATCGACCGCTGGTTCCCTTGTATATGCCAGTTGTGTTGATATTAGTCAGACCAATATCTCAGTCCATTAGGATAGGTTCATTTTGGCAGTGGCCTTCAGACAGATATGAGAAACACCGTTCACCTAGTCAACATCAAAACCATTTATGTTTTTCTCTATATTCATCTCTTAATATATCCATGTGATTTGATTGACTCCGGATATTGATGTCCATAGTGGACTATCTGAGTAGAGCTCTGTCACTTATATATGAATTTTAGTATGCTTGAGTGCAAACTCGTGTACAACAATTGGAATTTCGCATCAGGGTACTTCCTCCTGTATTCAATAAGTATGCCAACCAAGGAGATTCTTTAGTGCCTTCCAAGGTTCTGCGTAGATAGCTAGGGTCTGGAGTAAAGGTTTTGTGGGTATACCTCTTGTAAACCCTCCCGAGACTATAACTTGGCCACTAGGGCCACCTAGGGGTTTAAAGGCTTATTGCATACGCTAAATGCAAAGACAAGATATGCTCGGGATTTCTCTGCTCCATATATTTGGAAATTTTTGGTTAGTATGGGAGTTTAAGTCTATATGGGACTCTACTCTATCGATTAGGAAGTATGGGATAACCTAAAAATGCACAGAGAAGCCGCATGAAACAAAAGAAAGGGAATATTTTCCCGTAGCTTTAGGTGAAAGAAAAGGGATATTTGATCGGGTTTAATCGGTGTTGTGGTGTATATATAGGCTACTGGGACCTAACATGGGTGTTATTGAGACCTAGGGTAGAGTTTGGAAGTACACAGAGCCGAGAATTCAAAGTTGCAGAGAAGTTCTTCATCACCAGCAGAACAAGGAAGAAGAAGATAGGAAAACCGTTAGCTATTCTTTCATATATTGTAACAGTTTTGCAACAATTATTTCAGTAAGGACTTTCTTTGTAACAGTAGGCTCTGTAACAGCGAGTTCTATAACAATTATATCTGTTACAAACTCGCTTCATTATACTTTTTCTCTCTGTTAATCAACTTTTGATCTATGAACCAATATTTTGAGCATGTGATTAATATGAGGAGCTAAACCCCATTGCTGAGGCGATGGATGAAGCCGTTTTTCCAATTATATGTGGTAACATCTATTTTTAATGATTTTTGAAAATTCTTTTATGATTATTTGCCTTGAATTTGATGCAGGGCATACTACAATTCCAGAAGATTCCGCTTAGAGGTTTGGCTTCCATGGTTTCCCAGTTTCTGTCTTTCTTATTTTTTGGATTCTTTTAGATTTCCTTTTAGTTTTCTGTTTCCTAGTTTAGTTATTCTTCAAGCCTATATAAAGGCTAGATTAAGTCTTGTAAGAGCTATCTATTACTCAATCAAATTATTAAACACAAAACTTATTTTTTCTTCTTGCTTGAATTCTCTTCTCTTCTTGCTTATAACAATCTAGTATTGCTTTCTTTTACCTTGTTCCACATTAGTTGGCATCAACCGCTTAGTTTTAGGTTTTCATCCTATAACTTGATCCTTTACATCGCTTCCGCAACACCTTTCAGTCCTTTTTTTTTTAGTTCCTTTTCGTATACAAAAAAAAAATATGACTGCTCAACCAGTTACTCTAGCAGCAATCGAAGCTCTCATCAAATCTCATACCGAGATTTTGGCAAAAAACATTACTGAAGCTCTTGAGAAGTCCATGGAGGACAAATTAGGGTTAAGAGATACCAAGCTTGAAACCATGCAGAATCAACTTTTGAAGGTTGCAAAACATATAAATCTAGATTTGGATATGCCTGAGCTTGTAGACTTAGAAGGAAAAACTAAAGAAGATATACTTCAGTTTTTACAGAATGATGAAGTACCTGAAGATGTATTGCGTACTTTAAACATTAAGAAACCGTATGAAGGTTTCATAGGTCATTCAAAGAAGAAGATAGTTTCTCCTGCACTTGACAGTGATGATGAAGATGAACGTGAGAACGATCTAGAGAAGAATTGGATTGAAGAACGACGTTTAAAAACTGGTCACAACCCTTACAGTTCTTTACCCGAATATAAACTAAAATATGATATTCCCAACTTCTCTGGAAATTTTCGTATTGAAGAACTAACTGATTGGTTCTTTGAGATAGAAGCTTTTTTCGAATTCATGGAGGTCCCTGAAGATTCTAAGGTTAAACTTGTGACATACAAACTCAAAGGAGGAGCTGCAGCTTGGTGGGATAAGATCTGTGATGATCGTAGAAACGCTAACAAACCGAAAATACGTACTTGGAAACGTATGAAAACTTTGATCAGGGATAAGTTCTTACCTAGAGACTTTATGCAACAACTTTTCATCAAATTACAAAACATTCAGCAGGGGGCACGAACTGTTGAAGAATATGTGTCAGATTTTTATAATTTGGTCGCACGAAATCAACTCAAAGAATCTGAAGAACAGTTAGTTGCAAGATTCATTGAGGGACTGAATAGATTAATACAAAATGGTATGACTCATTCAGTTTTTACTATGGTCGAAGCTGTGCAGCAAGCTATTAAGATAAAAAATTGTCTTATTCGTTCTTCTAGGATTTATCCATCCAGACAAGGGCGTTATCAAAATACTTACAGGGGTACCAATTCATCTCAAAAATTTTCTCCAGATACTGTTTTGAATATTCCCAGGCCTCCTTATGATGATGTTAGCCATTCACATCGACAACCTAGCCATATTGTGCCTTATACTCCACCTCTGGCTACACCTATCTTAGCCAATCCAGTTGATCTTCAGCCGGGTCAGCAGTCTCACTCTCTGCAACCAACTCCTCCTACTACAGGGAATCGGTTTCATAATAGTCAACAACAATTTCCACCGCAACAGCGAGCTAATAATGCTTATACAAAATTTCGTGGAGATAAGTGCAATAAATGTCAGCAATCGGGGCACACTTCTAGTGATTGTCGGAAATTCAATGCTTTGATTGGTGAACCTCAGTTCATTAATGAAGTCACTGGTGCGCTTAATGAGTTCGAAGATGAAGACTCACCTGGTGATGACGACGAGTTTGTTGGGATGATTCGTCCATTATTTCTTACTCAACAATGCAAGTCTCAGAGACACAGTATTTTTAAATCAAGATGTTATATTGGGGGTAAAATATGCAAGATGATAATTGATAGTGGCAGTGTGGATAATTATATTGCTGATCACGTAGTTAAGAAGCTTGAACTACCAGTAACTTCTCATCCAGAACCTTACACTGTAGGATGGGTTAATGCCTCTAGCACACAAAGATTACTCTTCAGTGTTATGTGTCATTCTCTTTTGAGGGTTATGAAGACACAGTTCTATGTGATGTCATTAATATGACGGCAACCCATCTTCTTCTTGGCAGACCTTGGCAATACGATCTTCACGCGGTTCACAATGGATTCGAGAATACTACACTTTTGTTCATAATGGGAAAACCAAGGTTCTTAGTCCATCCAATTCCACTTCAAACTCTTGTGCGCAGACTGATGCTGTCGTAGCCATGTTATTCGTTCTTTGCACCCACAACATTCTTTACATTCCCATGAAGATTCTAAGCCTATGATTGAGTTGCCTGCAAAGGTGAAGCCCTTATTATTTCAATATAATGTTTTATTTCCAGATGAATACCAACTGCATTACCTCCTTTACGGAATATTCAACACTGCATCGATTTTATTCCTGGAGCCTCTTTACCAAACCAAGCACACTATCGCTTGAGTCCTGCTGAGCATGAGATATTACAGGGACAGGTAAATGATTTGCTTACAAAGGGTTTGATACGACCTAGCAACAGTCCTTGTGCCAGTCCTGCCTTCTTGGTTAGTAAAAAAGACAATGGATGGAGGATGTGTATCGATTGCAGAGCATTAAATCGCATCACCATTCCTTATAGATTTCCGATCCCGCGTATTGATGATATGATTGATTTACTGTCGGGCTCTATTATTTTTACTAAGTTGGATTTACGCAGTGGTTACCACCAAATACGCATTCGAGGTGGAGATGAGTGGAAAACAGCATTCAAGACACGTGAAGGTTTATATGAATGGCTGGTCATGCCATTTGGGTTATCTAATGCACCTAGTACTTTTATGCGACTATGAATCAGGTTCTCCAACCCTTTCTCAGTAAATTTGTTATTGTCTATTTTGATGACATACTAATTTTTAGTCGCAGTGAGCCAGAACACCTCCAACATCTTTCACAAGTGTTTCAAGTTCTTGCTGACAACTCTTTATATGTTAATTTGAAGAAGTGTACCTTCATGGCTTCTTCAGTAACATTTTTGGGATATGTGATTTTACTGATGGTATTCATGTCGATCCTTCTAAAGTTCAAGCAATTGAAGATTGGCCAGTTCTACTTCTATTCGTGATGTTCGTAGTTTTCATGGTTTGGCTTCTTTCTATCGAAGATTTGAAGAACTTTAGCTCTATTTCTGCACCTTTGACTGACTGTCTCAAGAAGGAGAAGTTTGAGTGGACGGAAGCAATGGATAAAAGCTTTATTCTTCTTAAAGAAAAGCTTTGTACGACACCAATTCTTGCACTTCCGAATTTCAACAAGCCTTTTGAAATAGATTGTGATGCATCTGTTGTTGGTATTGGTGCAGTATTATCACAGAGGGTCATCCAATTGCATATTACAGTGAGAAGAATTCAGATGCACAAAAGAAATGGTCTACATATGAATTAGAGTTATTGGCTCTTGTTCAATCTCTTAAGCAGTGGCATACTTATCTTATACATAGGGAATTTGTTGTCAACACTGACAACCATGCTTTGAAGTTTTTGAATACTTCTGCTAAAGTTAACAGAATGCATGATCGATGGCTTTCCACACTCAACAAATACACTTTCTCCGTGAGACATAAAAGTGGCAAATTGAATCAAGTTTCTGATGCCTTAAGTAGAAGAAGTCATCTATTAACTACAATTCGTAATGAGAGTTATGCATTTGACTATATCAAAGACATTTATCCAGAAGATGAAGATTTTGGCAAACTATGGGATCAATGCAGTTCTCAAACTCATGGGGTTGATGATTTTCTTATACAAGAAGGTTTTTTTTTAAAGGGAATCGATTATGTATTCCTCAAGGGTCTTTACGTTTACATCTTATGCGAGAATTACATGGCAGTGGTCTTGGTGGTCATTTTGGGAGAGATAAAACCATTGCCCTGATTGAAGAAAGATATTTCTGGCCATCTTTGAAACGTGATGTACAAAAGTTCGTACAAAAATGCATGGTCTGTCAGAGAGCAAAGGGTACAATTCAAAATACCGGGTTGTATACTCCTTTACCAGTTCCTGATGCACCTTGGGTTGATATAAGTATGGATTTTATACTTGGTTTACCTCGTACTGCTAGAGGTAATGATTCTGTTATGGTCGTAGTTGATCGTTACTCTAAAATGGCTCACTTCGTGGCTTGTAAGAAATCAACTGACGCTTCTAATGTTGCTTCTTTGTTCTTTAAAGAAGTAGTAAGATTGCATGGGGTTCCAAAGTCTATCACTTCTGACAGAGATACCAAATTTTTGAGTTATTTCTGGAAAAGTTTATGGATGCGCTTAGGCACAGTTCTACAATTCAGCACAACTTCACATCCGCAAACTGATGGACAGACTGAGGTTGTTAATAGATCACTTGGAATTTGATTAGAGCTAAGTGCCTGGATAATAGTAAGCAGTGGGATGTGTTATTGCCACATATGGAATTCGCTTTCAACACTTCTGTGAATCGTTCTACTGGGAAAACTCCATTTGAGATTGTGTACTCTAAAGTACCTAATCATACTCTTGATTTGGTAGCCTTACCCACCACACAGAGTACAAACACTGCAGCCGACTCTTTTGTAGACAAAGCAACTGAATTACATAATGAAGTAAAATCTAAACTGGAGAAGTCCAATTCTAAATATAAAGAGGATGTTGATAAACACAAGAGGTTTAAAACCTTCAAGGAAGGGAGCTCGTGATGATACATCTAAGAAAAGAGAGATTTCCAGTGGGTACTTATAACAAAACCAAGATGAAGAAATATGGTCCTTTCAAGGTTTTAAAGAAGATCAATGATAATGCTTATGTTATTGATCTACAAAATGATTGGAATATCTCCAACACATTTAATGTTCAAGAGATTTTTACATTTCATGGTGACAATGAACTTCTGGTTTGTTTGGACAACTCGAGGACGAGCTTTACTCTATAAGGGGGGACTGATTCAGGGCATACTACAATTCCAGAAGATTCCTCTTAGAGGTTTGGCTTCCATGGTTTCCTAGTTTCAGTCTTTCTTATTTTTTGGATTCTTTTAGATTTCCTTTTAGTTTTCTGTTTCCTAGTTTAGTTATTCTTCAAGACTATATAAAGGCTATATTAAGTCTTGTAAGAGCTATCTATTACTCAATCAAATTATTAAACACAAAACTTATTTTTTCTTCTTGATTGAATTCTCTTCTCTTCTTGCTTATAGCAATCTAGTATTGCTTTCTTTTACCTTGTTCCACATTAGAATTAAAATTGTTTTATGGATTAGTAATTGAACAGTTGTGATTTCTTTTGATAGAGCATGCTTAGCCTAGGGTTCTTGATGTTCTATGCTTCGGATATACAATTGTTACTTTGAAAATCTATCTTTGCAACATATTAGAATCACTTTAAAACGAAAAGAATTACATGAATATTAATTAGATTGAATCACTGATAATTGGTTAATGGTGGAATCCATAGTCTCAGTTCTCTCAACAATCTTGAAATCGACTTTATTTGAGTTTCTATTTTAATTTTAGTCTAAAACAAAATCTTCACAAGTCTTAAATGAACCACTACTTTTACCACTATCTACAAATCACGTCACTAGGGTATGGCCACACTTCCAGTGCGCTGTGGCGGATTAATCGCCTAGTTTGGCTAAGCATAGTTTTTCGACCAACGGGGTCTAGTGTACTGCGCGGGGCGCGAAACCTTTATTTTGCAAATTAGTCGGGTTTATGAGCTTTTTGTGAGTTATCACAATAATTGGATGGATTTTGTATGCTGCCACAAAAATCCTTATCTACAGAATGCAGTGTGCTTTCCGTCTGAGCATTTCGTGCGATGGCCTTAACTTTGGTAGTTGGAGGTTCATGCTACTCCTCTGCGAGTGAACATAAATCCGCCATGCCATACCGATATTAAGGGTTCTGCCGGGGAACATAGCACAGGAAAGTACTCAATGAGTCTTGTTTCGGCGAGGTGCCGAAATTTACAGAGTGTTTGGGATGGTTGCTACATTCGCTAGTCTAGATAAATTTCATGTAAATATATCGAATGGCTCAATAAATATGTCGGTGGATAGGTTAGCACTCACGACACCGTTTTTTTGCAGAGATACGTCAGATACAAGGTTTTACGATTTTAACCCTAAGATAAAAACCACCATCAACAGGTGGATTTTTGACAAAGGTTAAAATCTTAAAATCATGATACTGCATGTTTCTGACCCGGATTCAGGAACGCATGTGACCATTCATGTTTTATGATTCGTGAACCGTTTCACGACCTCTGACTGAGTGAGCGTTCCTCTCAGAGCAATGATGAATATGTTTCTCGAAAGGCCTCCAGCTGAGCGTTCGATGCTCCACACATTTCATCATACCTCTATGTAGAATCAAATGATTGGGTTGTTCTCTAGACATAATTGTTTGTTAGAGAGATTAACGCCTTCAGGACGTCACGTTGCTCGATGTTCCCTGACTACATAGAGAGACTCACCTCTACATAGAATAATGATTTGGCGGTTCTCTAGACATAATTTTTTGTTAGAGGGCTTAACGCCTTTAGGACGTCGAAGGTGCACGTTGTTCCCTGACTATGTAGAGAGACTGTATATAGATTCAGGAGGCTCTCTATACATAATTTTTTGTTAGAGGGCTTAACGCTTTCAGGACGTCGACGCTGCAAGTTGTTCCCTGACTATGCACCCTTCAGAACGAGTATGATGCTTCAACTATCTCATATATCGATTCTGCAAATAGATTAATTCTATCGTGACATTCATCCACTGAATTCCTAGAAAATAATATATTATATCTCATTATTACGTTCCCTAAATTCCCCGGCTGGATTCATGGATTAGTAATAGATAACCATTTTATGTCATTACTCCGTTCTTTGAATTCCCCGACTGGATTTCATGGATTAGTAATAGATACTCAATTCAGTTTTATTACTCTGTTTCATGAATCATTCTCCGCTGAATTTCATGAATTAGTAATAATTACTCAACAATCGGGCGTCTGGACTATCACCGAGTAAGCCCCAAGAAAATGGTGTAAGTGTACTCAACGATAAGGCACGAACGAGCACCCAAATGCACGAATGAGCATTCAAAAATATGGACAAATGAGGAATCTTATACAAAATAGGAGAGAAAATAATAAAATAAAAAGAGACGCCTAGGGACCGGGCCCCACCGGCCGGACGTTCATGCCGCCGTGGCCGGTCCCCTACGCCTCTTCCTTTATTTTTTCTTATTTTATTATTTTCATAATCTCATCAAGACTCCTTCATTCGAGCAAATTTCCTTGTTTGAGCAAAACTCATAGTTTCTCCATATTTTCTCTCAAACGATGAAAAATAATAAAAATAGGGGAAGGTGTCATGGGACCGGGCTACCTAGCCAGCTAGCCATGCCCTAGCCGTGGCCGGTCACACAATTTGCAATCCCTTGTTTTCATAATTATTATTTCCCTCAACTCATGCAACTCTTCCGTTTGAGCAAAAACCTTGATTTCTTCATATTTTCTCAAATATTGCTAAAACCATGAAAAAGCCAAAAAGTCAAATGGTCACATGACCGACTAGGCTATTCACGAAAAATATTAAAATATTATTATTTTATTACTCAAAATATTGATCAAACGAGCAAAGTTCCACTTGCTCATTCGAGTAAAATCAAGAATTTCAGTCAAAGATCAAACTCTTCTGAAAATCCAAAATATTGCTCAAACGCACACCAGAAAATACAAAAACTCTCAGAACTGAGACATGAACATTATGATGACACGGGCATGCTTTCTTGACCGACCAAGATCGGCCCTAAGGCTTGCAAGGAGTCGGTCCCATACATCTTTATAATTTTGACCTAATTTGCTCAATTGCTTATATTGGGTCCAAACTCTTTCCAACCAACTTGGAATTTTCTCAAACGACCATCAGTTGGTCCCATGACCACCAAGGGCCGGTCTCATTCCCTCTTGGACGGTCCCTTAGTTCTTCATAATTAGGTTTTACCACCTAATGCTCAGACGAGCACTATTCTAATAAATGATTAAACCAGCATTTAATCACCCCTTCACCAACTGGTTTACAAAAGGACTTTGGTGCATGCTTACACGAGCACCTGGGCACTACATGGTCGTCCATCATCCCATGTAGCCGGTCCCTCCTTCACTCAGTGATTGATTTTCAATAAATCATCAACTGGTCAATCAATCAAAATTAGGGTTTCAAACTGAATGCTCTGCAAATCATAATTTTGAGCAGGTTTAAACACTAATAATTTTATGTTGATCCAGCGATCAACATCTTACTTAATTATATAATATTCGGTCCATCTACCAATATTTTAATTAATATTTTATTTGGTCATGCTACCAATAATTCATCAAACGAGCAATATTCGCTAAAACGGGCAATACTTGCCCAAACGAGGAATATTGATCTAACTATCAATATTCAATAATTTTACTCAGACGAGTAATATCTGCTCAATCCATCAATATTGATTCAACTATCAATATTCAACAATCCATCATACAAGCAATATTTGTTCAGTTCATCAATATTTATCATGTTGATTCAATTATCAACATTTATTTAAGAACTATACGTCTCAATAGACATGTTCAATCCATGAATTACTGAGTATTCGTCAATCATGCTCGATTCAACAAAACTTAGACTCACTGTCTAATCAAGTCAATGACTGACTAATCAAATACACGTCTGCTTTGTAGACTCCACGTTCGTGAAACATCAATCACGTCACATGGGGGATATTAACTAGGGTTTTGGTCTGGCGGCCTACAGCACGTGTGTTCATCCACGATGAGAATTGTGAGTAAGTCGTGCAAGTAGTTGAGGGAGTTAGCAAAGTAGTGGGTGGGAAATAAACTGATCGCTATCGTAGGCGTCAAAAATAATTACACTTTCTTACTACTCAAATTATATAATATAGCAAGGGAAAGAAAGGATCGTTCCCACAGAGAGGAGTTAGGTTGTCAATATGCTTCGGTTTCCTATAAATAACAATGGGGGGTTTTCTGATTTTTATATAACAAACTAAATAAAAGCAAACAATAAAGGTAAACAAATCAAATCAAGAATGGGAAAGTATTGGTCACGGATTTCATCTTCATTCACAAACATGTTTTCAACACAATAACTAGAATTGATATTTTAATCTCAACTTTTATCAAAGGCCCTAGGATACCTTGATCGCAAGAATATCCCGCTAATTTCCTCTTATCATCAACAAACACATTAAAAGATGCGCATATGAATTCTACCTAAGAGAACAACGTAACGTGTAAAAGCACTAATCAAGTTTAATTCCCTAAATGCATTAAGTTTTATGAAATCAGGCCAATCAAAGCAATCGAACGTGTAAAAGCACTAATCCGATTTAACAAAGATTATGACTCACATGTGACTACTAGGATGTATCACTACAAGCAATAATCACAATCATGCTACTTGTAATCAGGAATCTATCACTTTTGCGTATAATAAATCCTAATCTAGCAATGGAGATGAACACAAAATCAACTGATTCGCGACTCGATCAAACAAGTATTTAAATCATAAGACAATACCAATAGTGAATCATAAACGATAAAGCATGGAGACAAAACTAATTTATCATATCAAAAAGTATATTATGTGAAATCCAATTATTCCATAACCAATAATAATAATCTAGTTCATGTTCATGGAGTTCATCCAAAGAAGAAATAAATCTATCATTTTCACAAACCCTAGAACAAAAATAGAAGAGAAGATTCGCCCAGAGATCCCCTTGTTGTGGTATTCTCAAACCCTTTTATAGCTTTCTGGCCTTCAGATCAACCAGGAATAGTGCCAAGCTTCCTAAAAACCCAACTTCCAAATCTGGGCCAAAGCCCATTAAGTTACTTCCTGTCTGCCTCAACATAACCCATTACATTGATATGCTTGTCAGTTTCTGAGAACTGACAAGCCAATTCAGTCCATTGTAGCACAACCAGGATCACAGCTAGCTGGATCAACATTGTCTTTTCTTCACTGCGATTGCTTCAGTATTCAACAACATCCCATCACCCAGCTCTCTTTCCCTGCAGCAACTGCTTACAATAACCAACAACAGCACCAGACTCTTACTTCCCTATAAAACCATTCATCATCATTTGTTTGCTCGGCAATAACACACAAGACCATCAATTTCAGATCATCTTCTAATTCAGCTCTCTTTGTCACAGCCACTGCATTTCAGTTCATCCTGCAGCAACACCAATTCCCATTGTTGCCTTCTTCCAGATACTATCCATTCATCTGCAGCTTACACTGCCATTGACCTGCAATCCGATCCAACTTCCATTCTCTTATCAGCAGCATCTCAATGTCACCACCAGTCTGTAACCCATTCCTGCAACTTATTGCTCCACTGCAAACCAACACATTGCATTACCACCAGACCCAACACCTGCAACTGCTGTAGTTTCTTTCCATCACAACAATCACCAACCCGACTCATCCTGCAATTGCAACCTCCACCAGGCCAGGGCATAGCTCCTCCGTTGTTGTTGCACCATTCTGCAGCAGATCAGTTCTTGTCTAGACTTCTTCACCAACACAATTCCTTGTCTCAGATTGCAGCTGCAACATTACTGCACACAAAAGCATCAGCATCTCAGCCAACACCATAATCACCTTCGGTTCAATATCCTCTTCTCCATCTTGGCTTCTTGCTGTCCACCTGAACCTTTGTCATTTCAGTCCATTCTCTGTCACTGCAAAACCACTTCAGCTGCAAACATCCATTGCAATACTCTCAACCATCTAGTTCCAGTTCAAGCCAGCTGCATCTTCATGTTGTCAATGCTTCACTCCACCTGACACAGCAGACTCCACTTCTTTGTACCAAACTGCAAACATCAGTTCAATCTCACAATTCAAACTTATGAAAATCGTATGCAGCTGCAGCTTCCTCCATCTCTGAGTTGAAACATATTCTTCAATTATTGCTTCTCATTCTCGGCTCACTGCCGCAAGCTCATTGCAGGCTAACTGCAACTTCAGCCATTTGCAGCTACATCTCCTTGAGCTTCAATCTTTTTCCCCATTACAATTCCATCTTGTTGCCAACACAAAACTGCAGCTGCAAAACCCTTTTTACCATGGTCATCAATGAGCTTCTCCATTATTTCCATAACTCACTGTCATATTTTCTGCAATACATAATCTCAGCACCACTAGCACTACACTAATTCAACTTGAACTCAACTCATCTCTTCTGCAACATCTCATCTCAACTGTCCCAGCATCATAATTCAACATCACCACCAGTAGCTCAAGAACAACTCCAATTCAGTAATTTGCTCAAAACCCTCACTTGTGTTTCCTTCTTGACTTCAAACGCATCCAAACCCTTCAAGTCTTCTTCTCTGATTTCATCAGCAACAGCTCATTTGGAACCCTAATTGCAGAACCCCCATCGATCTCAACAACCATTTCCACAACAAACCCAATTTCTTCCCAAATCGAACCCATCCTTCCTTCTGAACTTCCATAGCAGATTTGTTCTTGACTGCAACAGATTCGATCTCAACTCGTCTATGTTCTTCTCACAAACTCTTGGGAACAACTGCAAATCATCTATTTCTCTAAATCTCTCCCTTTTTTTGAGTTTCACTGCCACCATGGCTCTTTTCTTTCTTCTCTGAATTTGAGAAGTAAAGTAGATCGAGAAATGAATTCTCTCAACTTTTCGTCGAGCAAATCAAACAAAATTAATTCTAAAACATACACACAACTCCGTGTCGTCGAGGCTACGATCACACTTAGCACGTATAACAAGCCTTTAAACCCCTAGGTGTTTCCAACTTACAAGTTCTCCGAAATGATAACATCCAACGCGCTAAGAAGATATAGAAATTCTGCACACTAGTCATAAGAAGTTAGACACATAAATGAACACAATCTCATCCTTAAAAGTTGAGAGAGAAATAACCATCCCTTATCGAAAGAATCCAGGTTCGAGAGTTATCGAAAGTCTCGAATCTACCTCACAAGAAAGGGTTTTATGAAGTTGCACTCAATAATAAACAGTTTTTTATGGGTCACACATGTGTCCAGTTAGGAGTGAAGAGAGAATCCTGCGACACCTTGAATGGTAGGAAGGAAAAAACCCTCCGAATTGTTTTGAAAACCCACATCTTTTATTCATTTTGAAAACCTTTTTTTCTGACGATCTCTAAGAAAGGAAATCAACCACTTAACGAAGGTGGAAATATGCTTACTTACATCGTTATCCGTTCGACGTGCAGTTAGCACCACTCTCACAACATCCATAGAAACGTCTTCGGTCTTCAATCCTTGTCTTCATCTTTGTCTTCGGTCTTCAACTCTTGATGATCAAATCTTGAACTTCGTAGAATCTTGACAATGTGATTCTTTCCTCTAATTCCTTGTTGCTTGAAACTTCATTGTGGATATTCCTTCTTTCCATTGGCTTTATTGAAAGAATACAAAACTAAAAACGAACTGTACAAACCCAAAATAGGATACAACACATTTTTTTTCTTTTTTTTCCTTTCTTTTTTTCTTTTTCTTTTGAGACAAGAGAAAATAAAATACAAATTAACAAATAAAAATAAAGATAAAATAAAAATGCAAGTACAAAGGCCATGGTGTGAGTACTTTACCGCTCGATTCTTCACAACTTGTATGTCTCGATATCATAAACTTCTTGAATTCTCATCTTGATAATATTCGCTCTTGTACAATAGTCTTCAACTTGTAAAAATTCTGCTTCTTGTCTTGTTGCTATACTTGAATCTAAAATCTGCTCATTTTTGTACTGTTGCTTGTAAACCTTGAACGTCTTCAACTTTCCTTCGAATTTGTGATGCTCCTCTTGTTGATGATGATGGTGTTTCTATGGACCTGTCGGTGTAGAGAGAGATAAAGTGGATGGTGCTAACTGCGATCAAGATTAGTGGTATGTAAGTTAGCAATTCGATGTCACCATTCATGATTGATAAAATATCACTCAAGAGATCAAAATAGTGCTTCTATTGGTGGGAGGTTGGGTAGCTCACCATTCTACCCGGAGTTTACGTACGGTGACACACACTCTAAAAGAACATATTTAGACAGGTACAAAGAAGTGAAGGTCGGTGCCTCTCATGATGTAACATGGGTAGTCTCCACTATAGGGGACCACTACTCTAATACCGAATTCAGTCTGCACCTCATTTTCCACTGGGATGGTCCAACTTTAACTCTCATACAAGTAAGAAACCCGATCATTTTCTCTGTCATCTCTAAGTTCAGTCACTCTTATGAGAATCTCGATGTAATCTTAGCGACATGTATACTATGTGACTCTAAACTAACCACAAGTTGGAGTTTTCTTATTCACTATTTTACACAAAAGTTGAAAATTTACAATGCAAATGTTTAACCACTCCCCCACACTTAAACTTTACATTGTCCTCAATGTAAATTGAGTCATCCAAAGTAAGTGAAGGTGGGAAATTCTAACATGACATGTGACAAGAAATCAGAAAAAATAAAAACAAAACAAGACAAGAAAAACTAAAAACAAGACAAGAAATAAATACAAGACAAGAAATACTCATCCTTTGGGTTGCCTCCCATTTAGCGCTTGGTTTAAAGTCGTCAGCCCGACTATCTCCTTGCTTTCTATGCCTCCTCCAGAGGGAGTGCATCCACAAAGTTAGCTCCTTCCACCACTTCGGAAGTGAAATTCTCATAATATGGTTTCAACCGGTGCCCATTAACTTTAAGTTCCTTGCCTGTAGCTATGCTACGAATTTCTACTGCACCATGAGAAAACACATTAGTAACAATAAAAGGTCCAATCCAACGTGACCTTAATTTACCCGGAAATAAATGCAAGCGAGAATTAAACAAAAGCACTTTCTGCCCAATGCAAAATTGTTTCCTAGAAATCATGTTATCATGAAATGCTTTCGTCTTTTCCTTGTAAATGCGCGAGCTTTCAAATTCATCATTGCGAAGCTCCTCTAGGTATTGGAGTTGTAACTTCCTTTGCTTTCCATCCCCATCCAGCGAAAACATACAACTTTGAAAGGTAGCTGGAGCATTGCATAAGCCAAAAGGCATCCTTCTATAAGCAAAATTACCAAAAGGACAAGTTAAAGTGGTTTTCTCTTGATCCTCCGGTGCTATCACAATCTGATTGTAACCTTAATAACCATCAATGAAGCAATAATAAGAGTGTCCAGCTAAACGTTCAAGCATTTGATCAATAAAAGGCAATGTAAAATGATCCTTCCTAGTGGCGGCATTTAATTTCCTGTAATCAATACAAACCCTCCAACCGGTTTGCACACGAGTTGGGACAAGTTCGTTCTTATCATTATCCACCACCGTCACACCTGATTTCTTTGGTACTACTTGTACCGGGCTCACCCACTTGCTATCGGATATGGGGTAGATAACACCCACGTCCAAAAGCTTGAGTATCTCCTTTTTCACAACTTCCATCATGGGAGGGTTCAAACGACATTGCGCTTCCCTTGTAGGTTTTGCTTCGTCCTCCAAACGGATTTGTGCATACAAACGGCAGGGCTTATACCCTTGATATCATCAATTTTCCATCCTACGGCCGTCTTGTACTTCCTTAGCACCCTTAGAACTTTTTGCTCCTGTAATTCACTAAGCTTGTTAGAAAAAATCACAGGTAAATCTTCCTTGTCACCCAAGTATAAGTATTTTAGGTGATCGGGAAGAGGTTTCAATTCTAACTTTGGAGATTTACCAATGAAAGGTACAAGCTTTTCATCACTGCATGGTACGGAAATAAAAGATATATTATGAGTTTCCGGGCATCCTTGTAGTGAATTAAGATCACCAAGGGATTCCTTGACTTCATTACCACACTCTACACCATTATCCATGGATGTAGTTAAAACAGTTTCCAAAGCATTATCACCATTCAATTCAAACACTTGTTGTGCCAATGCATCCATAACATCAATGGAGAAACAAGAGTGGACATCACTAGGATATCTCATCGTCTCGAAAATGTTGAAACGTATTTTTTCTCCATCAAACTCCATAGTTAGCATTCCCTTTTCCACATCAATAATGGTTTTCGCCGTTTTCATGAAGGGACGCCCAAGTAGAAATGGAAGAGACGAGTCCGGTGACCCTTCATTCATCTCTAACACGCAAAAGTCAGCTGGAAATACAATTTGATTAACCTGCACAAGAACATCCTCAACAATACCAATTGGGTAAACATTAGAGCGATCGGCTAATTACAATACAATTTCAGCCTTTTTAAGAGGACCTAACTCAAGTGAATTGTACATAGATGCATGCATAACATTAATGGATGCACCTAAATCCAACATAGCTTTGTTAAATGCGGTGTTACCAATTGTGACTGGAATGTCAAAGCTACCGGGATCCTTACATTTCAGTGGGAGTTTGTGTTGTAAGATAGACGAAGCATTATCCCCCACACTTAGCACTTCATTACCTTTGAGCCTTTGCTTATTGGTACACAAGTCCTTCAACACCTTCGCATACTTGGGAACTTGCTTGATAGCATCAATGAGTGGTATGTTCACATGGATCTTTTTTAGAACGTCTAAAATCTCCTTTTCTAGTTCCGCCTTCTTGGAGTTTGCAAATCTGCGAGGAAAAGGTAAAGGAGGAACATAAGTAGAAACCAGAGTTTTAGAGTTAGGAATACGTACCTCAGAAGTTTGGGGAGAATCATCACTCTTCTCCTCCAAAACAAGTTCCTTTGGTGTTTCCACCTTGCCCGAATCAGTAACCTCGGGTTGCACAAGTTGTTTACCACTTCTCAACGTAATAGCATTGACATCCTATTTTGGGTTAATGGGTTGAGAAGGGAGTTTCCCACTATTTTGTGCCTTTAATTTGTTTATGTCCATCGCCATGGAGCCCATTTGTGTCTGCAACTCCTTGATAGCACTCTTAGTTTCTTGCTGACTTTCTTTAAACATGGTAGAAATGCCTTGCATAAACTTTTGAAGCTTTGCATCGATATCGGAACCTTGATTTTGAGTTGCTTGTTGTGTTTGTGGTTGCTGAAATTGTTGTTGTTGTGGATGGAATTGTTGTTGTCGTGGTTGAAATCCACCCGAACGGTTGAAAGTAGGTTGTTGGACTGCACCTTGCTTGCTAGCATAGCTAAAATTTGGATGATCTCTCCATCCCGAACTGTAAGTGTTGGAGTAGGGATCATAATGTATTTGCTGATTTGGAAAGACCGCGCTAGCTTGCTCCAACTCTTCACCATATGAAGGTAAAATAATTGCAGCCATCTTTTCCATCATTTGCTCCATATTATTCATCCTTTGATCACGGTGTGATGATGAATCCGTAACTTCATGCACTCGCCTAACCATTGGTTAACCTCTTGTATAGAATTGTTCCGAGTTTGCATCCATGATTTCAATCAACTCGGTAGCTTGGGCCACCGTCTTGTTCACTAGAGCTCCACCACCCGCTGCATCAAGAAGATATCTATCACTTGTTTGGAGGCCTTCATAAAAGTATTGGATTATCATAGCGTCACTGAATTGGTGGTGTGGACAGCTTGCCACCAATCTCTTGTATCGCTCCCAACATGCATACAAATATTCTCCTACGTGTTGCTTTATCCCACAAATGTCTTTGCGAATTTGAGTATCCTTTGACGCGGGAAAATACCTCTCTAGAAAGAGTTTCTTCAACCCGTTCCATGTAGTGACACTTCCGGATGGTAAATAATACAACCATTCCTTAGCATTGTCCGCCAAAGAGAATGGAAAATCTTTCAACATTGCACCATCGGCATTAGTCTCCGGTGGTAGCATGGCCGTGACTATGGTATGGAAATCCATGAGATGCTTGTTTGGATCCTCATTCGCCATGCCATGAAACTTCGGTAACTCTCTAATCAACCCCGGCTTGATATCGAAGGTTGAATTTGTTTGAATACACCATCGTTGTGTATCAAGCCTATGAGAAGCCAAGTCCTTGAGGGTACGATCACCCATTGCTTCTTCTTCAATTAGTGGTTATTCTTCAACTAGTGGTTCTTCTACGAATGGAACCTCTTGTTCTTCTTCTAGTTGTAACTCTTCTTCCACTTCTAACTCTTGTTCTTCCGTTGTGTCTTGACTTGGTTGGAGTATTGTGCCTCTTCGAGTAGCTATCCCGCACCTTGGATAGTTCCAATCTTTAGAAGCCAGGGATTAGGTACCTGAAAACAATTCTCGCAAACAAGTGAGAAACAATACAAGAAAACAAAAAGCAGAGATAAAAGCAGAAATGATGATAAGAAACTAAAAACTTAATAACAAGCCGTATGCCTCCCCGGCAGCGGCGCCAAAATTTAATCGTTGTCGTAGGCGTCAAAAATAATTACACTTTCTTACAACTCAAATTATATAATATAGCAAGGGCAAGAAAGGATCGTTCCCATAGAGAGGACTTAGGTTGTCAATATGCTTCGGTTTCCAATAAATAACAATGGGGGGTTTTCTGATTTTTATATAACAAACTAAATAAAAGCAAACAATAAAGGTAAACAAATCAAATCAAGAATGAGAAAGTATTGGTCACGGATTTCATCATCATTCACAAACATGTTTTCTACACAGTAACTATAATTGATATTTTAATCTCAACTTTTATCAAAGGCCCTAGGATACCTTGATCGCAAGAATATCCCGCTAATTTCCTCTTATCATCAACAAACACATTAAAAGATGCGCATATGAATTCTACCTAGGAGAACAACCTAACGTGTAAAAGCACTAATCAAGTTTAATTCCCTAGATGCATTAAGTTTCATAAAATCAGGCCAATCAAAGCAATCGAATGTGTAAAAGCACTAATCCGATTTAACAAAGGTTATGACTCACATGTGACTACTAGGATGTATCACTACAAGCAATAATCACAATCATGCTACTTGTAATCAGGAATCTATCACTTTTGCGTATAATAAATCCTAATCTAGCAATGGAGATGAACACAAAATCAACCGATTCGTGACTCAATCAAACAAGTATTCAAATCATAAGACAATATCAATAGTGAATCATAAACGATAAAGCATGGAGACAAAACTAATTTATCATATCAAAAAGCATATTATGTGAAATCCAATTATTCCATAAACAATAATAATAATCTAGTTCATGTTCATGGAGTTCATCCAAAGAAGAAATAAATCTATCATTTTCACAAACCCTAGAACAAAAATAGAAGAGAAGATTCGCCCAGAGATCCCCTTGTTGTGGTATTCTCAAACCCTTTTATAGCTTTCTGGCCTTCAGATCAACCAGGAATAGTGCCAAGCTTCCTAAAAACCCAACTTCCAAATCTGGGCCAAAGCCCATTAAGTTACTTCCTATCTGCCTCAACATAGCCCATTACATTGATATGCTTGTCAGTTTCTGAGAACTGACAAGCCAATTCAGTCCATTACAGCACAACCAGGATCACAGCTAGCTGGATCAACATTATCTTTCCTTCACTGCGATTGCTTCAGTATTCAACAAGATCCCATCACCCAGCTCTCTTTCCCTGCAGCAACTGCTTACAATAACCAAAAACAACACCAGCCTCTTACTTCCTTATAAAACCATTCATCATCATTTGTTTGCTCGGCAATAACACACAAGACCATCAATTTCAGATCATCTTCTAATTCAGCTCTCTTTGTCACAGCCACTGCATTTCAGTTCATCCTGCAGCAACACCAATTCCCGTTGTTGCCTTCTTCCAGATACTATCCATTCATCTGCAGCTTACACTGTCATTGACCTGCAATCCGATCCAACTTCCATTCTCTTATCAGCAGCATCTCAATGTCAACACCAGTCTGTAACCCATTCCTGCAACTTATTGCTCCACTGCAAACCAACACATTGCATTACTACCAGACCCAACACCTTCAACTGATGTAGTTTCTTGCCAGCACAACAATCACCAACCCTACTCATCCTGCAATTGCAACCTCCACCAGGCCATGGAATATCTCCTCCGTGGTTGTTGTATCATTCTGCAGCAGATCAGTTCTTGTCTAGACTTCTTCACCAACACAATTTCTTGTCTCAGATTGCAACTGCAACATTACTGCACACAAAAGCATCAGCATCTCATCCAACACCATAATCACCTTCGGCTAATATCCTCTTCTCCATCTTGGCTTCTTGTTGTCCACCTGAACCTTTACCATTTCAGCCCATTCTCTGTCACTGCAAAACCACTTCAGCTGCAAACATCCACTGCAATACTCTCAACCATCTAGTTCCAGTTCAAGCCAGCTGCATCTTCTTGTTGTCAATGCTTCATTCCACCTGACACAGCAGACTCCACTTCTTTGTACCAAACTGCAAACATCAGTTCAATCCCACAATTCAAACTTATGAAAATCGTATGAAGCTGCAGCTTCCTCCATCTCTGAGTTGAAACATATTCTTCAATTCTTGCTTCTCATTCTCGGCTCACTGCCGCAAGCTCATTGCAGGCTAACTGCAACTTTAGCCATTTGCAGCTACATCTCCTTGAGCTTCAATCTTTTTCCCCATTACAATTCCATCTTGTTGCCAACACAAAACTGCAGCTGCAAAACCCTTTTTACCATGGTCATCAATGAGCTTCTCCATTATTTCCATAACTCACTGTCATATTTTCTGCAATACATAATCTCAGCACCACTAGCACTACACTAATTCAACTTGAACTCAACTCATCTCTTCTGCAACATCTCAGCTCAACTGTCCCAGCATCATAATTCAACATCACCACCAGTAGCTCAAGAACAACTCCAATTCAGTAATTTTCTCAAAACCCTCACTTGTGTTTCCTTCTTGACTTCAAACGCATCCAAACCCTTCAAGTCTTCTTCTCTGATTTCATTAGCAACAGCTCATCTGGAACCCTAATTGCAGAACCCCCATCGATCTCAGCAACCACTTCCACAATAGACCCAATTTCTTCCCAAATCGAACCCATCCTTCCTTCTAAACTTCCATAGCAGATTTGTTCTTGATTGCAATAGATTCGATCTCAACTCGTCTATGTTCTTCTCACAAACTCTTGGGAATAACTGCAAATCATCTATTTCTCTAAATCTTTCCCTTTTTCTGAGTTTAACTGCCGCCATGGCTCTTTTCTTTCTTCTCTGAATTTGAGAAGTAAAGTAGATCGAGAAATGAATTCTCTCAACTTTAGGGTCGTGTAAGAGGTGAGCTGGACACAGGCACCCAGTAAAACGATAAGGGTCGCCCAGTTCTTGTATGGCTTGTCGGTTCCGAATAACCGACAAACTAATTCATTGTTCAACTCAAGTGTCAGTTATGGAGAACCGATGCTTCATCCTCCCTCCTTTTAGCGCACTCTAGCCGACTCTAAGTATAGCTCGCCTGTGATTGATCTTTTCGCCTCCAAATGAATGATTTCATCTTCTTTTGCTCCTAGTGACTCCAAACTACCTGAATCGCTCAAACCCAAACATAAGACACATAATTTACAAGAAAACTCGCAAAGAAAGCATAAATACTAGATACAAAAGTAGGTGTTTACAACACCTATCATCAACCAAGTCTGCGCACGACCTGGAACTGGTTAACACACGATTTCCCACTTTCCCACTTTTTCACTCGAGCAACTGTCACACTTATGTGTCTACTATTCTAGCAATATACATAAGTGTCTGCATCCACGATTGATGGACACAATTTTTCGAGCAATGACTCTCAAGAATTCAGTCAATCGTCCAGAACTTATTCGAACTCAACAGTTCACAGAAAACTTGCAGAAACCCACAACACATTCATAATCCTTGATCATCATTGATCTCACACAATTCTCATCTTCCCTCCTACAGATCAACCCATCTCCCTCTATGTGACAGAATTGACTCTGGAACGTCCATTGACTTGGTTTAGGCCGGAGTCCTACAGATTGATCTCTCGAACTCAAAGCACTCTCGTGCAGTGCACTTGTTTGAGGTTAAGCAGTTTGCTCGGTTGAGGATTCTTGTCCGCACGGTCGTCTCTTCACTTTCCTAAAAAACCAACAAATCGTTTTTCCCCATATACAATATGATAGAAACGGCAAGATCAGATCACACAACTACAGAGAAAATAGTTGGGTCTGACTTCACAATCCCAATGAAGTCTTTAAGTCGTTAACCTAGAGGATTTCCTGAAAAACTTAAGGTTAAAGGAGAATCGACTCTAGTCGCAACTATTATCACACAGGAGGTGTGGGGATTAGGTTTCCCAATTGCTAGAGTTCTGCTTTATATAGTCTTCAAATCAGGGTTTGTAATCAATGCTACCTTGGTAACAAATCATTCAATATTCACCATTAGATGAAAACCTGATTAGACTCAAGCTAATATCTTTCAACCATTAGATCAAACTTAGATTGTTACACATAAATGAAATGTACCTTCATTTAGATATGAGTAACCGTACATATACGTGTACACCTTGTTGGCTCAACAATAGTTAACCGAAGTTAGCCATATGAAGACTTTCATATCAACCTCATTCATCTTAACCATAACTAGTTCAAATGACTCAAATGAAACTAGTTCTATAGTTGTTCAATTGTTTATATTCTCATAGAAGTATACAAGACACAACTGAAGCAAAATCGATTTTGATTTACTCAAATCAAGTCATGAACATTATAGCCACGGTTTGCATAAGATTGCATTCCTTATTATACAAATGTATTAGTTCATGAACAAACCGTTTTAGAACATCATCCACTTAGGTATGCATACGGGTACGCGTATCTAAGTAACTGAACTAAGTTTGGGTTTCGCCAGTACGCGAACTTGTAAGCATACCATCCAAACTCAGCAGAAAATCCCGGACCTGAACCTTTACGCCAGTACACGTACCGGTACACATACCAGGCTCCCGGGCTTCACAAACCAACCAGTACGCATACGGGTATGCATACCATGGTTCCCGAACATGGATTACATATATGCAAGAACGCATACTATGCTTAAATCCAATTGTTCTAAACTCTCATTTCAACCATTGAAACATTCTTGGAAGACGGGAATAGCTATCTCACACAAATTATTTGCTTCAAAGTAATTTTCAAGTGATCGAATGATCAATACGAAGCATTCCGAGTCTACATGAAATGACTGTCTCACACAAATCATGTAAGATGTTACCAGGTGATTTTCACATGATCATCTTTTGACTTTCGTCAAAAATATAAGATGAACTTGGTTAAAGCGAAAGCTTACTAACATATATTTCGAAAAATATGTAAGCGAGTTAAACTCAGCTGGAAATATCAAATGTGTATAATTAAAGTCTATATATATATACGACTTTTGTCTCAAATAGGAGATAGAGTATATAAACTTTTGAGTGATATATGAGTTCAAGTCTCCACATACCTTTTGTCGATGAAGTTCTACAAGCTCCCCTTAGTAGTTCTTCGTCTTCAATCGATGAACACCGTGAAGTCTAATGATCAACTACACTTTCTATCCTAATCCGAGACTTAGTTATAAGTAGACTACAAATCAAGACTTATAGTTTTGGAAACTAAGATTAACAAACAAGCTTGAGATAGCAAGCTTGCGAGTTCGACAGAGCAGTGCTCTAACATTAATACTTATCTATCTTCCGCTAGAACCTTTCATCACCAATTGTAGGATAACATGTACGCTTAGCTATCCCCAAAACTCCTTGTATTATCGGACAATTGGTATGCTTAGTCACCGGATTCTATTCAACTGAGCCGCCTTGAGGTACGCTTACAAGGTGTAACTCGATCGAACGCTTTAGGGTTTGTGAATTTAGGTTTGATCCCAGCAGTTAAACTCAGTACGCTCGGTTCACTTACTGATGTTGTTTCCACATATGATTGGTTTACAGAATCCCTCTGCAATGTCTCATGTTCTCTACTTGTGTAGGAGATGCACGACAATTACGGATAACTCAACTCTCTGCTAGCAATAGAAAGATTAATGGACTAATCTGGTTCCGCACCCAAACCAATCTAAGAATCAATCATAAACCCTAGATATAATGAAAACAAACGATGATGATTAAAACTTCAAATATATTTGTATTAATAACAAAGCTTCACGCTTAGAACATTGAATTCATCCTTAATCAACAAAGGATTTAACTACTGATATTACAAAGAATATGACTAATGGTGGTTTCCCCCTAACGGGGTAAAACCTAGGTGTAGATGTATACCCTAGTTTATTATATGAGATGATATATTCTTTAGAAGGCCTAATAACTATTTATATAGGTTTACAATGCTTGGCCTCCAAGTAACCTAGTCGGTTCCGGAAACCGACCCGAAACTATGAAAGAAGAACCCTAAAACCGGTTCTTAGCCTTCATTATTTGCATACCAGTATGCAAACGAAATTTTGTAATAAAATCCAGGGAAATAATTTTGCATACCCGTTTGCAAATCCTAAATTTGAATGAGTTAATCTCGGTCTTTGGCACGTCTCTTGATTTTGAGCGTTTTGCTCATTTTCGTCGCACTTCTTCCACTTCTCTTGGACTTGGGCACTTGGATACTTGGAATACTTTTGTTCTTAGATCTTTTTAGCACTTTATAGCTCATTTTTTGATGATTCGCCTAATAGAGACAAATAAGAGAAAACAAGAGTAATAATACGAATACAGTCGAACCTCGATAAACGAATGTTCGATAAATGAATAACCTCGCTTAATGCATTAATGAATAAAAAAAATTGGATCCTTAAAGGCCCTATAGAAATATAAACGAATAATCACTGAATTGTATATAAAAAAATATATAAAAATAAACCACAATACATAATCAGAAAATTTTACATAAAAATATATGTAGGAATGAACTCAAAAAAATTTATCTATGGTTGATTGTCTTGTTCTTCCACCCAAACCAAAATGCACCATATCCTTAATTTATGCATTGCTTGCACAATTGCTGGAATATTTTGCTCGTGTTGTAGCAAGTAATTTTTTAAAGTGACCATCGCTTGAAAAGCATCTTTAGATGACACATTTGGTACGACGCTACTATCGTCTGGTTCGGGATCATTCTCATTATTCATTACTGACTCAATAATTTCTTCGTTTGTTGGAGACTCCATAACTGTGTCATTCTCGTTAGGATAGTTCAAAAGATGTTCGACGTCCATCACATTTCTATAATATAAATTACAAATGACACCAGTTAATCCTTGGATTTCTTCTTCTAATTGACCATTTTTTGGTATACTTGTATATTTTCTCCTATACAATCTAACTTCTTAATTAAGAAAAATTGTCTAAATGAATAAATATTCGTTTATCGATAAATGAATAAAATATTCATTTATTGATAAATAAATAACCCCGCTAAACGAATATTTTTTCTTGGTCCCGAGAGCATTTATTTATTGAGGTTCGACTGTACATGCAAGAATAATAGCTGAAACAAGTATGGAATGGATACTAAAATCATATGAATTATGCACTTATCAAACATCTGTTTTTTTATTCTTATGGCTACGTATCTTCAACAACTATGATGCTGAGTTGAACACGTTCAAAATCACTGGAGTACTTGGAGTGACAAAAAATTCAAGGAATGTTGAAGAACCAAGGAAATCAAGCATTTGGATGAGAAGCTACAAAGTTTATTTATTTTGTAATCCATATGTATTGATAGTTTTGTCACCAAAATTGACAAAGGGGGAGATTGTTAGAGCACTGCCTCAAGCTTGTTTGTCAAGTTTAGGTGTCAAAACTATAAGTCTTGATTTCTAGTCTACTTATAGTTATGTCTCAGATTAAGATAAAATGTGTAGTTGAGCTTTAGACTTCCGGCGTTCATTGATTGAAGACGAAGATCTACTAAGAGGAGCTTGGAGGAACTTCATCAACAAAAGGTATGTGGAGACTTGAACTCATCTATCACTCAGAAGTCTATTCTATTATATCTCCTATTGAGACTAAGTCGTATAGTTATATATACTTTTACATTATACACATTTGATATTTCGAGCTGAGTTTAACTCGCTTATATCTTTCTCGAAATATGTGCCGGAATTTTTTTTTGCTTTAACTACGTTCATCATTATTTTGACGAAAGTCAAAATATGATCATGTGAAAATCGCCTTGTAACATCTTACATGATTTTTGTGAGACAGTCATTTGATGTAGACTTAGAATGTTTTTTTTGATTATTGGATCACTTGAAAATTGCTTATAAGCTAATAGTTTGTGTTAGACAGCTATTGTCATCTTTTAAGAATGTTTAAATGTTTGAACTGAAAGTTTAGAACAATTAACCATTGTCTGGATATAGCACATTATGCATATCAGTATGCAAACTGTTGTAAGAATGATTCAGGTCATGAAACCAAGTATGCATACCCGTATGCGAATCGTTTTAACTATCAAATTCCGGGAACTAAGTTTGTGTACCCGTTTGCAAACTGTTTCACTTGAGTTCGGTCTGGAACGACAGTATGGGTACCCGTTTGCGAACTGTCGGAAAAGATCAAGTCCGGAACTTAAGTTTACGTACCCGTTTGCTAACTTATGTGGTTAAGTTCTGAAATCGGTTAAGTATGATTTCATATCATGAAAAATACATTTATAAATTAAGGAATGCAATCTTTGCAAACCGTGGCTAAAATGTTCATGAAATGATTCTTTTGAATCAATCTGATTTTACTTCAAATATGTCTTGTATACTTCTATGAGAATATAAACAATTGAACAACTCTATGAGTAACACAATTAGATTCATTTGATTATCATTTGATCTAGAAGTGTTAAGATGAACATGGTTAATACAAAAATATTCATATGGCTAAATTCGGTTAACTGTTATTAAGCCAACTCAATATACATGTTTAGGTACGGTTACCCATATCTAAATGAAGATATATCTTATTTGTGTGTAACAAGCTTAGACCATATAATGGTGCAAACTTAGGTTAAATCTTAACTCAAGTTTTCATATAACGGTGAATATTGATTGCTTTGTCTCAAAGTTATCAAACCCTGATTTGAAGACTATATAAGGGAGAACTCTAGCAACTAGGAAACCTAATCCCCACATCTTCTGTGTGATACTAGTTGCGATTAGAGTCGATTCTCCTTTAACCTAGATTTTTCCTAAAACCATTATAGGTTAACGGCTTTAAAACTTCATTGGGATTCTGAAGCCAGACCCAACTATTTTCTGTGTAGTTTCATGTTCAAATCTTACTTGTTTTATCGTATTGAGTACTATCTTCTCTAATATTTTCTCGAGATTTATCTCCGATAGGTAAGATATAAAAAGTAATCACAAAGCTCTTCGTCTCATTTTTTGTGATTCCACAATAACTTGTTATACTACCATATAGTTAAGTTATTGTGAGGTGATTGATATTTCTAGTTTGTTCTTCGAGAATATAAGACATGATTATCAATTGGTTCCTGTTCACCTTTATTTATCAAAAGATTGAACAAACTTCGTAGGTATTTCTGTGGGAGACGGATTTATCTTTCAGAATAGATTTTTCTGCGGGAGGAAGATTTGTTTATTAAGTCTTTGACTTTGGGTCGTAGCAACTCTTAGTTCTGGGTGAAATCAGCTAAGGGAATCAAGTGCGCAGAGTCCTGCTGGGATTGAAAGGCGTAAGGAACGCGACTGTACCTTAATCAGTGTGAGAATGGTTAGGGCTCAACTACATTCCAGCCTGAAGTATACTTGTAGTAGGCTAGAGTTTGTAGCGGCTTAATACAGTGTGGTGTTCAAATCTGGACTAGGTCCCAGAGATTTTCTGCATTTGCGGTTTCCTCGTTAACAAAACTTCTGGTGTCTCTGTTATTTCTTTTCCGCATTATATTTGTTTATATAATTGAAATATCACAGGTTGTGCGTAGGTCAATCAATTGGTAAATCCAACCTTTGGTTGTTGTTTGAAATTGATTGACACTTGAACATTGGTTTTTGGTACCGTTCATGTTGTTTCTCATAATTATCAGGCTCACGGATTCTATCTGTTTGATTTTCTAATTACATTGAGAAATATAGATATAACTCTTACATATATTTCCTTGATTGAGTCTGACTGCCTGGTTGATTCTCTCGGAATTATATTGGAGTTAGTCCATGCAGATTGCCTAATAAAATATTAGGTGTGGTTGTTAGACCCCTGCTTTTTCAGATAGAGTGTGGGTTGTTTATTAGGTTGAAGCTACTAAACTGAAGAAAAGAGTTAAGAAAAAACATAACTTTGGTCTACGTTTCGGATGCAATAAATGACTAATATATTATTCTTATGTATTTCAGTATTTTTACTTTGTTCATGATGACTAGCCATACTGAATTGGGTATGTAGTATATTATATTCTCATTGGACGGTAGGGCGAGGTATTATTTAGACAAGGTTAGTTTCCTTCTAAATGATTTTTGCAAAGCCAGAAGCATTTTGTTGTGTTGTGTTTCGTAAAATTCCAAGAGCATTTTTGCAATTGAAGCTATGAAAAATTGATTGTTATTAATAGTCCAATACAACAAAATGTGTGGACGTCCTTTTTTGCGGGTAAAAACGACCTGTGGGAGTTCCCTGTAAAAAGTCGTAGAGGAGGCAAGTGCTCTCTGAAGCAGGTGCTCGAAGTAGCAAATCACCTGAACCTTTAAAAAAATGTACTGCACGAAGTACTTTGAGTTCGAGAGACTAATCTGTAAGAACCTGGCCTAAACCAAGACAATGGTCATTTCAGGTTCAATTCGATCATAAGAGGAGGAAATGGTCGGTCTGTAGGAAGGAAAGCTGAGATTGTGTGGAGATCAATGAAGATTGATCTATTGGTGATATGATGTGTGGAATTGCTGTGAAGATGATTCTCTGTGCAGATGGGAGAAATCTTCTGAAAGTGTTTGATAATTTAACTGTCGTGGGTTTTTTTACGAGTCTTGTTCGTCTTAGTTATCAAATATAGGTTCCACCACTTATTTATTGCAGCACATCAATCTCCTGTAAGTGGTGACAATTGAATGAAGTGGAAGAATGGGTAAGTGGGAGATCGTGCAGAAACCACTTCCATGTTGCATGGAAAACTTGGTTGATCGACCATCCACTATTCCATTTTCTCCCTTAACTGCTAAAACGACTTACCAAAACTCTCATCGTAGATGTACCTCACATCGCACATGTTGTAGGCCGCCATACCAAAACCCTAGTGATATCCCCCCATGTGACATGAATTGATGTCTCATGTGTGAGTCTACTTTACGTGTGGTCAATCTTTGACCTAAGAATATGAGTCTTAACTATGAACTGAGCAAACGAAGTTCAAGGTTATGATGGATGAAGCATGGAATGTTGAAACAACAACATGCTCTATAGACCATGGACGCCGAATCAGATCAGCGATGACCGTGACACATCAGTATGCTATTCGAATCAGTAATGATGGTTGAATGACTTGGATATGGTTTGATGAGATCGCTGAATCGATCATAAACCATTATGTTGATGCACTGAGAAGTTATGAAAATAATTAATGTTGAATGATCATAGAAGATATTTCTCATGTCATGAGTCAATCGAATAACGAGATTATAATATTAAATATTGGTCGACTGACGAACCAAATGTTGGTTGATGAACCAATGAAATGCTGATAGCTACGAAATTCTCAAATGTCGATCGCTGAATCAACGTGAGAAATACTGTGACTTAAATATTGATAGCTGAATCAATATGAGGAAAATTCATGTAGAGCAATTAAATATTGATAGTTAAATCAATATTTCCAGAGATGGTGGTTCTGAACCTATTGGCCGTGACCCATTTCTAACTGAAGCAATTAGGACATTGACAGATGGAGAACTGATGTTCAGAGCAAGTAACTGCTAGTCAGAGCAAATAATGCTAGATCCATGAATAATTGGTAGTGAGACCAGATAAAATATTAATTAAAAATACTGGTAGCTGGACCGAATATTATTGAATTAATTAAAATATTAATTGCTGGATCAATATTAAAATATTGGTGTTTGAACCTGTTCAAAATTATGCTAGACAAAGCGTTCAGTTCAAAACCATAATGATCACTGGACGATCAACTGAGAATCAATCAATGGTGTGAGAGGTACCATCTACATGGGTGATGGACTGACCATGTAATGTCCATATGCTAGACTGAGCATTTACCAAACTCCTTTGCAGGGCAGTTGGTGAAAGGATGATTAATTACTGTATAATCATTATTAAAATAGTGCTTGACTGGGGAATAGGTAGTAAAACCTAATTATGGAGTGAGAGAGGGACCGACCAAGGGGTGTGGAACCGACCCTTGGTGGTCGTTGGACCATCTGATGGTGAGTGGATGACCTTTCGAATTACATGAAGGAGTTTGAACCAAATAAGGACTTAGGATGATTAATTAGGTCAAAAATAATCAAAAGAGGTGGGACCGGTTTTTGCAAGCCAAAGGGCAGACCATGCTGGTCATGGAGGGATGCCCGTGTCACCATGTTGTCCTCAGTGACCAATCCTAAGAATTTTGGTATTTGATGATCCATTTAGCATTATTTCAACCTTGTATGAAGAATTTGAGTTGGATTGAAACTCTTAATAGTGGTGGAAGGATCACTATTAAAAATATTAAAATAATATTATTTTAATATTTTTCATGTTGGTAGAAAGACAAGTCATGATGGTTGCAGGGCCACTTGCTTTGCTAACCACATGACTCATGGAGAAGGATGGAAGTTTCAGGAGTTTTGATAGAAAGAGAAAACCTTGAAAGAGCAGAACCCTAAAATAATAAACTTATTTCGTTTTTGCTAATAAAATGCCTCTCTCGGCGCATTTATAATAATAATAAAATAAGGTAAAGAGGGGAAGGCCGGTTAGCCGTGTGAGCCCATCCTCACGGTTCCTTTATTATTTAATTATTATTCTCTCTCTTCCCTTTCCTTATTTGATCAGACTCCCAATCCTAGTTCTTCCATGTTTTTGGATGCTCCTTTGAGCATTATTACTAAATACACCTGTGTCTTTTTCTCGGGGCTTACTCGGGTACCCCAAATGCCCGAAAAGTAAATATCCATTATTATTCTATGGAATTCGACCGAGAAAAACCATGAATCCTAAGTAAGTGAATATTAGGGTTTAATTAGCATATTTTTTCTAGGAATTCGACTAATAAATACAACACTATAATTACTTAATTGGTTTCTCTGCACTAGCATGCCGCATGTCTAGGAACCTTTAGATATGATGTGATCAGCATCATATATTATTCCGGGTAAGTTCAAACACCAGAGATGAATTCCGAATTTAAAAGAGACTGAGCCGCTCAGCGTAACCGATGAAATATATGGAATATTGGAAACTCTGCCTCATAAATCTTAATATTGCCGTCATATATTATTACTTTCATGAGGTTACATAACTGCAATTCACTTCTTGTGAAGATATAAATTTTATATACTTCTGATACTGATCATAGATGCATAAATTTTCGATGTGATTTTACGAATATGACATTCGCCAAAAATCCACCATCAACAGTCCTATACAAGATAAATGACTTTAGTTTATTTGAATTTCTCGACTGTAGTTACCAGTTAGTTACATGAACGATTCACAAAGCATAAATAATGGCAACAGAGAACCAATCATATGCATTTTTGGAAGCCAAACGTTTCTTTTACTAATTCTACAATCCTTTTATACGTTTTTTGGGTCATATGTTTGTCAAGCTGCTTCGTTTTTTTATGAGACTGAAATATACTAATTTTGTTCATATTCCCTGTTGTTCCAAGATCTCGGTAATATTTAACTACCAACCATTCTGAATCTATTAATTCTACCTAGGTTTTGCAGCAGGTATGTCAATTATTGTGTTCGCTTGGTCGGAATATGTATTCAATTCAATATCACAAATGTATTTCATCTATGTAAATTCGTTTATCAGAGACAAAATGTAGAGTTTTATTGTTCTTTTTTTTATTCGTTACCTTCAGGTTAATTACTTGCACAGGCATGGACTAGCTCATACTGAGTTAAAGTTAGAAAATGTACATATAAGTCCAGTGGATAGACATAAGTAAGTTGTTATTCGTCACAAGTGCATCCTATTTTATCCCTGTAATCCTACAAAATGCCACATCTACAGTTTCAACATGACCTTTTTTGGAATGGATACTCTCATCATTTGAATTATCCATGTTCATCTAGGATATTTTGCTCTGTATTACTCGGGAAAAATTGGCCTTTTCTATTTTATCCTTGCTTCCTAAACTCAGACTTCCATGGTAGCTAATATTTTGCTCTTTATTGTAGCTAATATAAGCCACCCCAGCAAGCAAGATTTTCCTTTATAACTTGATATACATGTTCATCTAGGGAATTTTTGGAATTCTTATGCCATCTTTAATTACCAGTTGTTGATGGTGTATTTTCATTTAAGGCTAAAATTGTAAAAGCCAAAACTATGCGCTAACATCCTGCAAAGGATAAAACCACTGATAAAGTGGAGAATACTTCTTCACTATAAACTTATAGCATTAACAATTAATGCATGACCATCCTTGTATTTCATGTACTACTCCATTCTCATTATTGGTGCGGCATGACGACTGAGTGATCGCTCTCAGCAGAGCAACACGAATATCCAAGCATTGAATAAGGAGGCATGTACGAAATACCCGTACAGGCTATAACTATCGGAGTGTTATACTAGCCCGGTCGAGCATCTGGACTATCCGTATCAGTCTCAGAAACGATCACGACCATCCAACTTCACCAGCATGATTGGATGGCTTAGATCGGATCCATAACCCTCAAGAAGGTATTGGAGTATTCATCACCGACCCAATGCGGGCCCCGCATGGTCGGCCTCTCCAAAAGGGAGCATGGCTTTCCAAATCGTCCAGCCAAAGCAGTGCAGACGTGAAACCCTAATTTAGGGTCTGCGGCACATTACATGTGTCGCAAATCAGTCTCAACCATCCATCTTCGGTGGCATAGATGGAGGGTGTATATGTAGATTCAAAGGGCCCAGAGCATGTCAACACAAACACCGTGGGCCCGCCTACATACACGACCGATCGGTCAGGACCAAACATGGATGGTCGTCCCAATTCGTACGCCCAAACAACGCATGACGCACGGCTGGCAAAACCCTAATTAGGGTTTTCGATCACGAGCGTCCATTTTCACCTGATCGAACGAAGGGTCTAGGAGTCGATTAAGCAGGTCCAGTGAGTATCAACACGATCACTGTGGGCCCACATATCTCCACACTCGATAGTCCAAGGCATATCATGCCTGGTCGTCTCGATTCGCACGCCCAAACTAGGCATGGTCACACCTCCCAATTGCAAACTAATCTCGACCACTCAACTTTTCCGGACAAATTGAGTGGCTCAGATCACGTTTCTATGGGGTATTAAGGTATTGACGTATACACCAGCCCGCCATATGTATACCAGACTAATCGGCCAAGACCGACCAAGCTTGGTCGTCTCGAAACGCGTGCCCGAAGATGGCATGACGCGCGGCTTTTGCGGCACCGGATTTCTGTCGCAAATTGATCTCCACCACTCAACTTCGCCGGACAAATTGAGTAGCTTAGATCACACTTTCACGAGACAATGAGGTATGGGCGCCTACACCGGCATGCCGTCTACACGCATGCACGATCGTCCCAGCCAAAATTGCGTCCCAAGCTTGGTTTCGACCAAGATGAAGAGTGATGCTTGTGCACCTCTTCATAAACCCTAATTCCACTAACGGTCGCAGATGAGTGTCTCAAATATCATCTCGTCCGTTCAACTTCACCTGCTTGGTTATACAACCTTGGTCAGGAGTTAACTGGTCAATGAGGTGTTGTGGTGATTACCATCCGCCACTCTACCACACCAAGTGATCGGTCAAGTCAGGACTTACCTGTACAGCCCCAAACGATCACTTGAAGATGGCTAGACACGCATCTATTTTAAGACGCTTAATTGTGACTTACTCCATTAAGCCTTAAAACAGCGATGCTTCATACATGCTGAATATATTCGATGCATTACATGCATAGAATTCACGTGATATTTTACAAGTATCAAATTCCAAATAACTTAGTTATTTAACCTAGCATTACATGGTACCTTCTGTGGGTCCCACGATCCACACACTCGAGACATCAATCATGTCACAAACTGGGAGATACATACTGGGGTATTGGTCTGGCGGTTTACAGCGTGTAGCGCACAACGCGCCATCACAAGAACGTGTCAGGAAGATCATGGACGGTTAGTGATGATGGGAGAAGTGGGCAAGACTGATCGTGTAACACTAACACCCGCAAATCCACTACTCCATCACTCCACTTTCTCCACTTCCCACGAGATACGTGGGTAAGGCTCAATGACTTGTATAAATAGGTTATCCTCCCTATTTCGACAAGACAAGACAACATAAGCAAGTGTTGATACAACCGTATTCAAACACCGGAACTGATAGCTTACATTCTGAAAGCCAGTTCAGCTTTCTGATACAAGTCATGCATAGCCAACACCTTCACAATCTCAACATCTTCTTCGCTTCCCTCCCTAAGATCAACCCCATCTCCTTCACTTTGTGACCGAAGCAAGTCTGGAACGGACATTTCTTGGTTTTAGGCCAGAATTGTACAAATTGATTTCTCGAATCACAAAGCACTCCCATGCTGTGCATTTATTTAGGGTTTAGATTCATTCCTCATCCACACCCCAAATTACCAAATTTGGCAGGAATAGTTTTCACCCATAAACACCAGTTGAAATATCATTGCTCGGGATATTCATGGTGAGGGTAAAAGTTTTTGTACCTCTGTATTTTGCTCGATACTTTATTTAGCTACAAGAAAGAGAAAAGTGAATTATCCATTAAAACTAGAAGTAGGCTCGAATCATCAGCAAAGTCGCCTCAAATTTAGAACTTCCGTGTTACTACTTCTTTTGTAACAACTTCTTTCATAACATGCCTTAAACCCTTTTGCTTACAGTAAGTTACAACTTTCCAGTTATAGCATGGGCCATGAAGTATGCCATAATATTCGTTTAGCTTAGTATGGCGTTTTTGGCACTTAATAATTACTACATTTCATCATGCTTCATATCCTTTGTGCGCCTGGATCTGTGCGTTCCTTTTTCCTTAATGTAGTTTGGCAGGGGATAGTCCTGATGGTTAGAAACTTCTTTTATCCCCGAGGGCATTTAGAAATTGAATTTTACTAGAGGCAAGGGAGCAACAGTTGTTTGAGTTAAGGCTTAAAATTGATGGGGCATAATAATGAAACATGTTACCACCAAAAGAGTGCACGACGTAAGGCTCAACTTTTCAATATTACCTCATATGCTTTGCAATTATGATGCTTCATTTTTTGCTAAATAGGAAATGATTAGTGTCGAATTTATAAAGTTGCATTATAAAATTTGAACCGGCATAGGGTGGGGGATTCTTACGAAGACTATGTAGCTTTTAACTAAGAACAATTAGCATCAGCTTAGTTATTAGGATAAATGTGATGTTACTCATACTCACATAGTATTTAAAACAATATCCAATGAAAGGCTAAAGATATGACACACAAAGCACATTCTACATTAAAAAGAGAATAAACTCGATGAATTCTTTTTGATATTTAGAGTAAAGTGTGTATATATAATAGTATAAAGAGAAAGAAGCACTAGAATTTGAAAACTCTGAATTTCGAAGAAAGGCTAGTTTTTTTGTTGTTTTTTTTATTTTATGTAAGTTAAGTGCATTCAAAAAACTAATTTGGGTAGTTAGTAACCCTTACATCAAGATGAGTAGAGCAATCGAATGTTGGGCTATTAGATTCAACCCTAACATTTGATTTATCTACTTCTAAAGCAAATTTAATACAAGATGGAGGTTCATTCCTCCAATTGAGGATGTCTAAAAGATTTGGCTTGCTTGGCCAATATATCAGCTACATTGTTTGCTATTCTTGGCACAAAATAAAAACCCAAAAAATTGTGACATATATTAAACTCTCTTTTTACTTCATCAATTATAGTCTGATTCTGCCAGGAAATTTGAGACGCTTTCCCATTCAGATAATCAAAAAGGTTCTTGCAATCACCTTCCACAGTAAACTTGGACAATCTTCTTTCTACTGCCCATTTAGCTCCCTGCAACAGTCCTAAGGCTTCCGCTTCTTCAGAAGTAGTAGCTGTGAATGGTCCTGCTCTGCCTTGTTCAAAGTCTCCTGCATCATTCCTAGGAATTAAAGAACCTGCAGGCTTATCCACTGAAATCCAAGCAACATCTATATTGAATTTCAGCTGTGTTCTCCTAGGAGAAGACCATTTATGAATCTCATTTCTGTATGTTGATAGTTATCTAATTGAGATGTTATCCTTATATCAGAAATCTAAAAATCTTTGTATTTCTAAACCTAATTGAGCACTAGTTTGCTGTTTTTTTTTTTCAAAAATGTTAGAGCATAGCTCGGTTGAACCCACCAAGCGTTGGTATGTCAAGTTTGGTTGTCATATTTTAGTGAACCAAAACTCATTTAAGAGTCGCTTGATTAAATGTACTAGAGTCAACTTCGTATAGGTTAGCTTGAAATTATTAGGATACGAGACATTACAAGTATTGCGAAGACTTGAAGATGTGAAGAAGTGCGGAGCTACAACCACAACATCATTCTTCCACTTGAGGTTAGTGATATTTGACTTGAACTGTTTCATTCCCTAATGTATCTTTCAAGTCGTGCATACTGAAAACAAAACTGCGAAGCATGAACACTCTAGATAGACATAGTATTAAGGAATTCAATACGAGGTTTATTGCTTAACCATTGAACTTTGTAGATAAGACATCAACATAATCGTATGAATGTTATTGTGATTATGTATGGGTATGAGGTGAGGATTTCATCCTAGGAAACAATGTTGTTACATGTGTTTTAAGGAAGTAAGTTCATGAACTTTGTTTGTGAACCGAAAAGGAAATCGCCAGGCGTTATTGGGGTTGTTCTTCGTTGCGTATCTTATGAACGACCAATATGTATGATTAGTATAACCGCTCATGACTTGTTTGTGTTCTTGGTAAAACTATTCACATGAGGCCTGACTTTTGTATTGGTGTGACTTTTATTAGTGAAACCGATCTTAATTAATCACCTGTTGGTATGATCGAGTTTGTGCAATTTGTAAGACCTAACACTGGGTAAAGGGGAACCGATCCTAGTAAAAGGTGCAACACGGCACAAAGGGGAATCGATCCTTGTATGGGGTGCATCAAGGTTTGTAGCAGAAAGGGGAACCGATCCTATGGACATGTGCAACACGTTTTTAGGCAAAGGGGAACCGATCCTATGGACATGTGCAACACATATGAGTTAGATACCATATATATATGTGGGGAACCGATCCTAGTACCTAGTCAACCGAATTTTGGGAAGCTAGTGTGACTATGCACGGTACTCACATGGAGGTAGAACCGAAACTTGTTTTGGTGGAAGCGTTAAACCCATGATTTGTGATTGAGAAGTTCTTAAGCAATCACATAGCTCTTGAAAGTCATATGAACCAATTCTAAACTTGTTTGGAAGTGTGGTAAATCGGTTTCAAGTGAGTAAGTATGAAAGAGGACTTACAAAGAAAGGATGTCGACACACTTTGAACACATGCAATAATGCGTATATTTTTTATTGTTCAAAGATATTCCTTAACGGCTAAGAAGGAAGTAAATCCCAGGATCGAAATTAAATAAGTTAAGAATATTTTAATTAAGGTTTTTAATTATATATGGAAAATAAGAATTAGTAATGTGCATTTGCTAGTTAAAGATTTTCCAAGGTGATTTTCGATCATTATTTTGGATAGAGCATTCTCAGGAATTATGAAAACCGAATATGGAAATTATTATAGAATATCTTGAGAATATTTTCGGTTTTGTAAATTCCTTGGTGTCCAAACTTCCTTGTCTATAAATATTGAAGTTTGCATTTCGGGCAAACTAATCCTTCGTGACAGTAAACTTCCTCTGTTGTACTGTTACTAGTGAAGCCACCTATTTGGAGAGGAGAGTAACCTAATTAGGCGAAATCTCTTACGACCGCTCAATTTAAAGTCTTATTTGGGATTGAGAAGCTCTAGCGCGTACCGTTGGTGGGAAACTAAATAATTGCGGTTTATCTTTTGTTTTCATATTGATTTGATTGACTAATGGTGGTTGAACTTTGATTGCACCTAGTTTGTTTATGCTTGAGAATCTTCTCTTCTGATATAAGATTCACTCAAACTTGTTCAAGGTTTCGACAGGGATCTTTAGACTGTTGTTAGTGCTAAAGACGATCTTGTGATAATCCATTGTTAACAGACTCTGTTTTGTGTGTGATTGATCACAAGAGATTCAAGTAGTTGTGTTCAGGTGTTTATTGAAGATCTAAGAAGATTTGAAGACAAAGAAGAGATAGAAGATTTCTGACTTGGTTATATAAATATTTGGTGTACACAATACTTGTTTCGGTAAGAGAGGATCCAACTATAATCGATCTATCCTTGTGATGTTTTGATAGAATAGTTGTGTAGATCGGCATCAATACGTTTCCTTGGGATTAAAGGTATTGATTACAAAATCTTAACGATTACCTTTTGGTAATTGAACATAAGATAGATCTTGGAACCTGGCAAAGGAGTTTATGTTAAGATAAACAGAAGAGCCTTTGTCCAACTCATATCACTTGGTTGAAGAGAGTTGATACCAAACATATTTGTTGTTCCTTTACTGTTTGGAATACGAACCAAAGGAAGTGGTCCAAGTACGTGACTTGTTTACAGGTCGGAGGCGTGGGAATACAGACGAAACTAGGTGAACTATAGGTTTAGTTGCTTGGTCTCAACTATACGAAGTTGGTTCATTTTGTATAGCGGCTTAACCCTGAGAGTATTCAATTCTGGACAAGGTCCCGGGGTTTTTCTACATTTGTGGTTTTCCTCGTTAACAAAATCTTGCTGTGTCATTTACTTTGTATTTTCGCATTATAATTGTTTTATTATAATTAAAGTAAATCATACAAACGTTAATTCCTATTTACTTGATAAGCAATCCTATTGTGTTTGGTTAAGTACGAACCTTTGTATCAAGTAAACATACTTCGTTGTTGTATTGTCTCGATCTCGTATCTATAGACGATCACATGAAGTGTGAACCGATTTGTTGTATTGTCTCGACTCAGTCCATAGACAATCACTTTCGGAGAAAGGACTTATAGGAAGGAAAAGTTTTAGCTTGAGGTATATTTGGGTACCCTCGCCTTTTCAATTGGTATCAGAGCAGGCAAACACGAAAAAGATCTAACTTTAAAAAAATGAATCTATTGCGTGATTCAATTAACGTACCTCAAGATTTGAGTAAGGCTCGTTCTGTGTTTAACTTTAAAAAATGCTTGGAAGGGATGTCTTCTTCAAGCTCAGCCTATTCTTCTGAAAACATGTCACTGTGTTCACAAGGAGAAGTTAAATTGATCCCTATGCTCTCAATCAATGACAGTGATTCCGAATCACTTGATAATAAAGAGGATGTTAATTATGTAACTTCTCAACTATATGAACTCAGCAAGGAGTTCCTTTCATGTGAAACTGATCTTACACTTGCACTAAAAAGAGAAGGAAAACTCCTTGAAGACTTATGTCATATGAAAGCTGAAAATGATCAACTCAAATGTGATCTCTCATCATGTAAAACTGATCTAGACTCCTTCAAGATCACTTCTTCCTTGAAGATCCAATCCTTAGAAGCAAAACTAAGGAAAAGCATTGATCAAGAAAAGAAAACTGAGCAGTTAAGAAAAACGACCACTGATAATTACAACGCCTTGAAAATATCATATGATTATGAGGTAAAGACGATCTTAGAACATGTCAAAAGGTTTAAGAATGATATGTGTTCTTTAATGTCCGAACACCAGTTGGACACATCCTCTCCAGGAAGGCGCAAAATATCCTGATCAATTTGTTCTTTGAAAAGAAAGGAGAATATTGTCAATAAAAACACTAAAAAGGGTGTTTTTTCTTGTGAGAGGAAAATTATAAAGGATCACAAAATGAATCACTCACATCAGAGTTTTTCTTATCATCAGGATCATCGAATTCGATGTTTTCATTGTGGAAACAAGGGTCATGCTGTCAAGAATTGTGAACGACTTCCTCATTCGAACTCAAAAAGGGCGTTCTCAGATTTAAAGTATAACATGAGATCATCCTCTAAAATAAGAGTATGTAAATGTGATTTGTCTAAATCAAAGGATTCTCGAAAGAACTCATCTGGTGATGATCATCACAAAAGAAAAAAGGATCAGAAGACTAAGAAGTGGATACCAAAGAATATCAAGGAAGCTGACAATGTCTCCAGAGCATCTACACTTAAGGTAATCCCTAAATATCTTGATGACAGTAATTTCTATGATAAAATTGGCTTATTGTCAAAAAGGGATGAAATCCTTGATAAATCAGATAAGAAGAAATTTCTTGTTAACCGTGGAAAACTCAATCTGAATTATTCAGATACTTAGTATCTGAGAGAAATACACTAACTCATGAAGTGCTCAAACTTAGTTTGATGAGTTCAGTGTATATTGTGAAATAGTTCTAAAACTTGTGTAGAGTTATGAAGATACTCACAGGAATGCACTTTCCTAAAATTCTTAATAGTAAAAAATTTCGGTTTTTCTATTAAGGGAGAATATTTGATTTCCTTAATCAATAAACATGTTTTTAGTACTATTGGTATATAAGTTTTCGGTACTGAGAATTTCGATTTTCATGAAGCCTGGGATCATGAATAATTCATATTACTATGCAAAGTTTTCTTCAAAAGTCTCAGAAAGGTATGCTGAGAAGATGGCTTATAACTCCTTCGGTTCTCTTAATTTCAATGGAACCGAAACTGATTCTTGTATGAATATGAATTATTCATCTTGTATGATCAATTATGGAAAGGAGTTTCATAAGATGGCTCGAACATGTGCTGAAACTAAGTTGGAAGTACTAATGTTAAAACGAAGTCTTGAAAAATCCTTACTGGTTCAAGCTCAGATTCTCAAACAACTAGATTTACTCTCCAGAAGAGTAAATGAGGAGGAACCTAACTGCCACAAGGTTGAGGAATTATTCTTCAATCAAGGATCGCTTCAGGGAATTAGAAGAATTATTCCTATTAAGCGGAAGAGATCTCAAGGTTATGAAGGGATCTGAATCTAGAAAAATAGACATCAATTTTTGATTTCTTTCATTGATTGTATTAAGTCTATTATGAATAAAAACTATTATGAATAAAGTTATTTGATTTATAATTTTTCTTGTGATAGTTTTTGATTTTCATACCCTGTGCTTGAATGCTTTATTTATTGCTATGAATGTTTATGGGATTTTTGATTTCGGTTTCATTACCTTAATATTCGATCTCATAATATGGTGTGAACCCTTATGGTTTGGGTGACTTTTTGATTTAGCAAGATTAAGTTCTAGCCCATGTTGCTAGGATTTATCAAAGGATCATGAGGGGTTCTGATAGAAACAATATGTGAAAAAGTCACAATATGTTGAATCGGTTTTGGTTTAGCATAAAAGCATATGTGTTTCGCAGGTTTTCAACTTTTGCTTGCAATAGTTAAAAACCGATTTTCAACCTTTCTCTAGTAAAGGTTGGTTGTTGTTATTCTTTTGTTTTGCATAAGGATGACAACATAATGGTATTTCGATATTAATTTTACCTGGAAGAATAAGATGCGATCATATTGGATAAGTTGGATGCAAAATTGAGGTAACAATCTTGTTAGTTAATTGTTTTCCTGTTTAAGAAAAGGCTAATGTTATTGCTTATATCTTTTTGCTTTTTTCTTAACAAAATTTCGGTACAATTGATGCTTTTATTCCATTATATATGTATGGATGTGTGTGTGATTCAATTGGTTCCGGTTAAGAAAAATTATTGTCATCTTACTTTGTTGTGTGGTATCAATCGTTTAGGCTTACAAAATTTTACAGTGCAATTGTAGTGCTTTAATGTTTATGTTGTTTCAATTGCTTCCGGTTGAGGTGAATAATTATGCAAGTTGATTTGTTTTGGTTTGTATGAATTATTTATGGCTTGACAAAAGAATATGTTAACGGGATGAGTTGTTTAGTCCAATTCGATTCCGGATAAGACAAACTAAGTTAATTCTGATCTTAGTTAGACTTATCAAAGTGGAGATTTCGGTTATTCAAGTCTAATCGAATGCCTAAACAAAGAAATGCTAGTTAAATAACCTAGTATTTGGCTTGTTTAAAATTTAAAGGTCTAAGTTATATGGATAATTAGAACCTGATGAGAAAAATAGAGTTTATCTTTGTTTTGGTCTTATCAAATGAAGCGGTTGTATTTATACAATCGGTTTAGCAAAAGGAACTAATGTGATTAGTTGATTTTTGGGTTGCTAAACTAGTTGGAAAAATTTCTTTGGGCAATTATTTCCACGATAACATATCAAAACATAATTACTTTGTAGTTTCGGTTTTGATATTGGTTATCAAAAATGGTGTGTGGAACCCTCGTGCTTGACTCAACAGGTTACAAGTCTATTTTGAGATTTGTAATATCCTTTTCGTGTTGTCCTTTATTTTTTCGTTTCTTTGTCATTTTGTGACAAAAAGGGGGAGAAATATATGGAGTAAACAAGTGATGTTGGTATCAATTTATATTGATTGGTGTCACTAGGGAAGAGGACAATGGGGCTTGAACGTTTATCTAACGAATGAGGAAAAACACAGACTAAGGGGGAGTAACATATCATATGATTTGGTATAACAAAGACGTGAGGATTGCAAATCTACCTATCTCACCTTTAGGGGGAGTATGAGCTTTGTCATTATAATGTCAACAACTTTTGCATTTTTAAGGATTGAATGTATGCAGGTTATGTGTTGTTGAATTCGGGAATCAAGCGTATGTGTAATGAATTCTTGTAATTTGTTTATCCATATGATTGTAAGAGTTTTGTCACTAAAATTAACAAAGGGGGATATTGTTAGAGCATAGCTCTGTTGAACCCACCAAGCGTTGGTATGTCAAGTTTGGTTATCATATTTTAGTGAACCAAAACTCATTTAAGAGTCGTGATCGCTGTCGTATGCGTCAAAAATAATTCACTTTCTCACTTAACTAAATTTAAATGGAGTATGTGGTAAGAAAGAGTTCGTTTCCACAGAGAGGCTTTTGTTGTTATGCAAATTTCAGTTTATTAGTAACCAAGGGGGGATTTTTGTTTTATCAAAACAATAAAATTAATTGAAAGCAATAAATTGATTTGAATAATCAATAAGGAGAAGATATTGGTCACGGGATAGTATCATTCACAAACATGTATTTTCATCAATGACTAGAATTGGTATTTTAATCTCTCATTTATTAAAAGTCCTAGGATATGTTAATCGCAAGTCTATCCCGCTAACTCCCTGATTTCAACACAACCACACTAAAAGATGCATATGTGAATTCTTCCTAGAAAGCAACTTAAAGTATAAAAGCACAATTAAGTTTAACTCCCTAAAAGCTTTAAGTTTTATGGAATAAGACTAATCAAAGCAAATGAACATGTAAAAGCAATAATTCATTTTAACAAAGGTTATGATTCATATGAAATTAAAGAGATGTATCACTACAAGTAATAATGGCGCCATGCTACTTGCAATCAGGAATTATCACTTTTTCCTATAATAACCCTAATCTAGCAATAGAGATGAAGACTAATTTAATTGATTCCAGACTCAACCATACTAGCATTTAAATCATAAAACATTATAAGCAATGAATCATAAGCAATAAAGTTGAGACAAAACTAATTCATTGAATCACATAGCATGTTTGATGAAATCAACTTATTATACCATAACTTATAATTGTATTTAGCTACTCATATATATGGAGTTCATCATAATCAATAATCAAATGAAAAATATGAAAACAAAATGAAAGCAAACCCTAGTCGCCGCTCTCCAATACTCCAAGTAGAAAATTACGTGATATCCAAAAGGAAGTAGAAACTTTCTCCTTTTGTAGCTTTTCATCTTTCCAAAACTAGGTCTTCAAAGCCCAAAGTCCAATAACAAGATGTCCACCAAGACCATATATAGAAAATACCCATGTAGAAATATGTCCCCTAAGTAGTCGCCGGAAAACTGGTACATGTGCCGAAAGTTGGCCGGCAAAGTCACCGGAACCCATCTCAGGTAGTCGAGAAAGTCAATCCAGTAACCGGTCAAACTGGTCAGGTCATCGAGTCAACTCAGTCAAAGTAACTGAGTCAAAGGCTGAGTGAGCTGAGTCAGAGTCTAACTCAGTAGCTGACTGGTCTTGGCCAAAGTTGTTGCTTGCACAGGCATAACCCTTTGTTGCACCATGACTGCGTACCATTCCTTCTAAGCCTTCAGTTTCGGATGCATTTTTTCACAGCTGCAACTCCAGACATCTCAACACACTGTCACAAATTCACATCCCTTGAGTAACTTCATAACCACCTTGTTTCAGCTAACAAAAACCATTCTGCACTTGCAATTACTCAGCATCTCAACCCCTGCTCTTGACAGCAACAACCATAACTTGCAGTTCAACTCCATTGCTGGTACCACATGCTCCATTCATTCCATTGCTCCAACTCATCTGTAATTTATCAGCATCACTGCCTGCATCATCACCACTTCTGCATCAGACTCACTATCAATCTCAGCTGCTTCACTCTATCACAACCTGCACCATCTTTAGCTGAACCGAAATCATCAACTTTATCATCTCAATTGCAACTTCAGTCCCTTACAGAAACCAACAAAATCACCACCAATGCTAGCACATTCCCTGTAGGCCTAACATACATCTATATTTCAATGCTACACAGCTTCCCTGCAATGCACTACCCCCTCAGACCATCAACACCTGAATTACATCTTCAATCACCAGTTCCAAGGCCTCCTACCAATTTCATTCACCACTGCCTTCAGATCCATCTCATGCAGCTCACATCATTCTCTTGTTCTCAAACCCTGCAGACCTAACTCTTCTTCTACAATATTCAGACTGAACTAATGTTACCGACACAAACTCCATTTATTGAACTTCAGTTCAGCTGCACAGGGATAATTCTTGCTCTTGTCCTGCAGTTATTGAATTCGTACACGACCACCTCATACATATATATCCCTGCATCTCAATCATTCACGACAAGCCATAAGAACCGTGAACAACACCTTGACTAATTCTCAACTCTCAATTTAACTGCAATTCAGCCCATGCACCTGAACTGCCCATTACTTGCATTTTTTGTAGCTTTTCCATAAGCTTAAGCTCCAGAACTGTCTCCATTGCCATCTGAAACCGCTTCGAACCCATTGTAGACATTCCACCAGCCATCTTCTATGCCAACACAGATTAACTCTAGCCAATTTCTTCCATTCTATGACCACCAACAACATGGATAGCTACTCAACTCTTTGCAGACCATTCTCCAACTCATTACTGTCATCTTGTAGCTTCAACTCTACCAACTGCAACTCTCTCTTGCAGCACCTCTGTCACTGCAACAACATAACACTTATCATTCCCAGCTGCTGCAATGTCAGATCAAACCCCACCTTGTATATCCATTGCACATCTGAATCATCCCCAATTCAAGGTCCTCTGCAATTCTCAAAGCACACAAACACCATATTCCTTCTTCCTGTTGTAAACCCTAACTCCAATTCCTTCATAAGCCGAAACCATGAGAGAACGTTAAACCCTAACTTCTCCTTCTCGATCCTGAGTTTGATCACAACCCCATCAAACCACCATTTCTCTCAATTAACAGACCCATGCTTCAAATGATTCAACCACCAGAAAGCCTCTCGATCTGCAATACTCACTCCCTTCATTTTATTGCTCAGCTTCAGAAATTCATCAAAAAAACCACATCATCAGATCCCCTTTAGTTTCACATCTAATCTCAGAGTCAATCTCAACTAAGAAACAACATCGGCCGTAACCCATCTTTCCTCCTTGTTTGATTTCTATCTTCAACAGCTCACAGAACCAATTCCTCATCATTTCACAGACCTCATTCTTCTCTCAATTCTCTGTAATTTCCGATCTGTCTCTCGGCATCAACAGTAGAGAAATAAAAACCAATGATTTGTTAGCTCTGAAATTTAGGTTTTGTGTAGGAAAAGGAATGGATACATCCACCCAGATGAAATAGAAAAGAGTTGCCCAGATTTTAATTGAACTGTCAGTTTCCTGAAACTGACAGTTCGTTCTTCACCTCCTTTGTTGCATAACAATAGCCGGCTCCAAGTATCACTAGCCAGTGAATTGACCCTCCTTTTCCCTCTACGCTCCAAATGGACTTTTTCTCCTTCTTTTGCTCATAATGACTCCAAAGTACCTAATAACTCAAAACTAAACATAAGAGATGCAATTCCCAAGGATAATAGCAAAAAAAGCATAAATACTAGATATAAAATTAGATGTTTTAAAACACCTATCAAATTCTCGCACACTTAGACTTTGCTAGTCTTCGAGCAAATCAAAAAAAACTTATTCTAAAATATACATACAACTTCCGTGAGGGTTTACTAGAGATATACCCACAAAACCTACATTTCTAACTTACTAGTTCTCCGTAATGATAGCATCCAACGCGCTAAGAAGACATAGAGATTCTGCACACTAGTCATAAGAAGTTAGACACATATATGAACAAAATCTCATCCTTAAAAGTTGAGAGAAAAATAACCATCCCTTATCAAAAGAAATTCGGGTTCGGGGTGATCGAAAGTCTCGACTCCGCCTCACAGGAAAGGGTTTTATGAAGTTGCCCTCAATAATAAATAGCTTTTTATGGGTCACACATGTGTCCAGGTAGGAGTGAAGAGAGAATCCTGCGACACCTTTAATGGTAGGAAGGCAAAAACCCTCCGAATTGTTTTGAAAACCCACATCTTTTATTCATTTTGAAAACCCTTTTTTCTGACGATCTTTAAGAAAGGAAAATCAACCACTTAACGAAGGTGGGAATATGCTTACTTACCTCGTTATCTGTTCGACATACAGTTAGCACCACTCTCACAGCATCCATAGAAACGTCTTCGGTCTTCAACTCTTGATGATGAAATCTTGAACTTCGTAGAATCTTGACAATGTGATTCTTTCCTCTAATTCCTTGTTGCTTGAAACTTCATTATGGATACTTCTTCTTCCATTGGCTTTATTTAATGGATACAAAACCAAAAACGAATTAAACAAACCAAAATATGATGCAATGAAATTTTTTTCCTTTTTTTTTTGTTCTTCTTTTTTTTTCATGCAAGATAAATAAAGTAAATACAAAATGAAAACAAACAAAATATTAAAACTAAAGATGAACCTAATGAATTTTCTCTTGTCTCCTTTTTTTTCTTTTCTTTTCATTTTTTTTTCATTTTTTCTTTTTTTTTTGAGACAAGAGAATATAAAATATAAATTAACAAATACGATAAAATAAAAATGCAAGTATAAAGGCCATGGTGTAAGTACTTTACCGCTTGATTCTTCACAACTTGTATGTCTTGATATCATAAACTTCTTGAACTCTCATCTTGATAATCTTCACTCTTGTACAATAGTCTTCAACTTGTAAAATTTCTGCTCCTTGTCTTGTTGCTTTACTTGAATCTGAAATCTGCTCATTTCTGTATTGTTGCTTGTAAACCTTGAACGTCTTCAACTTTCCTTCAAATTTGTGATGCTCCTCTTGTTGATGATGCTGGTGTTTCTATGGACCTGTTGGTGTAGAAAGAGATAAAGTGGATGGTGCTAACTGCGAACAAGATTACAAGTGGTATGTAAGTTAGCAATTCGATGTCACCATCATGATTGATAAAATAGCACTCAAGAGATCAAAATAATGCTTGTATTGGTGGGAGGTTGGGTAGCTCACCATTCTACCCGGAGTTTACGTACGGTGACACACACTCTAAAAGCACAAATTTAGACACATACAAAAAAAGTGAAGGTCGGTGCCTCTCATAATGTAAGATGGGTACCAAAACTCTAATATTGAATTCAGTCTGCACCTAATTTTCCATTGGCATGGTTAAATCCAACTTTAACTCTCATACAAGTAAGAAACCCGATCACGTTCTCTGTCATCTCTAAGTTCAGTCACTCTTGTGAGAATCTCGATGTAATCTTAGCGACATGTATACTATGTGACTCTAAACTAACTACAAGTTGGAGTTTTTCATGCACTAATTCACAAAAAAGTTGAAAAATCATGAAAAATTTACAATGCAAATGCTTAACCACTCCCCCACACTTAAACTTTACATTGTCCTCAATGTAAATTGAATCGTCCAAAGAAAGTCAAGGTGGGAAATCTTATAATGATATGCGACAAGAAATCAGAAAAAGTAAAAACAAGACAAGAAAAATTTAAAAAACAAGAGAAGAAATACTCATCCCATGGGTTGCCTCTCATTTAGCGCTTGGTTTAAAGTCGTCATCTCGACTATCTCCTTGCTTTCTGCGCCTTAGCCAGCTTACAACACATTATGGAAATCTGATTGAATGGTACTTGGGTGTTTCCTCACCTCAAAGATGTTGAAGTGTATGACTTCTTCATCAAACTCCATAGTCAAGGTGTCATTGTGGACATCAATCTTCGTTCTAGCGGTACTCAAAAATGGTCTACCCAAAAGTAAAGGTGTAGATGAGGATGAATTCACATCACTCATATATAAAACGTAGAAATCTACTGGAAATATTAGTCCTTTTACCTGCACCAAAACATCCTCAACAATCCCTTTCGGGTAAACATTAGATATATCGGCAAGTTGAATAACTATGTCGTTTTTTTAAGAGGACCAAGGTTTAAAGCATCATAAATAGAAGTAGGCATAACATTAATAGAAGCTCCTAAATCTAACATAGCTTTTGTAAACCTCGTTTTACCAATTGTGCATGGAATTGTGAAACTACCGGGATCCTTCAATTTAGGTGGGAGTTTCTTTCGAAGATATGCCGAAGCATTCTCCCCCACACTCATTACCTCATTACCGGTTAACTTGTGCTTGTTAGTGCACAATTCCTTTACACACTTTGCATAGCGAGGAGATTGCCTAATTACTTCAATGAGTGGAATATTCACTTGGACCTTCTTAAAAACATCCCAAATATCCCTATCTTGCTCCACCTTTCTATTAGCTTTAACGAACCTGTCAGGAAAAGGTAGAGGAGGAACATAAGTAGGAATATGATTTTTAGAGTTGGAAATAGGTACCTCGGAAGTTTGGGGGAAATCATCATCCTTTTCCTCCAAAACTGGTTCCTTTGGAGCTTCTTCTTTACCTGAATCAGTAATTTCAGGTTGCACAAGTCGTGTATCACTTCCAAACGTAATAGCATTGACACCATCTCTTGGGTTAAGAGGTTGGGAAGGGAGTTTCTCACCATTTTTTGCATGCAACTGATTAATCTCCTCGGCCATCGAACCAACTTGTGTTTTCAAGTCCTTGACCGCACCCTCCGTTCTTTGCATAAAAGATTTCAGCAACTATTCCATATTAGACCCTTGATTTTTGAGGTTGTTGTTGTTGTGGTTGACCAACTTGTGATTGCAACTCCTTAATTGCATTATCTGTTTTCTGCTAATTTAAGTTTGCTAGTTGTTGATTTTGTTGTACCACGGATATTAGAGCCTCCACCAAAGTAACCATCTTTGCCAATTCTGAATTTTGGGCTTGTTGCGGTTGTTGCACTTGTTGTTGGAAGTTGGAACTCACTCAGATGGTTGTAAACAGAACTTGCACTTGTAACTTGCTCGTAAGTGTTGGAGTAAATACCAAACGGCTGAGTTGAGAATAAAGCATTGACATTCTCTACGTTCTCATAAGCTGGGGGTGATGGTTTTACAACCACTGTTTTTGCATCATTGCCATCATATTGCTCATTTATTGACGTAATTCAACAATCTCATCAACTTGATTAACTCCCTTGGTAGGTGGTTCTGATCCACGACTTGAAAATTGTTGAGAATTTTCTGCCATACTCTCAATCAACTCTCTAGCATGTGTCACCGTCTTGTTCATAAGTGCACCACCACTTACAGCGTCAATAAGATTCCTATCACTTGCTTGGAGACCTTCATAGAAGTATTGGATAATCATTGCGTCACTAAATTGGTGATGAGGGCAACTTGCTACCAATCTCTTGTACCGTTCCCAACATTCATACAACGATTCCCCCACACTTTGTTTCATCCCACAAATCTCCTTGCGAATTTGAGTCGCTTTCGATGCAGGAAAATATCTCTCCAATAAAAGTTTCTTCAACCGATTCCATGTTGTAATACTACCAGGCGGTAAGTAATATAACCAATCTTTAGCTGCATCGAGTAAAGAGAAAGGAAAAGCACGCAACATTCTTTCATCTGCATTAGCCCCATTAGGTATCATGTTTGTCATCAACCATTGAAACTCCATAATATGCTTGTTCGGATCTTCCCATACACATCCATGGAACTTTGGTATTTGACTGATCAACCCTGTCTTGATATCAAAAGTGGAAGTTGCTTCAATACACCATTGTTGTTGATCCAACTTCTGAGAAGCTAGCTCCTTGGGTGTACGATTAGCATAACCCATTGCTTCCCTCGGTTTGTATTTCAACAAGGTACCTGAAACACAATTCTCAAAACGAAATTAAAAACAGAATAAGAAACAAAAACAAAATAACAACCGCAGCCTCCCCGGCGGCGCCAAAATTTGATCGTTGTCGTATGCGTCAAAAATGATTCACTTTCTCACTTAACTAAATTTAAATGAAGTATGTGGTAAGAAAGAGTTCGTTCCCACAGAGAGGCTTTTGTTGTTATGCAAATTTCAGTTTCTTAGTAACCAAGGGGGGATTTTTGTTTTAGCAAAGCAATAAAAGTAATTGAAAGCAATAAAATGATTTGAATAATCAATAAGGAGAAGATATTGGTCACGAGATAGTATCATTCACAAACATGTATTTTCATCAATGACTAGAATTGGTATTTTAATCTCTCATTTATTAAAAGTCCTAGGATATCTTGATCGCAAGTCTATCCCGCTAACTCCCTGATTTCAACACAACCACATTAAAAGATGCATATGTGAATTCTTCCTAGAAAGCAACTTAAAATGTAAAAGCACAATTAAGTTTAACTCCCTAAAAGCTTTAAGTTTTATGGAATAAGACTAATCAAAGCAAATGAACGTGTAAAAGCACTAATTCATTTTAACAAAGGTTATGATTCATATGCAATTACAGAGATGTATCACTATAAGTAATAATGGCACTATGCTACTTGCAATCAAGAATTATCACTTTTTGGTATAATAACCCTAATCTAGCAATAGAGATGAAGACTAATCTAATTGATTCCGGACTCAACCAAACTAGCATTTAAATCATAAAACATTATAAGCAATTAATCATAAGTAATAAAGTTGAGACAAAACTAATTCATTGAATCACATAGCATGTTTGATGATATCAACTTATTATCCCATAACCAATAACTGTGTTTAGCTACTCATAGCTATGGAGTTCATCATAATCAATAATCAAATGAAAAAGATGAAAACAAAATGAAAGCAAACCCTAGTCGCCGCTCTCCAATACTCCAAGTAGAAAATTACGTGATATCCAAAAGGAAGTAGAAACTTTCTCCTTTTGTAGCTTTTCATCTTTCCAAAACTAGGTCTTCAAAGCCCAAAGTCCAATAACAAAATGTCCACCAAGCCCATATGTAGAAAATACCCATGCAGAAAATATGTCCCATAAGTAGTCGCCGGAAAACTGGTACATGTGCTAGAAGTTGGCCGACAAAGTCACCGGAACCCATCTCAGGTGGTCGAGAAACTCAATCCAGTAACCGGTCAAACTGTTCAGGTCATCGAGTCAACTTAGTCAAAGTAACTGAGTCAAAGGCTGGTGAGCTGAGTCAGAGTCTAACTCAATAGCTGACTGGTCTTGGCCAAAGCTGTTGCTTGCACAGGCCTAACCCCTTGTTGCACCATGACTGCGCACCATTCCTTCAAAGCCTTCAGTTTCGGATGCATTTCTTCAGAGCTGCAACTCCAGACATCTCAACACACTGTCACAAATTCACATCCCTTGAGTAACTTCATAACCACCTTGTTTCAGCTAACAAAAACCATTCTGCACTTGCAGTTACTTAGCATCTCAACCCCTGGTCTCATAAATGGTAATAGATAAATCTTAATTACTCTGATTCTATGGTCGAATCTACGATCCCATGGAATGGTAATGCTCACTTTATTATCCTGAATTCGTAGTCGAATCCTCAGCTGATCCTATGAATTAATAATAAACATCTTATTACTCAGTTTTGTGAATTATTCTCCGCTGAATTCCATAATTAGTAATAAATAATCAACAACCGGGCATCTGATCTACCTCTAAGTAAGCCCCGATTCAAATAGTGAAGGTGTATTCAACGATGATACACGAACAGTCACCGCACGAACGAGTATTCCAAAAATACAACGAAACGATGAACCTATGCAAAATAGAGAAGAAAATAATAAATATTGACCAGGGTGCTGGGAGCACGGACACATGACCGACCGTGTCGTGGTCAATCCCACGCCAGTTTTATATTTTTAATGCATTTTTATTATTTTGCATGATTTGATGAAAATTCTCTCATTTTATCAAATCTCCTTCGTCTCAAGGAAACTCCTCGGTTTCATGGTACTTTCATAAATCCATAAAAAATAATTAAAATTAAGGAAAGGAGTGTGGGGCGTGATCATTGTCCAACCAGCCATGCATAGGTCCCAACCGGCCCCACGCCCCACGTTTCCTTATTATTTTATTATTATTATTATTTCTCTAATTTCATGAAAAAACTCCTTGATTTCATGGTATTTTGCACAAATCATCAAATAATAATAATAAAATAAAATAAATTATGAACTTGTGGGACCGGGTCTTGGCCGGCCGGCCATGCCCTAGCCGGTCCCACACACCCCTTTGTTTTATTACTTTATTATTAGTTTTCCTTGAATTCATCAAATTCCTTGATTTCATGGTATTTCTCTCAAATTAGGAAAAATTCCCTCAAATCATCAAAATACCTAAAAATATTAAAAAATTAGGGAAACTCGTGGGACCGGGCCCTAGACGGCCGGCCATGCCTTCCACGGTCCCACACGCCCTTTTTTTATTATTTTAATATTTTTTGCTTCCCTGAACTCATGAAAACTCCTTCAATCCATGGAAACTCCCTAAATTCATCAAATTTCTCAAAATTCATGAATTTTTCATAAAATCATCAAAATATTATAAAATTAAGGAAAAGGCACCATGGGACCGTGGTCACGACCGGCCGACCATGCCTTGACCACGGCGGTACCACGCCTCCTTATTCCTTATTTTATAATTATTTTTCATCATCTCATGGTGTTTTCCTCAGTTTCGTCGAAACCCTAATTTTGGCATAATTTCTCGAATGGATGCTCAATTGCACGCCAGAAAATATCAAAATTCTCAGGACTGAGACGCGGACGCCTTCGGGACACGAGCATGCTATCTTGACCGACCAAGATTGTCTATTTGGCTCACGGAAGCCGGTCCCATCAATTTTCACAGTTTTGACCTAATTTGCACAATTGCTCGTATTAGGTACAAAACTCTCCCAAACACTTTGGATTTTCATGAAGTGATCATCAGATGGTCACGGGACAACCCAGGGCCGGTTTCATGACTCCATGGTCGGTCCCTCGCTTCGTCATAATTAATTAGGTTTTCTCACTTAAGGCTCAGACGAGCATTTTCGAATAAATGATTAAACCAGCATTTAATCATTCTTTCACCAACAAATCGTCAACTTTTCAGAAGTTCTTCGTATTTGTTCACGTGAGCATATGGACACTACATGGTTGATCCACGGTCCCATGTAATCGTTCCCTCCTTCGTCCCATGGTTGAAATTCTGATGAACCATGAATTGATCATCAACTGATCAAATTAGGGTTTCTGAATCCAAGGATCATCATTCCATATTCTAACCTTAATAATTTTATGACGACCTCATGGTCATTAATTTTATTAATTATGCTCGGTTCAACGACCAGTATTCTAATTAATATTTTTGGTACGCTGCCAATAATCCATCAGACGAGCAACACATGCTCAGACGATTAAATATCCAACAATTCATCACATGAGCAACACTTGCTCAGATGATAAATATTTGTTCAAACCAAGGAATATTGGTTCAACAATCAATATTCAACGATCCACCGAATGAGCAATACTTGCTCACTTCATCGTAAGAACTATACCTCTATCTCATGACATGTTCAATTCACGAGTTTCAGAACATCATGTTCAACTCAACGACTACATGGACTCATCGTCCCATCAAACCACGAAGTCATCAATTGACTAACAAACCACGAGACGTCAATCGTGTCACTTGGGGGGATATCACTTAGGGTTTTGGTCTGGTGGTCTACGGCACGTGTGTTCAAACACACGATGGAATGTGAGCAAGTCGTGCAATCAGTTGAAGGAATTCACGAGGTAGCGGGTGGAAAATCGACCAAGTCTCCACACGATGAGCAATTGGTTTCAAACACGATCTCCACTTCCCCACTCCTTGATTCCATCAACTGTCACACTTCATGGGATCATGGTGTCTAAAATTCCAGCAATATAAATAAGTCTCTGAATCATGATTGAATCAACATCATCAGTATCATCAATCTCACGTCTCATCGACAACACGAGATCATCAACTCATCAATTGAGCAACTACTCTTAATTGAGCAATTTCAATCACTCAGAGCTTATCGTATTCAGAATTCACACACCCAATCTTTGGTTACCATTGATTTCACACATTTCTCAGCTTCCCTCCTACAGATCAAACCATCCTCTCTTGTGACCGAATTTACTCTGGAACAGTCATTGTCTTGATTTAGGACGGAGTACTACAAATTGATCTCTCGAATATAAAGCAACCCCTTTGCAGCGGTGCATCTGTGTGAGGCTTAACATTTCGCTCGGTTCGGGGAGTCTCCTCCGTACGGTCGTCTCCTCAAGTCCTTAAAAACCAGCAAATCGTTTTTCCCTATCTACAGATTGGCGACCACAGTGGGAGATCATTCTCTCGGTTGCAATCTCACAATCTCACAAGATGGTTGGTCTTAGGACTAATTCAACTAATTCAGATCAGAATATTTCAAACGGAAACATTCCTCATGTTACACCTGGCGGCATGGAGAGCAGAGGGATCCCGACTTTGGCAGAGTTGGCTCAAATCCTAGAGGTCCATACCAGGAACATGGACCTGATGAAGGAGACGATAAACCACATCCTTGATTTTCTCATCAGATTGACATCCGAGTTAGGCAGTATCTCCGCTCCAGAATCCTCAACACCGGGGAATGAGACGTCATCTGACCCTCAAATCAACAGCTTCACCACATACGAGAAGGCGGTGGAACAAGAGGTCACACATTTGATTGAAAATCTATGCGAACTCCTGCACTTCTCCAGGGATCAGCGCACAGACACATTTTCAGCACTTAACCAGACATCATCTAGCGTACAAATAACGCCACCAACACCATCAGTTGAAGAAGTATCCCTAGTGCCTGGACATTCAGTCGACAACATCTCTTTTGGAGAAGAAGATCGCATGACGGATGAAGGACACAACCGAGCATTGTATGTCACTGGTTTCATCAAAGGCACCGAATTTAGAAGAGCTCTTGTTGACACCGGTGCTTCCACCGACATTTTCACTATGAAGACTCTCAGGATGGCCAGATTCCCACAAGGTAAAATCGTTCGCTATCCCATCCTAATGACAGGATTTGAAGGAAGTCAAAGCCATACATATGGATATGCATACATAGATTTGAGGGTGGGGCCGATTCAATCTAAAGCAAAGTTTTATGTGATCGAGCAAGAACCTGACTACCACATAATATTGGGACGCCCATGGCTCCATGATAACAAGGTGGTTCCTTCAACATACCATCAATGCATGAAGGCCCTGCTCGACAACAAGATCTTTCGCATTCCGGCTTCATCATCTCCTTATGCTCCCGTCTATGATATTGAGTTCCTTGAATCTCAAAAAGGCGTCCCGGAACCTCCAAGCAGGATTCGCAGTACTCCACTTCCAAGCTGGAAGACTATCGAGAAGGTTGATAACGATCCGTCGTCCTCAGCTGCTAAAATGATCAAGTCACCTACTACACCGACTAAACGCCATAATGATCAAGTCTCAACTCCAATGACAAACTTCACGACCGATCGAGACGTAGAAGGGAGAGTCATTTATCGCCGACGGAAAGATTAGCAATTAATCGGGGAGAACGATGAAAAGTCTCCCCACCATGAAGAATCGTGTCGGAGTGAGCTATCACTTGAAGAAGAAGTCCAAGATGCCCCACGGCAACTACAGGACGACACTGACTCTACCACTGACGATCTCGAAACAATCAACATTGGGACTGAAGACGATCCAAGGCCAATCATGATCAGTTCAGCGCTATCACCAGAGGAGCGGACCGAGCTGGTAAAATTATTGAAAGAATATCAAGATGTCTTCGCCTGGACGTACGAAGAAATGCCGGGTCTAGATGACAAACTCGTCACCCATCACCTGCACATCGTCCCTGGTTCCAAAGTTGTCAAACAACCGCCCAGGCAATTTAGACACGAAGTCGAGGAGCAAATCAAGGTCGAAATCCAGAAACTGTTGGCAGCAGGGTTCATCAAGCCTATTCTTCATCCAACGTGGCTAGCAAATGTGGTACCTGTTAAGAAGAAAAATGGTCAAATCAGATGTTGTGTAGACTTCAGGAACTTGAATAAATGTTGTCCAAAAGATGATTTTCCTCTACCCAACATTGACATGCTCGTCGATGCAACCAGTGGTCAGGTATGTTCTCATTCATGGGCGGCTATAGTGGGTACAACCAGATCAAGATGTATGAACATGACGCCAACAAGACTGTGTTCCGTACTCCCATTGGGAATTTTCACTACACTGTGATGCCCTTTGGGTTAAAGAATATTGGTGCCACCTATCAACGAGCCATGACTGCCATATTCCACGACATGATGCACAAGCAAGTAGAAGACTATGTTGATGATGTGGTGGTAAAATCGAAGACTCGAGCATCTCATCTCGAAGTTCTAAGGCAGGTGTTTGAAAGGTGCAGAGAATACAAATTAAAAATGAGTCCTCTAAAGTGCGCATTCGGAGTTTCTTCCGGAAAATTCTTAGGATTCCTGGTCACGGCTGAAGGGATCAAAGTCGACCCAGACAAGGCAAAAGCTACTACCACCATGCCTCCTCCACGTACCGTGAAAGAACTACAGATCTTTATGGGAAAGGGAAATTACATTTGACGCTTCATTCTTGGATTATCTCAACTCATTGCTTCGTTCACACCTCTGCTGAAGAAAGGAGCAAGCTTCACCTGGACAGCTGTTCAACAAGAAGATTTCCATAAAATACGACAGATATTATTGTCACCGGCCGTCATGAGGTCTACAGTGCAGGGACGACCTCTGATTCTTTACACAGCCTCAAGTGACGTCGCCATCGGCGCACTCCTCGCTCAGAAAGACGACGAGGGCGTCGAACGACCGATTTACTACTTCAGCCGCACAATGAGAGATGCTCAACTCCGATACCCAAAGGCCGAAAGGGCATGCCTGGCATTGGTACATGCAATACTGAAGTTCAGATATTACTTACTATCTAACAGGGTCGTACTCATCTCCGAAGATGATCCCATAAAGTTCTTGCTATCAAAGCCAGCCTTGATAGGAAGACCAGCGAAGTGGCTACTCTAGATGTCAGAATTTGACATAGCTTGCACGCCACCTAAAGCCATCAAAGGTCAAGCCGTCGCGGACTTGCTCGCCGCTTTTCCAGGGAAAGACACAACAACACTACATGAAGAAGTGCCCGGCGAATTCCCAGACATCTTGGTCATCAAGGAAGAAACATGGCTTCTATACTTTGATGGATCTGCCACCCCTAGTAGTGACACCGGAGCGGGTATAGTGTCGGTGTCTCCATCTGGTGAATTTTTCTTACATTCGTTCAAGTTGGATTTCCACTACACCAACAACTCAGCGGAATATGAAGCCTTCCTATTAGGATTATCCTTGGCCAAGCAAGCAGGAGCAACACACCTCGAGATAAGGGGAGATTCAAAATTATTGGTCAACCAGATGAATGGAACGTATTCTCTCAAAGAAATTACACTTGCTCCATTCAGAACCGAAGCTCAGTGACTGTTGACCTATTTTGTTGACGCAACGATCGTCCATACTGGACGGACTAACAATAGGCATGCTGATTGCCTAGCAACTCTCGCCTCCAAGCTGCAATTCGAAGGAGCACAGAAAACGATCATTGTACAAAAGAGTACAGTATCTTCGACTTGGCTCACTCAGATCGAAGACATTCCAGCGAACGATTGGCGAGCACCCATCATTCATGAATTGAGAAGCTCTATCTTAGAAGGCCAAGTCAGCCTCAAGGAATTGAATAACTACTTCTTGCTTCATGGAGGGCTATACTATCGAAACCCTTATGGATCTCTATCACGGTGTCTTGGGAGCGACGAAGCGGAGGAACAGCTCAAGCGCATACATGAGGAAGTCTGTGGGCAAACGTTAGTGGTAACACTTTACAGAAAGATTCAAAGAATGGGGTACTACTGGCTGATAGACGCATTTATGTGTCTAATTTGTCCCAATTGTTTATACTGTTAGTGCTCGATTTTGTACTTATTTGGTTATTTTATGTCTTTGTAGGTGTTTTTGGAGAAATAAGCTTTTGCGGCGAAATTGGCTAAAAAGTGGTTTTTGCGCTCGTGGGAGAAAATTACTATACGGACTCTCACTTTGGATAAGGGGTAACCTAATTACTAAGGGGCACCCCATTTCAGGGCATGTACTAAAGGGACACCGGAACTGGATAGGGGGAGGTCATCTTCAAAGTTTCAAAATTGGATTTTGGCGGAAAAAAAGGCAGCAGCGTCAACAGTTTTGGATCAAGGATTTGAGCGACCTAGGAGGCGATTCAATGGGCAAATTTGGTACCCACGGACTCTACAAGACATAAGGGACCTGTTAGAAGCGATTAGACCCATCTAATTGGGCTGGATAAGTCATAAAATCCACACAAAGTCAAGACAGTGCAAACGGTTTCTGTTTAGGGTTTGAGATTAGTTTGAGAGATTTATGGGATATCTTGCGTGGTATATACATCAAAACAGTTGGGTAAAAGTCCTAGAAGATATTTGAGACGAGATAATAGCTAGAAACATCCTGTAACGCAACAAGAAGAAGATTATTCTTCAAACAACCCGTAAAGAATAATGGAGATTTCCAAGGGGTTTGATCGAGTTTCAAGGGGATTTAAAGCCTATAAATAGTTGGTTTTATGTCAGAGAAGGGGGATGAAGAGTTTGGGGTCGAGCCAGATCCAGGAGGAGCGAAGAAGAAGGAGTAGCAACAATGTTCACCTGCTGCTGTTGCTGCCATTAAAAAGCTTCAACGAACACGAAGAACAGACTCTCCAGGACAGTCTTATTTTCAGCAGCTCCAGAACAGTCTTATTTTCAGCAGCTCAACAGCAGAAGAGAGGTGTCGCAGTTCGCTGCAGTTTTCTGTTGTCGTTCTTTTCTGGACGTGTTTTGTGAGTCTCAGAACTACTATTTTATAACTTTTGACTCTTTTAATCACACTTTGAGCTTTGAATTAATATGTTGAGTGTGTGATTGATATGAATAGCTAAACCCCAATACTGGGATGATGGAGGAAACCATTCTTTATGCATGAATAATTTTTTATTTAATTCTTTTATGACTATTTGCATTATTATGAATGGAATTATGATTTTTCTTAATTATTTGTGATTTCATTTGATGGTTTATGCTTGGGACTAATCCTTTTGATAGGCCATGCTTAAGATTTACACTTAATATTTTTAAAATCTATTTTGGCAAATAAAGAGTCGATGTTTAGAAGCTATAACTGTTTAGAATAAATACATGAATCGCATGAGTATAAGAATTGGTGAAATCCTGAGTCCTAGTATCTCTTGATCCTGTGACAATTTTGTATATATTTTTGTTTTTAAATCTATTCAAGTCCGAGCAACGAATCCGTATTTACCGCAATCGAATTACTACAACAAAATGGCGTCGCCGACGCGGACTTGTATATAGATTTGTTTTTAGGTTTATTATTTTATTTTTTTATTTTTTTATTATTATTTGTTCCTTTTTACGTTTCTTTTTGTGTCTTTGATTTACAGGTTCGAAGTGGAATACTAAGGACTTGGGAACAAAAAAAAGCTTAAAGCTAAAAGCTAAAAGAGAAGAAAAAAAGAAAGTCATAATTTTTTTTAGGGTTTAATTTTTATTATTATTTTTTTTTTGTATATAGATTTTATTTATTTATTTTTAGAATTTGTAAATAGGCTTTATTTTTCATAATTTTTGTAATTTTTGGACTTTTTATTTGGACTTTATTCTGGACTTTTGGACATTTTTTTTAACCCTACGGAAGGGTCTTATTATTAATAAAAAAAAAATTAAACTGTTTGCAGGGAAGGACGACGATTACAATATCGTCTCGGCCCCTCGGGTTCGTACATGACATAGGAGTCGTGGCCCGAGTCGACTTCAACGGTTCATCCCCCGTCTGGTACGGGAGGTAAGTCCATCGAAACACTCGCGAATCTCCTGTAAGCGAGTTACTGTATTTCTTAAGGTGATTCATTGATTGAGGACGAATTTGGACTATTTTTAATTTCCTAGTAAAGGGCAAGGCCTGGCCAAATCAAGATAAGGACTCGGATTTCATCACCGTTTCCTTCTTGCCCGCCTTAGGAAAACGAAACCAAACGCGAACCTAAGCCTAAAATTTTGAATAGAACGAGACCAATAGGGTAACGAGCTTAATAGGAAACTCGTTCGAAAAATATTGGTTGCTCTTTAAGTACATTTCAAAGTTCATGATGGTTTCTGTGAGTTGAATGCGTGACTGCGCCGCCTTGTGATAGCGGTGAGGCCTTGGGTATCAAAGCTCCACTGAGCTTCCCTCGCCTCGATTCAACTTACATTAGCTCGGATTTATTCCAGAGGGGTGTGCTCAAATTGTAACGAATTCCTTTTCGAAGAAATAGAAGCTGGTCTAGAAAACAATCTAAGTGGAGCCATCATGCTTTTTGTTTGCTAGATTCTATAGGTTTGATTTGGTCGAGTCGGACTTGTTTGTAATTGCGTAGAATTCCCCTGCAATTAAGAATGTCGAACTGGTATGATAGAAGCCAATACAATGAATATCGACCTGAATTTGAATATGGACATCATCAGTATTATGACCATAGTGAGAATAGTGACTGGGGACGCCAACCTTTTCAAGGTTATGGTTCATACCATGGTGAGCCCAATTACTATCCGCACGCGCATCAGTCATACGAGCAAGAAGATTATAATACTAGTTCTTTGTCTTTAGAGGATACAATCAAACTTTTGAAAAGTAGTCCTTATTATGATCCTTCAGTTCCTATTACTTCTCTAGAAGAGACTCTCAGGAATTTAGCTAAGTCATCACGTCAGTTAGCTGAATCGACGTATAAATTAGATGAGGTGAATAATGTAGTTATGGACGAAATAACTGCAACAACAACTGAATCTGTAGAAGATATCCTCAATAGATTAACTCAAAACTTAGATCCTACACTAAGGGAACTTTCTTTGGAAGAGACCCTTGAGAGGATAGCTGAGTCGACACGTAGACTTGAGTTAGAGACGAACGAAAGTATTGCTCGAAATAACTTGAATTGCCAATATAGTGTATCCAATAATACCCTTGAGAATGAAGATACTTTTTCACATAATCAAGATAACGAGGTTATAATTGGTAACACTACTTATTTAGATAAGGTTCAATCATCTTCGTACTATTATGATGATGAGGATAGTAGTGATGAAGAATCTGAAATATGTAGGCATAGTAATCAGGAATCTAGTAATCCAATTGAGCTTTATAGTGATTATATTATTTCTACTTCAAATCTAAATAATTTTGATGATTATTCACCTATTCAAAAGGACGAGGATTTGATTAGGGATACCACCGTTTTAGACGATGTAGTTTTTCCTTTTGATTACGAAGCTGATAGTGGTTTAGAGGAACGGGTTCATTTCGAAAATACTGTTTTAGAGTCTAGCGACTTAGAAACAATAGTCTTGGAAGAAGAAGATAGACCCGTAGAGATGAGTAAAGATGCACTACCTGATAATAACTTAGAAGAATCTCTTGAATATTTTAAGGACTCTGAAGATACGGAAATTCAAGAAATAATTAGAGGTCTATCTAGAGAAACTGAAAACTCTAAGTTTGGGGGTGATTATCACTTCCCTAGTGCCTTACCTTTAACTCTCAGAAAGTCCCCACACTTAGGACTTGACATCAATGCCTCAACCATTTTACAAGATTACTTTCATACTCGTTTTCCTGAACCTAGTGATGTCCATAAGGAAGTTCAGTTGTTAGAAACCCATCCTCTGGTTGATGAGGTTAGACCGGGCTATGATACTAAGATCAACTTTGTTTTCCCACCAAATATTTTTCAAACAATTGTGGGAACGTATAAATTTCAAATGTATCAATTATTAAGTTCTGAGACTAAACCTAATTACTTTAGGATATTAGAATCGACACATTTTCTTAAGAATGACCACTACTCTCACTGTGGTCAATTATGTAAGTCAAACCTGATTGACTTAGAGGATCCTCAATTATTTAGGTTATTATTTTGTGCTTCTAAGTTCTTATTTAAGTATTTACAAACTCTAGGACCTAATAATTCGGATCTCAATTTTGAGGAGTTGCAGCCTAAAGAAATATATTTAGACCCTTTTATAGAACCTGAACCTGAACCACAATTAGATATAGATATCTTAATCAGGAAACTAGGTAAGGGCATGCTAGTCTTGTACATTTTCTTGGTTCACTGCAGTTTCCTTTTGTCAGCTCTTTTGGTTTTAAAGACCCACAATTATTCCGGCTACTGTTATACGGTTCGAGTTGACTAATCTTTTCTTAGTCTGGCTGAAGACTTTAAACTTAGCACTTCTTGGGAGGTAACCCAATCTCATGCAACCAGGTAATATCCTTCCGTAACTCTTTCATTTCAAATGGTAACAGTTTCTCCTTGTTCATGCTTTTAATTTCATCTTTAGAACATTGAGGACAATGTTAGGTTTAAGTTTGGGGGTATGGGAGAAACTTTTTAGTTGCAATAAATAAACTCCAGAGCTAGAAATTTATGCCTATTGAGGATTGCACTAACTAATCTAAGTGGATGGAAGCATTTTGATTGTAGGAGTTTGAGGAACCAATCTGATTAGATGGAAACATCTAAAGAGTCTATTCATAAAAGCACAGAGCTCAGGTGTTAGAAATAACATGATAGTTTCACCATATCTCGTTGAGTCCTTTTCACTTCTATTTTTATTTTATTTTGTTTTTAAACTATGTTTCTCTAAGTGATAGGTGGGGCCCACGATTCAAGTTGTTACCAATGCTAGGGTGAATTAGAGTGATTGAGATACCATGAAAAAAAAAAAAAAAGTTGAAAAAGAAAAAGAGATGAAAAAAAAAAATGAAAAAAAATGGTAGTTACCAAAAAGTAAAAAAAAAAAAAAAAAAAAAAAAAAGAAATTGAGACCAGACCATTTGACCAAAAGGAATAAATTCAATAAAGTCGACCACTGGTACCCTTGTATATGCCAGTTGTGTTGACCTAGAGTTAGGTTATCGACCACTGGTACCCTTGTATATGCCAGTGTGTTGATATTAGTCAGACTAGTATCTCAATCCATTAGGATAGGTTCATTTTGGCGGAGGCCTTCAGACAGATATGGGAAACGTCGTTCACTTAGTAAACATCAAAACCATCTATGTTTTCTATATCCATCTTCTTGATCTATCCATGTGATTAGTTTAGACTCCGAATATGATGTCCATAGTGCAACTATCTGAGTAGAGCTCTGTCACTTTATATGAATTTTAGTATGCTTGAGTGCAAACTCGTGTACACAATTGGAATTTCGCATCAGGGTACTTCTTCCTGTAGTCAATAAGTATGCCAACCAAGGAGATTCTTTAGTGCCTTCCAAGGTTCTGCGTAGATAGCTAAGCTCTGGAGTATTAAGGTTTTGTGGGTACACCTCTGGTAAACCCCCCGGAGACAACACTCCGCCACTAGGGCCACCTAGTGGTTTAACGGCTTACTGCACGTGCTAAGTGTAGTCATTTTATTTTAGATTAGATTTGCTCGAGGACTAGCAAATAATAAGTTTGGGGGTATTTGATAGACGCATTTATGTGTCTAATTTGTCCCAATTGTTTATAGTTAGTGCTCGATTTTGTACTTATTTGGTTATTTTATGTCTTTGTAGGTGTTTTTGGAGAAATAAGCTTTTGCGGCGAAATTGGCTAAAAAGTGGTTTTTGCGCTCGTGGGAGAAAATTACTATACGGACTCTCACTTTGGATAAGGGGTAACCTAATTACTAAGGGGCACCCCATTTCAGGGCATGTACTAAAGGGACACCGGAACTGGATAGGGGGAGGTCATCTTCAAAGTTTCAAAACTGGATTTTGGCGGAAAAAAGGCAGCAGCGTCAACAGTTTTGGATCAAGATTTGAGCGACCTAGGAGGCGATTAATGGGCAAATTTGGTACCCACGGACTCTACAAGACATAAGGGACCTGTTAGAAGCGATTAGACCCATCTAATTGGGCTGGATAAGTCAGAAAATCCACACAAAGTCAAGACAGTGCACACGGTTTCTGTTTAGGGTTTGAGATTAGTTTGAGAGATTTATGGGATATCTTGCGTGGGATATACATCAAAACAGTTGGGTAAAAGTCCTAGAAGATATTTGAGACGAGAGAATAGCTAGAAACGCCTGTAACGCAACAAGAAGAAGATTATTCTTCAAACAACCCGTAAAGAATAATGGAGATTTCCAAGGGGTTTGATCGAGTTTCAAGGGGATTTAAAGCCTATAAATAGTTGGTTTTATGTCAGAGAAGGGGATGAAGAGTTTGGGGTCGAGCCAGAGCCAGGAGGAGCGAAGAAGAAGGAGTAGCAATGTTCACCTGCTGCTGCTGCTGCCATTAAAAAGCTTCAAGAACACGAAGAACAGACTCTCCAGGACAGTCTTATTTTCAGCAGCTCAGAACAGTCTTATTTTCAGCAGCTCAACAGCAGAAGAGAGGTGTCGCAGTTCGCTGCAGTTTTCTGTTGTCGTTCTTTTCTGGACGTGTTTTGTGAGTCTCAGAACTACTATTTTATAACTTTTGACTCTTTTAATCACACTTTGAGCTTTGAATTAATATGTTGAGTGTGTGATTGATATGAATAGCTAAACCCCAATACTGGGATGATGGAGGAAACCATTCTTTATGCATGATAATTTTTATTTAATTCTTTTATGACTATTTTCATATTATGAATTGAATTATGATTTTTCTTAATTATTTGTGATTTCATTTGATGGTTTATGCTTGGGACTAATCCTTTTGATATGCCATGCTTAAGATTTACACTTAATATTTTTAAAATCTATTTTGGCAAATAAAGAGTCGATGTTTAGAAGCTATAACTGTTTAGAATAAATACATGAATCGCATGAGTATAAGAATTGGTGAAATCCTGAGTCCTAGTATCTCTTGATCCTGTGACAATTTTGTATATATTTTTGTTTTTAAATCTATTCAAGTCCGAGCAACGAATCCGTATTTACCGCAATCGAATTACTACAACACTGGCCATCCATGAAGACTCAGTCAAGAGCTTTACAAGGATCTTGTCCTGATTGCCAACACCTCATCATCACTTGGAGGTTTTGACGGTCCACCACACTGGGGACTGGAGGGAGCCTTACATCAAATACCTCCGGAATAACGAACTACCACTGGAAAAGAAGCAAGCAGTCAAACTCATTCAGAAAGCTAAGAGATTCGTCTATCTCGATGGGATCTTATACCGCAAAAACTTTGGCGGAAATTTACTGAGGTGCTTAGCCGAACATGAAATCCCTATAATCCTGAAGGAAGTACATGATGGAGAACATCAAGGAAAGAGGAAACTATTTCTTCAAATTCATGAGAAATATTATTGGCCAACCATGGAAGATGATGCAGCCGCACACGTTCAGAGGTGTCACCAATGCCAAACCCATGGTAATCTCATCCAAACTCCTTGTCTCCCGTTGAATTCTGTGAATAGTCTGGCCTTTCTACAGCTGGGGACTAGATATCATTGGGAAGATCAATCCAGCATCTTCAAAACAACATGAATACATCATCACTGCGACAGAGTACTTCACCAAGTGGGTCGAAGCTATTCCTCTTCGAAGCACCACTGGAGTTACGATTGCCGCCTTCATCAAAGAGCACATAATATGCAGATTCGGAGTTCCTAAGCATATCATCACAGATAACGGAACTCCTTTTGCCAATCAATGTTGAGAAGCTGCTCAATAAATATGGGATCAAACAAATCTTCTCCACGCCTTACTATCCACAAGGAAATGGTCAAGCAGAAAGTACCAACAAGACTTTGGTCAGGATTATCAGTCGGACGATTCATGACAATCCTCGATCATGGCATGAGCAATTACCCATGGCTCTATGGGCTTACAGAACTGCACCAAGGAGCTCGATCGGTACTTCGCCATATTCCCTTGTCTATGGAGCCGACGCCATACTTCCAGCAGAAATCAAAGTTCCCTCAGCCAGGATTGCAGCATCCAGTGGTGTACAATGGGATGAGGCCGAAATCTCCAGATCAAGAATCGCTGAGCTAGATATGCTGGAATCAAGGAGAACCAAGGTGGAAAAATATGTGGAAGCTTACAAACAGAGGATCTCCAGAGCCTACAACAAAATGGTAAGACCTCGAACATTTCAAGTAGGAGATTTGGTATTAAAGACGGCAAAGCACATTCAACAAGACATGTCCGCTCCTAAGTTCTCTCCTAAATGGGAAGGGCCATATGTTGTTATCAAAGCAGTGTCTAGCGGATACTACAAAATTTTAGCAATCAATGGAGGAAAGGAAGGAAACATCATCAATGGCAAATGGCTCAAAGCTTATTATGCCTGATCCATGAAACAAACTACCTCTTCATCATTTCAAGCATTTTCAAAAATGTAATTTCATTCCTCCAAAGAGCATGCGAATGCTCCTTTGTTCATTAAACATTTCAAAATGAGCAAAATTCGTTCATACCATGATCAACTGTTTCACCTAACTAGAAACTCAGATTTACTCAAAAAAACAACCACAAATGCTCACTCAGAGCAAACCATCCAGCAACGGATAATCCCTGTAAGAAGCCTCGTCAAGCTTCTTCTGAAAAATCTTGGTCTTTGCCTTCAAGTCTTCGACCGCTTTCTCAACCCTTGCTGACTCCAGAGCCAGTATCCTCTCCTCATCCAGTAAAGCTGCATTCATGGAAATTGCATCAGCAGCCTCTGCCCTTATGAACCTTGATTATCTCAAGACGACGACGGAGCCAGCTTACATTGAATCGCAATATCTCACAATTCGAGATCATTTCATCCCATTGGTGCAGTTCATGGTTTTTGACGTCTCGCAAGTGCATCTGATTCATTTCCTCGATGATCGGCAATAGCCCCGCTACCGTGGTTAAAAGGGTTGGAAGAAAACCTTTCCACACTTCTGTGGTAGCAATGTGACCATACTTCTTCCATCTTGGTGTACAGAGACGCATGACATTTGGGAACCACGAATCCGCCGACCATTTCATTGTCTGGGAAGGTATTAATCAATGGGGCTTCGAATAAAAGTCCAGCGGTTGGGTATTCACGAGCATGGACACCGTCTCCGGTCTCCACGGATCCTACAGAATCTTCACATGCCTGGTTACTGCTTTCCTCAACCTCAACCACGGTCACGGACTTTCCACTCTTTCTTCGTCTAGCATCGACGACGACACGGACATCCGCCTACGATGAAACGAAGAGTGTTAATCCCGGGACTCAGTACAATCTCAAGAGTCATAGGTTTACTTACAGACGATCCAGCTTCAGCACGAGCCGATCCATACCGGGAGCTCTAACAGTCCGCTTAGGCCTTGCATTATGAGGAGTAGCATTCTTCTTACAGTCCTACGACAAATCATTCTCTTGTGATCAACAATCTCGATTGAACAAGACAAGAAAGGGAAGAAGAAGAAGTGTACAACTTACTGAGATAGACGTTGCTATTTCACGCTTCGACTGAAGATCATCTTGAGAAGAAATGCTATTGCTCGACATGACGGCAAGAGGGTAGGATCAAAACTTCTCTGCACGATGAAACTGACTCAGGAATGGAAGAAATATTTGCGTGGATCATAGATTTGGAGTCTTGAAGATATATATATCAGGCGATAGTCATATAGTCAACTCAGTTACGAGTTTCACTGAAACCCTAGGCTTCAAAGATCGATACCGAAGACGCGGAGGAAAAAACACACTGGGGACTGAACATCACGGGTCAAAGGATAGGCCACGCGGCCTTGTACACGTCATGAATTCTCGGCCGTGTGTTACTTCTCATGAAAATCGACAAGTCATGATGAATTTGGATATATGGACATTGGTCCATGTCATGGATTAGAAGAAATCGACGTTAACAAAATGTTCATCATTCAGAAGAAAAGTCTAATTGAAGTAAAGTCGTTTAAACAGTCAAAAGAAAGATATCCACTATGAAGACTAAAAAGGGAATGCTCTAACGTCTACAAGAAGATGGAAGTAAAACTACTCGTCGGACTCATCCGAATTGTCAGCTTCATCGTCACTGTCCTTCTCGGAATCATCTTCTTCAGAGTCACTGTCAGGATCATTGGTGAAGTCCGGTGGACGGAAGATAACATCATCATCTGAATCCGAGTTATCTTCTGCTGCAGCTTCAGCTTCAATTTTCTTCATCGTCCTCTGATGCTCTCTTTCATATCGATCAGGCTTAATGTAACGCTCGGATGGTTCCCATGTGATCTCTCCTTCAGAAGCATCAGCATCAGAATCAGAAGGCACCCCATCCAAGAATTGACGCTTCTCCTCAACCCTCTGTCTCTTACGCCGGGTGCGATCTTTTTCACGTTGACGGGCATCCTCCTTTTTGTCTTCAGCTCTTTTCTTTTCGAGTTCAGCAAAAGAGACTCTTCGCTCACCCAAAGGAACATTAGGCTTCGCCCTTCCTGGGTAACCCTAGCCTTTGATTTCGCTACAGGAGCGTCGGAATCCTCATCAGAAGAGCCAGAGGAAGAAGAGGAATACCAGTAATCGTAATTGTGTTATTGTTGGTCGACATTTTCTGGAACCGGAAGATCAAAGATTACTACTATGTAAACAAACCAACATCAGCAAAAAATGGTAACTCTTAACTCTTACCTTTTATACTTCCACTAACAATAGTGATAGTAATGCTAGAGTTAACACCTCAAAATCGTTCGTCTCTTCGAAAACTGAAAAAAGCAAAAAACGAACGAACTTTATTAATTTCGAAACTGATTTTTCATAAAATCACGGACACAATTTTCATAATGTGAACATTCACACAACTGACCTATGAAGTTCAACAATAAAATATTTCATCATAAATATATTGTCTATCTTCGAAGGTTCCTCAAAACCCACGTTTCTGATTTTTCGAAAAAAACAGCAATTAATGCAACATTGCTACATAAATTCTCAAGAATTTTATTAATGAAAAAAATTCATGCAAATAAAATATACCATCATATTTTACACAATATATGTCACGGCTTACATATATATAAAAAAATTATTTTCCTTCGTATCGTCGTTATTTGTCTTTAAAACGAAGGTTTATTTCAAAAAATATTGTGAAAGCTCACATCTCATACATATGATAAAGTTTTGTATTTACATGAAAGCTCATAAGCAAAATTTTATCACTGGACACAAGTTCATCATACATATTTTCCTTCGTGTCATCGTTATTTGTCTTTAAAACGAAGGATTATTCCGATTTCATGAAAATTCACTTCTTTTATGATAAAACCTTGGTACACATGAAAACTCATAAACTAAGTTTTATCACTGGACCTAGGTTCATATAAAAAAAAATCTCTCCTAAATCAGGGATTATAGTTAGTTTTCAAAACTAACGATCGAACGAACATACGTTTTCAAAAACGAGGGTTTTTCATAAAACTCACACTAATATACACATGTATATAACTTCATCATGATCAAAGCATGAACAACTCATGAGGATCATAAACATCAGCAAAAAAAAAAATACCTGGAGCGCGGCCGGAAATTGGCCGACGGCGGCAACGACGGCGGCGGCGGCGGATCCGCGGCGGCGGAATCTTCTCCTGCTGGCGTGAAGGTGCAGAGATTGGAGAGCTGGTCGTGAGAAAAAAAAAAAAAGGATTAATCCCTTTTATATCAATTTTATTTCCAAAACCTAATTTTCTAAGGATTTCCTTATTGGGCCCGACCCGCGAATCCTAACCGACCACGGACTCGTCGTCCAAACCAGCGGTTCAACACCAATTTATGCTCATCAAACGACGCTCCAATCATGACATTGAAGCCTTCATCAAGTCGTGGTTTGCTCATGCTCTCTAAATCCGGTAACGTCTCAACTTACGACTAAGTTCAATTACTGGTATTATTATTTATGGCCGGAAAATCACCATTTAATGCTGACTGAGGAACACAAGCTTTCCTCAGTAAGCAGGGGACTTAATGTAGATGGTGGATTTTCGACAAAGGCTAAATTCGTAAACTCATAATTATACGAAGCTCTGATTCAGCAATCAGACGTGAGTATCGAGACACGGGTCTCTCATCGAATTCTCAACGGAGAGTACTTTCTCTCAGAGTACATGTAGACATGTAGTCTCACGACTGGACAACGGCATATCTCATGAATACTGAATACTTTCAATGATTATTTCTATATGTCATCACGAAATGGACAGCTCCTAGACAGCTTGCTCTGCTAGTATAGGGCGATAACGTCTTCAGGAACAAACAACAAGTTTACCCTGACTATATAAAGGATATGACTTACCGACAAGATCATATCGGGATAATTAATGCTTCTAGACATCTTGCTCTGCTAGTATAGAGCCACAAAGTTAATTATTCCTAATTTCTCCTATTCCATGGTCGAATCCACGACTGGTCCCATGGAATGGCAATAACGATTGTTCCGATTCTATGATCGAATCCACGACTTGATCTCATAGAATAGCAATAACTATATTATCTGATTACTCCGATTTCATGATCGAATCCACAGCTGGTCTCATAAATGGTAATAGATAAATCTTAATTACTCTGATTCTATGGTCGAATCTACGATCCCATGGAATGATAATGCTCACTTTATTATTCTGAATTCGTAGTCGAATCCTCAGCTGATCCTATGAATTAATAATAAACATCTTATTATTCAGTTTTGTGAATTATTCTCCGCTGAATTCCACAATTAGTAATAAATAATCAACAACCGGGCATCTGAGCTACCTCTAAGTAAGCCCCGATTCAAATAGTGAAGGTGTATTCAACGATGATACACTAACAGTCACCGCACGAACGAGTATTCCAAAAATACAACGAAACGATGAACCTATGCAAAATAGAGAAGAAAATAATAAATATTGACCAGGGTGTTGGGAGCACGGACACACGACCGACCGTGTCGTGGTTAATCCCACACTAGTTTTATATTTTTAATGCATTTTATTATTTTCCATGATTTGATGAAAATTCTCTCATTTTATCAAATCTCCTTCGTCTCAAGGAAACTCCTCGGTTTCATGGTACTTTCATAAATCCATAAAAAAATAATATAAAATTAAGGAAAGGAGTGTGGGGCGTGACCATTGGCCAACCGGCCATGCCTTGGTCCCAACCGGCCCCACACCCCACGGTTCCTTATTATTTTATTATTATTATTATTATTTCTTTAATTTCATGAAAAAACTCCTTGATTTCATGGTATTTTGCACAAATCATCAAATAATAATAATAAAATAAAATAAATTATGAAAACTTGTGGGATCGGGCCTTGGCCGGGCGGCCATGCCCTAGCCGGTCCCACACGCCCCTTTATTTTATTATTTTATTATTAGTTTTCCTTGAATTCATCAAATTCCTTGATTTCATGGTATTTCTCTCAAATTAGGAAAAATTCCCTCAAATCATCAAAATACCTAAAAATATTAAAAAATTAGGGAAACTCGTGGGACCGGGCCCTAGCCGGCCTGCCATGCCTTCCACGGTCCCACACGCCCTTGTTTTTATTATTTTAATATTTTTTGCTTCCCTGAACTCATGAAAACTCCTTCAATCCATGGAAACTCCCTAAATTCATCAAATTTCTCAAAATTCATGAATTTTTCATAAAATCATCAAAATATTATAAAATTGAGGAAAAGGCACCACGGGACCGTGGTCACGACCGGCCGACCATGCCTTGACCACGGCGGTCCCACGCCTCCTCATTCCTTATTTTATAATTATTTTTCATCATCTCATGGTGTTTTCCTCAGTTTCGTCGAAACCCTAATTTTGGCATATTTTCTCGAATGGATGCTCAATTGCATGCCAGAAAATATCAAAATTATCAGGACTGAGACGCGGATGCCTTGGGGACATGAGCATGCTATCTTGACCGACCAAGATTGACTCTTTGGCTCACGGAAGCCGGTCCCATCAATTTTCACAGTTTTGACCTAATTTGCACAATTGCTCGTATTAGGTCCAAAACTCTCCCAAACACTTTGGATTTTCATGAAGTGATCGTCAGGCGGTTACGGGACAACCCAGGGCCGGTTTCATGACTCCATGGTCGGTCCCTCGCCTCGTCATAATTAATTAGGTTTTCTCACCTAAGGCTCAGACGAGCATTTTCGAATAAATGATTAAACCAGCATTTAATCATCCTTTCACCAACAAATTGTCAACTCTTCAGGAGTTCTTCGTATTTGCTCACGTGATCATATGGACACTACATGGTTGATCCACGGTCCCATGTAATCGCTCCCTCCTTCGCCCCATGGTTGAAATTCTGATTAACCATGAATTGATCATCAATTGATCAAATTAGGGTTTCTGAATCCAAGGATCATCATTCCAGATTCTAACCTTAATAATTTTATGACGACCTCATGGTCATTAATTTTATTAACTATGCTCGGTTCAACGACCAGTATTCTAATTAATATTTTTGGTACGCTGCCAATAATCCATTAGACGAGCAACACATGCTCAGACGATCAAATATTCAACAATTCATCACATGAGCAACACTTGCTCAGATGATAAATATTTGTTCAAACCAAAGAGTATTTGTTCAACAATCAATATTCAACGATCCACCAAATGAGCGATACTTGCTCACTTCATCGTAAGAACTATACCTCTGTCTCATGACATGTTTAATTCACGAGTTTCAGAACATCATGTTCAACTCAACGACTACATGGACTCATCGTCCCATCAAACCACGAAGTCATCAATTGACTAACAAACCACGAGACGTCAATCGTGTCACTTGGGGGGGATATCACTTAGGTTTTTGGTCTGGCGGTCTACAACACGTGGGTTCAAACACACGATGGAATGTGAGCAAGTCGTGCAATCAGTTGAAGGAATTCACGAGGTAGCGGGTGGAAAATCGACCAAGTCTCCATACGATGAGCAACTGGTTTCAAACACGATCTCCACTTCCCCACTCCTTGATTCCATCAACTGTCACACTTCATGGGATCATGGTGTTTAAAATTCCCGCAATATAAATAAGTCTTTGAATCATGATTGAATCAACATCATCAGTATCATCAATCTCACGTCTCATCGACAACACGAGATCATCAACTCATCAATTGAGCAACTACTCTCAATTGAGCAATTTCAATCACTCAGAGCTTATCGTATTCAGAATTCACACACCCACAATCTTTGATTACCATTGATTTCAAACATTTCTCAGCTTCCCTCCTACAGATCAACCCATCCTCTCTTGTGACCGAATTTACTCTGGAACGGTCATTGTCTTGATTTAGGCCGGAGTACTACAGATTGATCTCTCGAATCTAAAGCACCCCCTTTGCAGCGGTGCATTTGTGTGAGGTATAACATTTCACTCGGTTCGAGGAGTCTCCTCCGTACGGTCGTCTCCTCAATTCCTTAAAAACCAGCAAATCGTTTTCCCACATCTACAAACACTTATCAGTCCCAGCTGCTGCAATGTCAGCTCAGACCCCATCTTGTATATCCATTTCACATCTGAATCATCCCCAATTCAAGGTCCTCTACAATTCTCAAAGAACACAAACACCATATTCCTTCTTCCTGTTGTAAACCCTAACTCCAATTCATTCATAAGCCGAAAACCATGAGAGAACATCAAACCCTAACTTTTCCTTCTCGATCCTGAGTTTGATCACAACCCCATCAAACCACCATTTTTCTCAATTAACAGACCCATGCTTCAAACGATTCAACCACCAGAAAGCCTCTCGATCTGCAATGCTCACTCCCTTCATTTATTGCTCAGCTTCAGAAATTCATCAAAAAAAACACATCATCAGATCCCCTTCAGTTTCGCATCTAATCTCGGAGTCAATCTCAACTAAGAAACAACATCGCATGTAACCCATCTTTCCTCCTTGTTTGATTTCTATCTTCAACAGCTCACAGAACCAATGCCTCGTCACTTCACATACCTCATTCTTCTCTCAATTCTCTGTAATTTCCGATCTGTCTCTCGGCATCAACAGTAGTTGTTGCCGTTTCTCTCGGTTTCAGGTAGAGAAATAAAAACCAATGATTTGTTAGCTCTGAAATTTAGGTTTTGTGTAGGAAAATGAATGGATACATCCACCCAGGTGAAATAGATAAGTGTTTCCCAGATTTCAATTGAAGGAAACTGACAGTTCGTTCTCACCTTCTTTGTTGCATAACATTAGCCGGATCCAATTATCACTCGCCAGTGAATTGACCCTCCTTTTCCCTTTACGCTCCAAATGGACTTTTTCTCCTTCTTTTGCTCATAATGACTCCAAAGTACCTAATAACTCAAAACTAAACATAAGAGATGCAATTCCCAAGGATAATATCAAAGAAAGCATAAATACTAGATATAAAATTAGGTGTTTTAGAACACCTATCAAGTCGCTTGATTAAAGTACTAGTGTCAACTTCGTATAGGTTAGCTTGAAAGTATTAGGATATGAGACATTACAAGTATTGCGAAGACTTGAAGAAGTGAAGAAGTACGGAACTACAACCACAACATCATCCTTCAACTTGAAGTGATATTTGACTTGAACTGTTTCATTCCCTAACATATCTTTCAAGTCGTGCATATTGAAAACAAAACTGTGAAGCATGAACACTCTAGATAGACATAAATTAAGGAATTCAATACGAGGTTTATTGCTTAACCATTCAACTTTGTAGATAAGACATCAACATAATCGTATAAATGCTATTGTGATTATGTATGGGTATGAGGTGAGGATTTATTCCTAGGAAACAATGTTGTTACATGTGTTTTAAGGAAGTAAGTTCATGAACTTTGTTTGTGAACCGAAAAGGAAATCGCCAGATGTTATTGGGGTTGTTCTTCATTGCATATCTTATGAACGACCAATATGTGTGATTAGTATAACCGTTCATGACTTTTTTGTGTTATTGGTAAAACTATTCACATGAGGCATGACTTTTGTATTGGTATGACTTTTATTAGTGAAACCGATCTTAAGTAATCACTTGTTGGTATGATCGAGTTTGTTCAGTTTGTAAGACCAAACACTGGGTAAAGGGGAACCGATCCTAGTAAGAGGTGCAACACGGCACAAAGGAGAATCGATCCTTGTATGGGGTGCAACAAGGTTTATAGCAGAAAGGGGAACCGATCCTATGGACATGTGCAACACGTTTTTAGGCAAAGCGGAACCAATCCTATGGACATGTGCAACACATATGAGTTAGATACCATATATATGTGGGGAACTGATCCTAGTACCTAGTCAACCGAATTTTGGGAAGCTAGTGTGACTATGCACAGTACTCACATGGAGGTAAAACCGAAACTTGTTTTGGTAGAACTGTTAAACCCATGATTTGTGATTGAGAAGTTCTTAATCAATCACATAGCTCTTGAAAGTCAGATGAACCAATTCTAAACTTGTTTGGAAGTGTGGTAAAGCGATTTCAAGTGAGTAAGCATGAAAGAATACTTACAAAGAAAGGATGTCGACACACTTTGAACATATGTAGTAATGCGTATATTTTTTATTGTTCGAAGATATTCCTTAACGGATAAGAAGGAAGTAAATCCCATGATCGAAATTAAATAAGTTAAGAATCTTTTAATTAAGGTTTTTAATTATATATGGAAAATAAGAAATAGTATTGTGCATTTGCTAGTTAAAGATATTCGAAGGAGATTTTCGATCATTATCTTGGACAGAGCATTCTCAGGAATTATGAAAATCGAATATGGAAATTATTATAGAATATCTAGAGAATATTTTCGGTTTTGGAAATTCCTTTGTGTCCAAACTTCCTTGTCTATAAATACTGAAGTTTGCATTTCGGGCAAACTAATCCTTCGTGACAGTAAACTTCCTCTGTTGTACTATTACTGGTGAAGCCGCCTATTCGGAGAGGAGAGTAACCTAATTAGGCGAAATCTCTTACGGCCGTTCAGTTTAAAGTCTTCTTTGGGATTGAGAAGCTCTAGCGCGTACCGTTTGTGGGAAAATAGATAATTGTGGTTTATCTTTTGTTTTCATATTGATTTGATTGACTAACAACGGTTGAACTTTGATTGCACCTAGTTTGTTTATGCTTGAGAATCTTCTCTTCTGATATAAGATTCACTCAAACTAGTTCAAGGTTTCGACAGGGATCTTTAGACTGTTGTTAGTGCTAAAGACGATCTTGTGATAATCCATTGTTAACAGACTCCGTTCTGTGCGTGATTGATCACAAGAGATTCAAGTAGTTGTGTGCAGGTGTTTATTGAAGATCTAAGAAGATTTGAAGACAAAGAAGAGATAGACGATTTCTAACTTGGTTATATAAATCTTTGGTGTGCACAATACTTTTTTAGGTAAAAGAGGATCCAACTATAATCGATCTATCCTTGTGGTATTTTTATAGAATAGTTGTGTAGATCGGCATCAATACGTTTCCTTGGGATTAAAGGTATTGATTGCAAAATCTTAACGATTACCTTTTGGTAATTGAACATAAGATAGATCTTGGAACCTGGCAAAGGAGTTTATGTTAAGATAAACAGAAGAGCCTTTGTCCAACTCATATCACTTGGTTGAAGATAGTTGATACCAAACAGATTTGTTGTTCCTTTACTGTTTGGAATACGAACCAAAGGAATTGGTCCAAGTACGTGACTTGTTTACAGGTCGGAGGCGTGGGAATACAGACGGAACTAGGTGAACTATAGGTTTAGTTGCTTGGTCTCAACTATACGAAGTTGGTTTATTTTGTATAGCGGCTTAATCCTGAGAGTATTCAATTCTGGACAAGGTCCCGGGGGTTTTATGCATTTGCGATTTTCCTCGTTAACAAAATCTTGTTGTGTCATTTACTTTATATTTCCGCATTATAATTATTTTATTATAATTAAAGTGAATCACACAAACATTAATTCCTATTTACTTGATAAGCAATCCTATTGTGTTTGGTTAAGTCCGAAAATTTGTATCATGTAAACATACTTCGTTGTTGTATTGTCTCGATCTCGTATCCATAGACGACCACACGAAGTGTGAACCTATTTTTTGTATTGTCTTGACTCAGTCCATAGACAATCACTTTCGGAGAAATGACTTATAGGAAGGAAAAGTTTTAGCTTGAGGTATATTTCGGTACCCTCGCCTTTTCAAAAAAACTCTGTTACATCTTTCCTTCCATATGAACCAGGATTTTGTCAAGATTATTTCTATGGGTATAGTTGGGTTATTTTTTTCTGTATCCATTCCTTACAGATATCCAAGAAAGTTATGGATCTGTCAAAGTGAAGCTCTGTAGGAGATGGCTTTGCAGCCCAGACAGACTTGGCAAATGGACAAAAAAGCAATAAATGTTCTATGGATTCTACTACATTGCAGCCAAAAGAGCAGTTAGGATGAATATCCTTCATAAATTTAGACAGTTTCAGTTTGTAGAAATAACATTATGTAAACATTTCCAGGAAAAATTTTTAATTCTTTGAGACACGTTTAGATTCCATAAATTGTTCCAAAAGGAATCTGGCTGTCCTAAGTTGTAATGATTCACAGTTCTTTCAGTAAGTTTGTTATACATGGACTTCACAGTAAAAATACCAGATTTTGTAAGAAGTCATCTAAGAGTATTTGGTTTGTCTCTGGTTATTCTAGTATTGTTGATCTTCCTAGCAATATATTCAAGAAATATTTCAAAAATTAAGGCTGAGTTCCACTTCTTAGTGATTGGATCAATCAGATCCTTCACAAGTGTTAAGTGAGTATTAGTAGTTGTCCTAAAACTTCTAAGGTTATGTTCCATTTTGGGTATCCATCTATCATCCCAAATATTGGTATTGTTACCATCACCTATTTCCCATATGTTGTTTTGTTCAACAAGTTGTATACCCCTACTTATGCATTTCCAAATCCAAGAACTAGTTGTCGGGGTTTTAGTCTTGAAAACAAAGAAGTTTCTGAAGTATCTAGGCTTTAATTGTGACACCCATAAAGCCTCTGGCTCAGTTAACAACCTCCAAGCTAATTTAGTTATCATTGCTAAGTTAAATTTTTGAGCATTTCTGAATCCTAGCCCTCCTTTATTTCTAGGTTTACAAAGACAAGATTAGGATTTAGGGTAATCTCCCTTGTAATCAGTTTCCTTACCCCACCAGAAATCTCTTTGTGGAGCATTTATTTTATTTATGATTTTCTTTGGTAAAATGAAACAGCTCATTTGATAGCTGGCCATGCTTGCCAAAGTTGCCTTATTAAGCACCATTTTACTAGTTTGAGCTAGGTTTTTTCCCATCCATCCTTGTATTTTATGTTCCATCTTTTCAACCATTCCTTCAAAGAGTTTTATTTTTGCCTTACTAACAAAAAGGGGAGTTCCTAAATAAGAGTCTTGAGGGTTTATTTTTTTATTTTCAGTAATTTGCTAATCATTCTCTGATGTTTTGGTTGAACTTTTTTTCTAAAGAATACCCCTGATTTATCAAAGTTTATTAAATGTCCTGAAGCTTCGCCAAAAGATACAATTAGAGCAAGAATGTTGTGGCACTCTCTGAGATCAGCTCTAATGAAGAGGAGGCAGTCATCAGCAAAACAAAGGTGAGAAATATGACTGTTCTTGGGGGTAATTTTGATATCATTTATTAGCCTCTCTTCTTCACCAGTTAAAAGCAATCTGGAGAATATCTCCATGCAAATGATGAACAAATAAGGGGAAAGAGGGTCCCCTTGCTAAGCCCCCTAGATGGATTGAAATACTCCCCTGGGCTACCATTGAGCAAAACTGTTATGGAAGAAGTTGATATGCATTGTGTCATAGACCTTGCAGCTCTGTCTGGTGCCCTTAGTAGTTGTGTGTGTGCCTTTAGTAATTGTTTTTAAGGCAGGGCCAATGCTTTTGGTATTTGTATCCGGTCTGTCACTGGATACTGTTAACGAATAATTGATTAATCTATTTTCTCTCTCTTGTTCTTGACCTCATCTTCCCCTCTGACTTTCTCTTCTTCTTATCACCTTCTTTCCTCTTCTAATCCTTCCTCAGATCCTAGATTATCAATCCTTTGTAGTGTAGATCACTACAAATTGGTATCAGGAGCATCTATCCTTGGACCTATCATGGTTAACAAAGCATCTGTTGAAGAACTAACCAGAAAAATCGAAGAGCTTACTACATCACAAGAAGATTACACTAAGAAGATGGATGAGGTTGCAAAATCTCAAAGTGATTCATCAGTAAAGTATGATGCGGTGATGAAATCAATTACAGAGATCAAGGAAACTCAAGGAAAACCAACTCCAGAGCTTATTGCCGCCATTAATACTGTTGTAGCTACTCAGATAGATCGTTACATCGAGTTTTCAACCAAAAATCAAGCCAACAACGAGATTCCCATCAATGAATCGGGCAGTATCTTGGGTCCAACACCGTCCTCCAACCAAACAGGTTAAAATCCTTTTAACCAACCTTGTTATTTGTTTGGAGCTCAAAACCATAATCAGTTTCAACAACCAAGACCAAAGGTTGAGTTTCCAAGGTTTGATGGTACCAACCCTCGCTCATGGATACGTAAGTGTAGGAAATTCTTTGTTATGCATAATATGACAGACTCCCAAATGGTGAATATGGCTTCCATGTATCTAGATGGAAAAGCAGATGTATGGTTTCAGGATTATCAAATTGGTAAGCAGGTTGTGTTGTGGGAAGATTTCTTGAGAGATATATGTCTTCGTTTCCAAGAATTGGGACATGATGATGTTGTAGGGGAATTTAATAAGTTTCAACAATTAGGTCCATTTCTTGATTATCAGGAAGTTTTCGAAGAATTGAAGGCATTAATATTAGCTAAATACCCCCACCTTACAGAAGGGTATTTCACTTCTAGCTTCATTAGTGGCTTAAAGGAAGAATTGAGACTACATGCGCAAATGTTTTCACCCAAAACATTGGCAAATGCAGTGTATCTAGCCAGAATGCAATAAGCACTCATTGAAAATGCAGCCAAAAAAATCAAGGAACTCTTATAAACCTTCACCATTATGTTCCCAACCACTACACTCCAAGAAATACTCCATCTCCAGTTACAAGTCCTAGAAATATCACCAAGAATTTCCAAAATCCCACCACAAATTCCCCCCCTCCAATTAAACAGTTGTCTTATGTTGAAATGAGGAAAAGAAGGGGAAAAGGGCTATGTTACAACTGTGATGAAGTTTTTAAAGCTAGGCATAAGTACATCAAGCAACAAATCTATATGTTAGTTGTTGATGAAGAAGATACCACTCAATATGGTGAAGAATCCCCTTATGATACTCCCATTTCACCGGGTACTGAAGAAGAGGTAGAAATATCAGTGCATGCCTTGGCTGGTAATGTGTCACAGAACACCATCATATTACAGGTTTTAACAAGAAGCAGTCCTTAACTATCTTGATAGATAGTGGGAGTACCCACAACTTCTTGGACCCTGGAGCTGCTGAAAAATGTGGAGTTCAAATGACTCCATCCACTCCCTTATTGGTAGCTGTTGCAAATGGTGCTAAAATGGTCAGTGATGCTGGGTGTTCTTCATTCACTTGGAAAATGCAAGGACATGAGTTACAGTGGGACATGAGGCTCTTGAAGCTAGGTGGTTGTGATATGGTGCTGGGTCTGGATTGGATGAAGAATATGAGCCCAATGTCCTTTGATTTCAAGAAGCTGACTGTAACCTTCAACAAGGATGGAGAGAGCATTAAACTACAAGGTAACACTCCCTCAGCTCAGATTTCAATGATGACAGGAAGTGATTTACATAAATGGCTTAAGAAGAAAAAACATGGGTTGATTGGTAACCTTTTTTCCATTACTGCTTGTGAAGCTCAAACTGAAATACCAGAACCCATTAAACCCCGAAAAAGTATGATTCTATTTTTCAAGAACCTAAATCTCTACCTCCTTCCAGAACCCATGATCATCACATACCTTTGAAACCACTCACTACCCCTCCAAATCAAAGGTCATACAGAATTCCATTCATCCAAAAAGAGGTAGCGGAGCAACTTGTACAAGAAATGTTGCAATCTGGTATAATTAAACCCAACCATAGCCCCTTCTCTTCACCAATTCTCCTTGTAAAGAAAAAAGATGGCAGTTGGAGATTCTGTGTGGATTATAGAAGGCTGAATGAAGCCACAGTCAAGGACAAGTATCCTATTTCAATAATAGAGGAACTGTTAGATGAGTTTTTTGGTTCCAAGATATTCTCTAAAATTGATTTGAGGTATGGATATCACCAAATTAGAGTATACCCCCCAGATACTTACAAAACTGATTTTAAAACCCATCAAGGACATTATGAGTTCATGGTGATGCCTTTTGGTTTGACCAATTCACCAGCATCTTTCCAAGCATTAATGAATGATGTATTTCAACCACACTTGAGGAAGTTCATACTGGTGTTCTTTGATGACATTGTGGTGTACAACCATGACATGAAAACACATTTAGAGAATTTGGAGATTACACCCAAGACTCTACAGCATCATACTCTATTTTCCAAACTCAGCAAGTGTACCTTTGGCCAACCTAAGGTGGAGTATTTAGGCCACATCATAACAGGTGAAGGTGTAGCAGCTGACCCAGCTAAGATTGATTGCATGCTTAAATGGCCTACACCCACCACCTTAAAGGAGCTTAGAGGGTTCTTGGGCCTCACTGGATATTACAGGAAGTTTGTAAGAGGATATGGAGTTATTTTTAGGCCTTTGACAGAATTGCTTAAGAAGGACAATTTTCAGTGGAGTGTTGAAGCTCAAACTGCTTTTGAATCCCTCAAGCAGGCTATCACCACAACTCCAGTACTGACCTTACCTGACTTCACTCAACCTTTTGAAGTGGAAACTGATGCATGTGATACAGGAGTTGGAGCAGTATTGATGCAGAACAGGCAGCCAATTGCTTAATTCAGCAAAGGCATGAAAACCAGATTTCTCTCCATGTCCACTTATGAGAAGGAACTACTTGCTATAATCATGGCAGTAGCAAAGTGGAGGCCTTATCTTATGGGAAATCACTTTACCATTTACACAGATCATCAGAGCCTGAAGTACTTCATGGAGCAGAAATTACACATAATGGTCAACAAAAGTGGATTTCAAAATTACTGGGGTATGACTATGAAGTGTGTTACAAGAAGGGAGTAGAGAATAAGGTGGATGATGATCTATCAAGATTTCCACACTCAGACTCTCCTCAATGTCATCTCATCAGCCAGCTACAACCTACATGGCTTGGAGAAGTTCAGGAGAGCTACAACTCAGATAAGTTAGCTTCTGAATTAATTCCACAATTAACAGTGTCTCCTTCCAGTAGAAACCCATTCACACTCAAACAAGGTATTCTGAGATGTAAGAATAGGGTTTACATTGGCTCGACTGGAACCTTAAGACAACAAGTGATAGTTGTTGTCCACTATTCTTCTGTGAGGGGACATTCAGGCACTCAGGCTAGCTACCAAAGAGCAAAGACATATTTTTATTGGGTGGGAATGAAGAAGGATTTGCTCCATTACATCAAAGAATGTGACATCTGTCAGCAACATAAGGTACCACATACTTCTCCAAGTGGATTGCTTCAACCATTACCAGTGCCTGACCAAGCATGGAAGCACATTTCCATGGATTTTATCACTGTATTACCAAAATCAGAAGGAAGGGAGGTCATTATGGTGGTGGTGGATAGGTTCACTAAGTATATTCATTTCTTGCCACTCAGTCATCCCTTCATAGCTGCTTCATTGTCTAAGGTATTTCTTGATAACATTTTTAAATTGCATGGGTTGCCTGCTACCATAGTCTCTGACAGAGACAGTCTATTTCTAAGTAACTTTTGGCAAGAATTCTTTACTAAGATGGGAACAACATTTCACATGAGTTCTGCTTATCATCCACAGACTGATGGGCAGACTGAGAGAGTCAATGCTTGTCTAGAGTCCTATTTAAGATGTATGACAAGATATAGACCTACTAAGTGGGTTAGTTGGATCTCCTTAGCTGAGTGGTGGTTCAATTCTACATATCATTCCAGTCTCAAGCTTACTCCATGTCAACCCTTATATGGATACAATCCTCAGCAGTTTGGTCTTTTTTCTCATTATCCATCTTCCAATGGGACTGTGAAAGACTATCTTCAGAAAGACAAGCAATGGGTATTATTCTCAAATCTACTCTTGAAGAAGCTCAACACAGGATGAAGCAGCAGGCAGACAAAAAGAGGACTGAACGATAATTCCAAGTTGGAGATTGGGTTTATCTGAGATTACAACCTTACAAGCAAACTTCAGTTCAACTCAAGAGGAATTTGAAGTTATCTGCAAATTTTTTTTGCCTATATCATATTCTTGCAAGACTGGGAAAAGTGGCATACAAGATCAAGCTTCCTACTACTTTCAAGATTCACCCAGTGTTTCATGTTTCTCAATTAAAGCCAAATCTTGGAGCAGGATTACTTCCACAAACCACACTACCCTCCTTGGTTTCAAATGGGAGCATGAAGGTTACTCCATTTCAGGTCCTGGACACCAAGACTGTCAAGAAACATCAACAATTAGTGGAGAAGATCTTAGTACATTTGACACATTCTTCTGAGGCTGATGCTACTTGGGAGGAAAAGTGTGTCATCAAAAAGCATTTTCCAAAGTTCATTCTTGAGGACAAGAATCAAATTGAGTAGGGGGTATTTGTCATAGACCTTGTAGCTCTGTCTGATGCCCTTAGTAGTTGTGTGTGTGCCTTTAGTAATTGTTGTTAAGGCAGGGCAAATGCTTTTGGTATTTGTATCCGGTATGTCATTGGATATTGTTAACGAATAATTGATTAATCTATTTTCTATCTCTTGTTCTTTCCCTCATCTTCCCCTCTGACTTTCTCTTCTTCTTATCTCCTTCTTTCCTCTTCTAATCCTTCCTCAGATCCTAGATTATCAATCCTATGTAGTGTAGATCACTACACATTGATGGATAAGTTTGCAAAAACTGTTGTCAAACCCAAAAGCCTTCATTTCAGTGATTAAGAACTCCCAATCTACTCTATCAAAAGCCTTGGACATATCAAATTTGATTCCCATTCCACAATGTTTCACATTCTTTTTCTTAAAGGCATGAATTATCTCTCGAGCAATAATAATATTGTCAGAGATTTGCCTTTTAGAGAGGAAGACAGCTTGGAAAGGGGATATTATAGAGTTAAGTAAAGGTTTCATCCTATTGGAATAATATAGAATGCCTCAATAGGAGTGATAATGAATTTACTTTCAAAAGAGATGAGATTCAAGAAACTCTGTCAGACTATTTCTTAAAACTCTTTTGAGCTCCTTCTCCTCCTCCCTCTCATAATCCTATGCTTTTTCAGAATATTCAACCTTGCATCTCTTCTGAAGAGAATACTATCTTAAACTTTGTCCCTTCTGCTGAGGAAATTTGGTTAGTTATAAAAAAAAAACTTAATCCAAACAAATCACCAGGACCAGATGGTTTCCCAGCTAGTTTTTTCAAACTAAACTGGGAAACAGTAGGAGAACAAGTAGTATCCGTCATTCAGCTTTTTTTTGAATCAGGTGTGCTACACCCTGAATTCAATAAAACTTTTCTTTTCCTTATTCCTAAAAGCAGACATCCTAAAGATCCTAGTGGTTCTAGACCAATTGGTCTTTGCTATACAATATATAAAATCATAGGCTAGTTTGTGTTTTTTTTCAAATTTTCATTGAAAAATTGTACTCTCCTTTAACATCGAATTTCAAAAATTAGTGCAGGTAACATCACTACATACCACCAGAATACTTAAATCTGTCTAACATAAACAAAAGTAAAATAAGCCCTATATAATCTTTTTTTCCAAGCATTAAAAACCATTTTTGTTTGACAGGTTTAGAGTGACAGCTTAATTTGTGGAACTTTAACATCGAAGTGACTGTTTAATTTGTGGAACTTATATGGATATTTTCAACATAGGTTCCGAGGAGAGTTGGTAAAAGGTAAGAAATTATGCATTACGGTGTTTTAAAACAAATCTATGTTGTTGTTTAAGTGTACTAAATGCTTTATGGATCTTTATAGTTATGATATATATTGTGTCTGTAATTTATTTTTCGGAACTAACTTTTCAGACAATAACAAAGACGGAATAGTCGGCCTCATGTAATCAACGGAGGTTTAACATTGTTAGGCTAAATGAACTCAAAACTTAACTTGATATACATCGATCTGCTCATGCCATTTTAATATGGTATTTGATTATACCAAGGTTTACACTTTTGTCTAATGATTGAATCCTTTTGGAGTTCTTAATAGTTGGTTTTTCAACGCCCTCATGTAATCAATGGAGATTGAACATTGTTAGGTTAAATGAACTCAAAACTTACTTTGATGCAGCACATCCATCTGCTCAAGCCATTTCAATATGGTATTTTATTATACCAAATTTCTGAATCAGTTTACACTTTTGTCTAATCATGGAATCTTTTTGGCGTTTCTTAATAGTTAGTTTTTCAAGGCGTCTTCTTTAATTTTTTAGGAGCATTTGGAGCTTGGAATGTTTATAATTTTTTAGGTGATCATTTATAGGATGGATTGCTGCTCCTTTGAATTATTATTTTTTTCCTTTGAGAATCTAAGTATCAACAATGCCGAAGGTTGAGAGCATACCAAACTCATATCTTTCTCTTAAGGAACTATCTTTAAGCGAGATCAGTGGCAACACAGGAAACTCTATTATGGACGCAAGTAGAAAGGAGAAGATGAAGGCCTTGGCTCTCTTCTATTAGTTATCACCAGCCCTAATATTTGTCCAACATAGTGTAGTTCAAAACCATATTCATATTCAATATGTTTGCACCAGCTACTGCAGAGATATTTTGTGATGATTTATAGAATAAGGATATAGCTGCAGGTGACGATGAAGCAGTACTACATGGCATTGGAAAACGTGGGTTGATCTTGCAGAGTTGAGATCCACAAATTATTATAAACGTAATATGGTCTCTCCATTGTAGAAAAATACCCTCACCATGTCATGATAATACCAATATAACCATGTCATCGGATCCTGCCTCGACAAGGAAAACTCAATACTTGTAAGCAAAATTGATTTTCCTTCAGAAAGCCATTTTTCTTACTTTGAAGATGTTGAGAAATTGTTGAAGTATGAAATAGAAACGTTTTTTTTTTCTTTTTTTTTTATAGTAATCATAAGTACGTATTCTTTCATTTGCCTGCAAAATCAGCGTATTCTTGCATGGCTTGGAGGTGCAGAGCTCAAATCTAGCCTGAACTGATCAAGTGTGTGTAACCATGTGATATTTAACGTTTAGGGTGAAACCTTGCAACTTGGTTCCGAAGGCAGTCCAGGGTTGAGATGAACTTTATTAATACATTTGTATAATTGTATGCTTGAACCATAAGACGTGAAATATACACATACAATGCAGATAGAATTAGTGACTATGGTGTTACGTCACGGGTTAAGTCCTAGTAATATAATAATATAATAATACATCTAAATTATGATGTTTTATTTTCTCGTGCATAAAAGTTAAATAAATCTTTGATTTACGATTCAATATAATGAATTGTGCTAAAATTGTTGTACATCGCATGACTACATTTTTTGAGTTTTCCTCATCCAACTTTTGATTGATTAGTCGAAAAAAAAAAGAAGGGAAAAATCAACGGTGTAAAGATCCTATGATTAAGTTCGCAATTATGAAATTTTATTTTTCTCGTCCATAATAATTAACCAAATCTCTGATTTACGATTCAATATAACGAATCGTGCTAAAATTGTAGTATATCACATGGCTAGATTTTTTTAGTTTTCCTCGTCCAACTTTTGGCTGATTTGTCGACAAAAAATAAAAAAATTTTATTGCAAAAAAGAAAAATCAACGGTGTAAAAGTTCTAAAGTTTATTTTTCTTGTGCATAAAATTAACCAGATCTCTAATTTACGACTCAATAAATCGAATCGTGCTAAAATTGTATTATATCACATGACTACATTTTTTTTGAATTTTCCTCATCCAACTTATGGTTGATAAAAAAATTAAAAAAAAATCTATTGCAAAAAAAAAAAAATCAATGGTGTAAAATCCTATGATTAAATTCGCATTTATGAAATTTTATTTTTCTCATGCATAAAAATAACCAAACGTCTGATTTAAGATTCAATATAACGAATCGTGTTAAAAATATTTTATATCGCATGACTATATTTTATGAGTTTTGCTCGTCCAACTTATGATTGATTAGTTGAAAAAAATAAAATAAAAATCATGATATAAAAGGTTTTATGATTAAGTTGGCACGGGACCCTTCAAAACTCAGAATCGATTCTGTAGAGAAGTCACTAAAGATGCTCTAAGTAGATCCCTATAATTATTTTCTTAATAAGACTTGACTTTGATATATAATTTTATTTGTGAAGCAAGAACTACATCCTAAAGCACCCCCATTATATACACCTCATGTGTAGAAGATATACCTCTTTCACGATTTGTGCACCAATGTGGTGCGACAAAAAAAGTGCAAGGAGAACTCTATATGCATGGTCACTTTTTGACTAAATCAAATTATGAGGAGAGAGAATGAGTCGTACAACCCACAAATTTCCTTCGCCTGAATTTTTTCTTTCAGTCCAATACTAGTCGTTTTCTTTGTCTAGTAGTGCCTCAACGGTCTTTTCTTACCGGATTTATCCCCCTCTTCCTCCAGAACTCTACCAGAATCCTCCCTCTCCTCTTTTCTTTCTCATCTGATGCTATGAACAAAATCTGATTCTATGAATACTCTACTCAAAATCACCCTATAGTGTCTCTGCAATTATCTCTATGGCAAACAAACAACAAACTCATTACTGTCTCTGCAATTGTCTCAGCTCATCCCATGGAAGTACCCCGAGAATCACAGGTCTCACTGGAATCACAGGAATCACAAGTCTCACAATAATCATAATATTTGCAACTATCACTACAATCCGTACAATCTCTACAATCACCAATTCTACAGGAATCACTAACAATATCAGCCTCAAGGAAATCTACACAGCTAGTCCAAAATTGAAACAACTAGAAAAATTTAACACTATCATCTCCAAAGATTCTACAAACATTAGAATTTTAAATGTTCCTATTGATGAAAGATCTGCACTTGGAATTACTACTTTGCAGTACTCAAGTTCAATGTGCTATCCTGAGAAGCAAGTTCTAAATCGCTACCATGTTAATCCTGTGTTTCATCCCCACCTTGGAGAAGATCACTTTACAAAAAAACTATCTACAATACCATAATCCTTTCAGCACCAGAATAAGCCACAAAAAAGCCATTCACACACATCCATATTTACCCAGCATGGATTCAATTCCAACAACAAAAACACACATTCACATATCAAATAACCAAAAATCAATAAATACCCATGATTCTGAAAGTAGTCTGCAAAGAACAGTAGCCTTCAAAGAAAGTAGTCTTCAAGGAAAAATAAAACGACAACCAAAAACTAACCACATTGTTCTTTCAAACATTCTAAATTCCAAACAAAGGTTCCTCCAGTGAGACTGAGAGTTAGAGAGAAGAACAACAATTCCCCTTACCTTCTATTTTCTATCTTGAGTCCTGCTCTGAGTTCCTTGGCTAACGGTCCGAGTTTGGCTTCGAGTCACTTGCCTAGTCGGCCTTGGAGTTTGAATCCCAGATGGTGATGTGCTTTGATTCATTGGATTTGGCTCTCCGCTGCCCGAAGCGTTCATTGGCTAAGCTGGATCGGCCTCTGGATTGGTGGGGGGTTGAGATGCTCCGGCGAAAATTTCTCGACCAATTTTACCAGTAGCCGGACAAAGCGCATCCAATACGGGAAAGTGCATCAGCTCTTCTTCATGCCATAGTCAACTGCCGAACCATAAATTGTGCTCCTATGTGAAGAATAATAGACTGAAACCCAATCCTGCTCAAGCCAGAAATAAGGAACCGATCAGCAACGACTGCAACACCTTCATGAACTTCAAATGGTCCATAATTTGGATGATAGGCATACATAACCCAATCATCATCATCCGAACCAGCACGCAATGGCTTCACATATGGATTTGGATCATCACTCTCATTAGCCTCCGAAGCACTAGTAACACCTCTTCTCGCAGCACTAGGCATCTTACAACCTCCCTGTTATATATTTACATCAAGCCTGAGAAATGGGTTGATGTTATCTTGATTAATAGGAGTGGGTTTGAGCTTTTTGAAGAATTGAATCAATCTTTAGAATGGAGAATCGACTATCAATTCATGCACAACTCCGGGAGGGCCATCCTCTTGCAAGCATTCTTCGATCTTCACTTCCATGTTATGCTGCATATCCTTCAAATACCAATCGAAGTACTCTCTGAAATTTGGAGACTCACATCCCTGTGGGAATGCAATTCCATATGACAGACGACTAACTATGTGCTCATATGGGTACCAGTGAATCCGCGGCTCGATATTTACCTCAGCCATCTTTCTTTTTCCCTTCCGATCAACTTGTTGCTGGTTATCAGCCATAGTGGAAGACAAAGGAGATTTACTTCTGGAAATCTTTTAGAAGGTGAAAAAGCGGGGGTCTAACAACCACACCCAATAATTCGTTTGGAAATCTGAGAGGACTTACTCCAATACACTTTCTAGAGAATCAACTAGACAGTCAGACTCAATCTAGATAAAAGTATATCAAAGAGTTTAATATCTCTATCTCTTAATTCAATCCGCAATCAGCAAATAGAAATCTGCGAGCCCGATTGAATATAATAGGAGTTAACTTGAATGGTACCAAAGACCAATGTTCAAGTGTCAATCAATGTAAATCAACAACCAAAGGTTGTATATTCTAATTGATTGATCTTAACGCGCAACCTGTGATATTTCAATTATATAACAAAATATAATGCGGAAAAGAAATAACACAGACACCAGAATTTTGTTAACGAGGAAACCGCAAATGCATAAAAACCCCGGGACCTAGTCCAGATTGAACACCACATTGTATTAAGCCGCTACAGACACTAGCCTAATACCAATGAACTTCGGACTGGAATGTAGTTGAACCCTAATCAATCTCACATTGATTCAAGGTACAGTTGCGCTCCTTACGTCTCTGATCCCAGCAGGATACTACACACTTGATTCCCTTAGTTGATCTCACCCACAACTATGAGTTGCTACGACCCAAAGTCGAAGACTTGATAAAAAAATCTGTCTCACAATGAAAAGTCTATATGATTGAATAAATCTGTCTCCCACAGAAATATCCAGTAGTTTTTGTCTCGTCTTTTGATAAATCAAGGTGAACAAGAACCAATTGATAAACCAGACTTATATTCTCGAAGAACACCTTAGTATTATCAATCACCTCACAATAATCTAAATCGTATGATGGCGAAACTAGATATTGTGGAATCACAAACGATGAGACGAAGATGTTTGTGATCACGTTTTATCTTGCCTATCGGAGAAATTAATCTCGAGCAAATATTAGAGAAGATAGTACTCAAACGATAGAATCAGGCAAGATCAGAACACACAACTACAAGAGAAATAGTTGGGTCTGGCTTTACAATCCCAATGATGTCTTTCAAGTTGTTAACCTACAAGGTTTAGGAAAACCTAAGGTTAAAGGAGGATCGACTCTAGCTTATGCAACTAGTAACACACAGAAGTGTGGGGATTAGGTTTCCCAGTTGCTAGAGTTTTCCTTTATATAGTTTTCAAATCAGGGTTTGCAATCCAAGTTACCTTGGTAACAAACCATTCAATATTCACCGTTAGATGAAAAACCTGATTCAACCAAGCTAATATCTTTCAACCGTTAGATCGAACTTAGCTTGTTACACACAAATGAAATGTACCCTCATTTAGGTTTATGAACCGTACCCAAACGTGTACACCCCTGTTGGCTCAACAATGGTCAACCGAAGTTAGCCATATGATAACTCTCATATCAACCATATTAATCTTATCCATAACTAGTTCAAATGACTCAAATGAAACTAGTTAAAGAGTCATTCAATTGCTATATACTCATAGAAGTATACAAGAACACAATCGAAAAAAAATCGTTTTGATTCACTCGAATCAATTCATGAACATTATAGCCACGGTTTGCAAAGATTGCATTCCTTATTATATAAATATTTAAGTTCATGTACACAACCGATTTTAGAAAGTAACCCACTGAAGTACGCAAACGGGTACGCACACTTGAATAGCCGGACTTGAGTTTGGTTACGCCAGTACGCGTACGGGTGCGCATACTTCAACACATTCCAAGCTCCAGCAGATTTTCATGGACGTGAACTTTCCGCCGGTATGCGTACGGGTATGCATACTTGCCCAGACATCAGTAACTACCAGTACGCGTACGGGTACAAATACTTCAGGTTCCCGGTTTTGGACTTGTACACTAATGTGATTAACACACTATGCTTATATCCAAACATGGTTATATGATTCTAAACTCTTTATTTCAATCATTGAAACTTTCTTAGAGGATGTTATGTAATTGTTGTTCACAAACTATTTTTCGTCAAAGCGATTTTCAAGTTATTGAAATTATCATAATGAAACATTCCAAGACAACACCAAATGATTGTATCACACAAACCATGTAAGATGTGACTCGACAATTTTCATATGATCTTATTCGGACTTTCGTCACGAATGTAAGATGAATTCGGCCGAAGCGAAAGCTTGCCAACACATATTCCGAGAAATATATAAGCGAGATAAACTTAGCTCGAAATCTCAAATGTGTATAATAGAAAACTATATTGTAACACGACTTATGTCTCAATATAGGATATATAATAGAAATAGACTTTCCAAGTGATAAATAACTTTCAGTCTCCACATACCTTTTGTCGATGAAGTTCCACAAGCTCCCCTTAGTAGTTCTTCGTCTTCAAGAGATGAACGTCGTGAAGTCTAAATCTAAACTACATAATTTATGTCCTAGTTCCGAGACATCTAAATAGGCTAGAAGTCAAGACTCATAGTTTTGATCACTAACATTGACAAACATGCTTGAGATAGCAACGCATGCGAGTTCGACCGAGCAATGCTCTAACAGAAGGAAAAGTTGCAGAGAACAAGCACTTGAACTCTTCACCGGCAAATGAAAAGGCTCTTATAAAAGGATGCAATTTGGGGTCTTTGGTCCTTCGCCAATTAACATAATCGATTCCCAAAAATTGCAATCCTTCATTCAAAGCTCTATCTCTTATTCCCATGTCGTTTCAAATCTCCCGCTATTAGGCCATCATAGCCTGTGTAGCAGGAAACTATTTCCTTCACGCATTATCCCATTAACTAAAAGTTTGCTTCTCTTGACAGATGGAAAAAACCCGCTGGACAACTCTACACTTGGCATCTGTAAGTGGCTGACGTGCATCACACCTTGGAAGATCACACACCCAACTTACACGATCAATTTCCAAAAGCTTACTCATCTGACTCGGATCCTGTTCAATGTTGAATGGCACATTAGCTGGGCTAGAAAACAATCCAAACTTCTTCATGGGCCTCTGGTCCTGAGACAACTGTCCAAATCGAAATTTGGACCCAATCAAATTTGTCACTGCCATTACTCCACCCCAGAAGGTCGCAAGGTTAAGAGATTCCACTCTCTGGTAATTATGTTTCACCCTCTTTTTATTTACAAAGCTGCTAACATCACTACACATAGTATAACCCTTCATGACATGTCTCTATCCAGGTGCCGTTAACCATAGTAGCTCAAGATCAAATCTACAAAACCATTGGAGATTGCCTTCCTCAAAAGTACATACCTATCATTAATCTCATTATTTTTCCACACACATCATAACTCTGGATACCCATATGAAATACGACAAGCATCAATATACACCCGTGAACAAAATTCAAATTAAAGCCTGTCAAATCCACCCTCTCATTGGGAAAATAACAATTACCTATATTAATCCCAATGAACATAACCCATAACTCCTCCTTCTCCTGTCTCATCTTATTAGTCTAATGGCCTCCTCTTCTAACCCTAATCCTACTTCCATTGATAACTTAATCCATAAAATGAATTCAGCTCTATCTATTCCTGAGTATCTATTCCCAAAAGTCTTTATAAATCCTGAAAATGTCAAAACAAAACAACCTCAAGACTGGAAAGGATGCTTTATTGGTAAACTCTGCAACAACATTTGCTTTCAAACCTCCAGAGTCAGTAATTTCATTAATGCAAATTGGGAGATGCAAAGTAGAATTGAAGTTGATGTATGGAACAGAAGAAGAAACTTTTACATTCTCATAACCACACATGAAGAAGACTACTTAACCTTAAGAAAAGGAGGTACTAGAGGAGTCTTTGAGAAACTTATGGTCTTAGTAGGTGTCCCTGCCAATGGTCCTGACCTGATTGATGAAGAATTATTCTCTAAGGTCATGATTTGGCTTCTGGTGAAGAGAATACCAACCCATATCATTCCAGATATCAGAAACATAGTTAGACCAATTGGAGTCTATCGAGATGCTAAAAAACCTTATGGAAAAGATAGATTTGAAAAAAATCTGGAGGTTAAGCTTACAATCAATGTCACTAGGTCCCTCAAATTTGGTATTGAAGCTTTTGAAACTCCTACAATCTCCCACTGGATTGAAGTTTCTTATGCTCTCAATGGCATTAAATTCTAATCTGCAGAATCCTTGATCACCCGAGTCCCCTTTGTCCTGCTCCACCAAATCAAAACCATCCTGCTCATCAGTCTCTTTCAATTCCCCAACCAGCTCCTCCTCCAAGAACTCCACAACAAAAAAAATTTCAAGCTGGTAAAGATATCATCCACAGAGTTTATTCTGATGCTGATGCTGCTGCTGAATTTGAAGAAAAAATGAAGGCTGCTAAAAGATTGGAGCTTGAAAAAGCCATTGCAAACATTGCTTCAACTTCCAACGGTCCTATCATCTTTGGAGATCAGACATATCCCATTGATCTTACAAGCTCTCCTCACCCTGATGTCCTAGCTTGTCAAATTAAAAACAGAAGACTAGAGCTGGCAAAAAAGATTGTGGGCTCTTACAAGAAAAAAATACCAAGAATGAAAGTTGCTGCCAGAGATCATCACATTAACAACCCTGAAGTAGAAAATGATGTTGAAGGTGTTGATGCTGATATTACTGCTGTTGATAACATTTTCCCTGCTTCTCCTGCACCTGAAAAGTTCCCTTTCAATAACCTTCCCACTCTGGCCCAAATCAAAGCCAATATGGATATTGAAATTTCCAAAAAGAAGAAGGAAGCTTGGAATGCCAAGAAAAAAGCTCATAGTTTTGAAAATTTAAGTGAAAACCTTCTAAACTCTACCCCTCATGACCCTAAAAGAAAGAAACCTCTCCCCAATGAAAACAACCACATATCTAACAGTTCTGAGATGGCCAACATCAAGAGACTCAAAGACTTGACTGAAGATACAAATGAGCAGATGAGCAACCCTCTTACAGTATTGGCTAATGGTACCTAGGAAAATCCCTTCTCTGGAAATCTGGTACATTATCTCATCCCTACTTATTTATTCTCTAAAGATCTCTAAATCTTTTCTTAATAGTCCATTACATTATAAACACTTACTATGATCATATCATTAGAATGCTTACATCCAAATTTCCAAATGTGTCCTATTTCTGGCAATTTTTCACTGCTTTAGTGCGGAACTGTCAAGGATTGGGAACAAGGGATGCTAAGAGCTACCTTAATGATATGCTTAATAAATTAAATCCTGACATAATATTTCTCTCTGAAACTAAACAAAAACATGATAAGCTTAAGAAAACTATGCATGATATTGGTGTCAACGATTTCTGGTTTGTTAATCCAGGAGGGGCAAGTGGCACTGCTGGTGGATTAGCATTGATATGGAAAAATACTATTTCATTAGACATTTTGGACTTCTCCTAAACCATATCAATGCTATAATCATGAAAAAGCGGGGGTCTAACAACACCACCCAATATTTCGCTTAGCAATCTGTATGGACTAACTCTGAAATACTTTCTAGAGAATCAACTAGACAGTCAGACTCAGTCTAGGTAAAAGTATCTCAAAGAGTTAATATCTCTCTCTTGTTTTGATTTACTCAAGCTAATAGAAATCAGCGAGTCCTAATCAAACACAAGGAATAACTTGGACGGTACCAAAGTCCAATGTCCAAGGATCAATCAATGAGAATCAAACAACCAAAGGTTGGATTATACCAATTGATGATCTACACGCACAACCTGTATTATTTCAATTATAAAGATAAACAATATAATGCGGAAACTGAAATAACACAGACACCAGAAATTTTGTTAACGAGGAAACCGCAAATGCAGAAAAACCCCGGGACTTAGTCCAGATTGAATACACACTGTATTAAGCCGCTACAGACACTAGCCTACTCCAAGCTAACTTCGGACTGGACTATAGTTGAACCCCAATCAGTCTCCCACTGATCCAAGGTACAGTTGTACTCCCTACGCCTCTGATCCCAGCAGGATAATGCGCACTTGATTCCCTTAGCTGATCTCACCCACAACTAAGAGTTGCTACAACCCAAAATCGCAGGCTTTAACAATAAACAAATCTGTCTCACACATACAAGTCTATCAAACGATCAATTTGTCTCCCAAGGAAAAACCCTAAAGTTTTTGTTCCGTCTTTTGATAATAATCAAGGTGAACAGGAACCAATTGATAATCCGGTCTTATATTCCCGAAGAACAACCTAGATTAATCAATCACCTCACAACAATCTTAATCGTATGGTAGCAAAACAAGATGTCGTGGAATCACAAACAATGAGACGAAGGTGTTTGTGATTACTTTTATATCTTGCCTATTGGAGAAATCAAACAATCTCTAACCAATCAATATGATTGTACTATTACGATAGAAGATGCAAGATCAGATCACACAACTACGATAAAAGTAGTATCGTTCTGGCTTCACAATCCGAATGAAGTCTTCAAGTCGTTAACCTGGTTTTAGAAGAAGAAAACCAAAGGTTAAAGGAGAACCGACTCTAGCACGCAAACTAGTAGCACAAATAAGGTGTGGGTATTAGTTTTGCAGAGTTGCTAGATGTCCCCTTGTATAGTCTTTCAAATCAGGGTTTTGCCTTAGTTACAAAGCAATCAATATCTACCGTTAGATGAAAATTTAGATTCAAGTTAATATTTCTCAACCGTTAGATCGAAAACTTAGCTTGTCATGCACAAATGACTGTACGCTTCTAGGTTTGTTAACCGCACCCAAACATGTACATTGTTGGTTCAACAATAGTTGACCAAAAGGTTAACCATATGAGCGTTTCATACCAACCATGTTATTCTTCACCATAACTAGTTCAAATGACTCAAATGAAATAGTTAAGAGAGTTGTTCAATTGCAAGGAAATCCTATGTAACTACACAAGCCACAATTGAAGCAAAGATGATTTGATTCACAAGAATCGGTTCATGAACTTTAACAGCCACGGTTTGCAAAAGCATTCCTTAGTCTTTTAAGATTAAGTTCAAAAATCATCTTTAGATATATAACCTTCTCAAGTTCTCAGACTAGGTTCGCGGACTTAAGACACCGGACAGAGTTTACAAACTCCAGCAGAAATTATCGGGTTTGAGAACTTTGCCGGTTCGCGGACTGAGTTGGCGGACTTGGCTCACGCAAGTAGTTTGTCAAATCCAGTAGAAATTCTCGGGTTTGAGAACTTCGGCAGTTCGCGGACTGAGTTCGTGGACTTGGCACTTGCCATACTTCCGGTTCTCTTCATCAACAAATTTTGAGAACTTCGGTTCAAGGAATACATTGGTTATGTAACCTAAACTCTCATTTCAATCATTTAACATTCTTAGAGGACGTTATATAGTTGTTAAACCATTTCTCGTCAAAGAAATTTCCAAAGTGACTGAAACATTCATGACTTTCGTCACTAGGTAAAGATAAACTTGGTCGAATCGAAAATCTTACCAACACATATTTCGAGATATAGATAGGTGAGGTATACTCGGCTCGAAATACCAAATGTGTATAATCTAGTTTATATATATAGCATACGACTTTTGTCTCAAAAAGGAGGAGATAGAATAGATAGACTTTTTAGTGATAGATAAGTTCAAGTCTCCACATACCTTTTTGTCGAGAAGTTCCACCGGTTCCTTGAGTAGTCCTTCTACTTGTATGATGAATCGCCATGAAGTCCTTGAGCTCAACCACACTTACTATCCTAGTCCGAGACTTAGCTATAAGAGACAAGAAATCAAGACTTATAGTTTTGATCACTAACATTGACAAACATGCTTGAGATAGCAACGCATGCAAGTTTGACCGAGCAGTGCTCTAACAATCTCCCCCTTTGTCAATTTTACTAAAGATAATGAAACTTTAGTAGCTCCTATTCCACATGTCTAATCTTCAACATTCCTCGAAATCTTCGTCACTTCTAAGTACTCCAACGATCCCAAAGTTTGCAAGTTTAGCACCATCGTTGTTGAATATCCGTAGCTATAATAATGAGAAAGCATCGGTCTCGATCATTGTTATATAGTATCATAGTATTATTACACAGTGTCAAAGTTCAATTGTATCACAACTTCAACAGTAATACTATGGTGATATGCATCACTCCCCCTTAGTCAATACTCGATCTCACATGAAAAACCACTCCCCCTTACACAATGATCCCAAAACCATATGTATTTGTAGTGTGAACTACATATTAATTCTCCTCCTTTTTGTCAATAAAATTGGCAAAGGTACAAGAATGGGTTCATAATGAAATTTCCGTAAGAGACATTTCATGACTGAGAGAAGGAAACACACATCATCTTATTTAGATGCAATCATATAGCCGAAGCTAACAACATTCATCAAGGAGTTTAAAGATACAAGATAACCCCTCTAAAATTCCACAACTGCACACCCCTCAATATATGACCATTATGCACAAGTTCAAAAGAACTCTCCCCGTTTGATGTCATTCCCGAAAGAACAACAACGAGCGACCTTAATTTCAAGAGAAAAGAAGGATTTTTGAAACACAGAAAATGACACTAACAAGACAGAAAAACAACTCTACAGAAACTGAACTGAAGTAACCTACTGAAGTTTCAAAGTCAATTTCCCAAAAGATATAGATAAGCATAGGGGCAAGAGTTATAAAAACGCTTAATGAACCAAAACAACACCAATAGACTGCCGCAAATGTTGAAATTTAGAAGTGTCTAATGGTTTGGTAAGAATATCAGCCAATTGTTGTTCGGAAGGCACAAATTTCATGCTTATGATACCATTTTCATAGAGATCACGGATAAAATGGTACCTTATGTCAATGTGCTTTGTTCTTGAGTGCTCAAAGGTATTCTCAGTGATTCGAATCGTGCTAGAGTTATCACATAAGATCTCCATTATTCCAGTATCAACTCCATAATCAGCTAGCATTTGTTTCATCCAAAGGAGTTGAGTACAGCATGATCCAGCAGCAATATATTCTGCTTCACATGTAGACAGGGATTGAGAATTTTGTTTTTTTCTATGCCAAGCAATAAGATTCAGTCCTACATAGTAGAAACCCCCTGACATACTCTTTCTATCTTCTACATAACCTGCCCAGTCAGCATCGGAATAAGCAGACAGATCAGTGTTAGTATCAAAAGTGTAAGACAGTCCATACCCGACAGTATGATTAATATATCGAATGATCCTATTTTACGCTGCAAGATGAGACTGCTTTGGATTTTCCTGAAACCTAGCACAACAACCAACACTGAAAGAAATGTCAGGTCTAGTAGCTGTAAGATACAAGAGGCTTCCAATGATAGATCGATACAACTTTTGATCTACTTTTGATCCTTTCTCATCTCTATGTAGTTTACCAGTAGTGGGCATAGGTGTCAATTTTGGAGAGCAATCCAGACCGAACCTTGTCACAAGGTCACGAGCATACTTCTCTTGGGATAAGTAAATTCCATCTTTATGTTGTTGAATTTGTAGTCCTAAGAAGAATTTTAATTCACCAACATTGCTCATTTCAAATTCCTTAGCAAGAGAGACTTGAAAGTCTTTTGCAAAGGTTTCAGAAGTTGATCCATAGATGATATTATCTACATAGATTTGAGCAATAACCACATCTCTCCCACTCCATTTGGTAAACAAAGTTTTATCAGCTCCGTCTCTTGAAAAACCTTTTCTAATGAGAGAAGTGGTAAGTTTTTCAAACCAGGCTCTAGGTGCTTGTATTAACCCATACAAGGCCTTCTTGAGTTTTAACACATAATCTGGGAATTTAGGATTTTCAAACCCCTTAGGTTGAGCAACATAGACTTCTTCTTTTAAAATTCCGTTAAGGAATGCGGATTTTATATCCATTTGAAACAGCTTAACCTTAAGAAAACAAGCATGAGCTAACAAAAGACGAATGGACTCAAGACGTGCCACAGGAGCAAAGGTCTCGTCAAATTCGATTCCTTCAATCTGTGAATATCCTTGAGCGACAAGTCTAGCTTTGTTTCTGAAAATGTGCCAAATGCATCACTTATTCTTGAATATCCACTTAGTACCAACAATATTGACATTGGAAGGACAAGGTACAAGTTCCCACACATCTTTCCTTTGAAATTGATTTAACTCTTCATGCATTGCATTCACCCAAAATGGGTCGTTCAGAGCTTCATCAATATTCCTTGGTTCTACTTGCGAAAGATAACAACCAAAATTGCATATATTTTGAAGTTGTCCTCTAGTTTTAGCTGTAGAATCTCTTCCTCCAATAATACTGTTTGGATCATGATTCCTTTGAATGTCGTGGAGGGACACGTTCTTGTTCATCAGGGATGCCTTGATCAGTGCTCTTTTCCTCGTCACTAGAAATGTCAGGATCAGTAACAGTTGGGATAACTTCAACTGACTCTGGAATTTCTTTAAATTTCTCAATTGTCTCGGTTGGAGGCAATTCAGCATGAGGATTATCCTGACGAAAGTTACTAATGTCGTCGATTATAACATTATTAGATTCCATCATGACTTGTATTCTGAGATTAAGTACTCGAAAACCACGACTATCAAAAGCATAGCCAAGAAAGTACCTTCATCACTTTTGGTGTCGAATTTTCCTTTATGTTCTCGATATTTTAGAATATAGCACTTACTTCCAAACACCCTGAGATAGTGTAGGTTGGGTTTCCTTCCATACCACAACTCATAAGGAGTGTTAAGGGTTTTAGACCGCAAATACACACGGTTGATCAAATTAGCATGCTGTAAAAACAGCTTCTCCCCAAAACCTTAATGGTAGGTTTTTGTTATGGAGCATTACCCTAGCCATTTCCTGAATATTCCTATTCTTTCTTTCCGCAACTCCATTAACTTGAGGAGTAATAAGCGGAGAGTATTGTTGAATGATCCCCAGTTCATCATATAATTCAAATACCTTGGTGTCTTTGAATTCAGTTCCACGATCACTTCTAATTTTCTTTAGTTTGCGACCTTGTTCGTTCTGGATCCTTTTAACAATAATCTTGAATTCACTAAGAGTTTCATTCTTATGAGATAAGAATGCAATCCAAGTGAATCTGGTGTAATCATCTACCATAACTAAAGCATACTTCTTACCAGCAACAATGGGTTGTTGAATTGGTACGAAGAGATCCATATGAATTAAATCAAGTGGAGCTTTAGTGAGAATATCTCGAGATGGTTTGTGGTGAACTTTCGTTTGCTTACCCTTTTGACATGCACCACATAAAACTTCAATCTTTGCATTGATTTTGGGAATGCCTCTAACAAGTTCTTTATTAATGATCTTAGTTAGAAGACCATAATTGATGTGACCAAAACGCTCATGCCAAAGATGTGTAGATTCCACCTTAGTCAAATTGCAACGATTGCTAAACCGAGTATCAAGTAGATGACAGTTGTTTTTACCACGAGTTCCTTGAAAAATTACTTTCCCAGTATTGTCAACAATGTCACATCCATTTGCATTGAAGACAACTCGATGGCCTTTGTCACAAATTTGACTAATAGAAAGAAGATTAGCATTCATACCTTTTACGTATACTGCATCATGGATTTCTGGAACACCTGACAGTTTGATCGTTCCCTTCTTTCTAGTGTAGCAACAACTTCCATCTCCAAACGTTACAGGACCTCCTTCATAGTCAATAGACGAAACGAACCATGTGAGATAACCTGTCATATGTCTACTACATCCACTATCAATAAACCATTGAAAAGGAGATGTAGATCTTAAATCAAAAGCACCCATACTATTAGTACTTCTCTGTTTATAGTTTCCTGATAGTCTTGTATGTCCTTTCAGAGTATCAAAACGTTGTTTAGTTTTCTTACAAAGATTACATGCAACATTCAGACTCTTTCGAAATGACATACAAACTTGTTGTAAGCGATTGGAGGAATCAAAACAACAATATGGGCCACAACTTTGAAGTTTGTCTGACTGGTTCCTAGTCACATCAGTTTTTACATCAACAGGTTGTTGATTACTATCTGATTTACGACTATTCTTTAAAGAAGAACAACTGGAGTTACTCAGATTCACCAAGGGAATAATACCATATATCAAATACTTAAGCATTGCAATTTCTGCAACAAGACCAGAATTGATCCAGATTTGTTCATCCAACCCCTTTTGAAGAGTAACCAGTTCATCGGACCTTTTTCTACGGTTGTTTTTTATACCTGGTGAAGCGTCAATTGAGACTTTATGGTCCATATAGTCAGATAGATACAAACACAGACTTGTAAGGTCTTGAACGTGTTTGCCTGCTCTGATACCAATTGAAAAAGCGGGGGTCTAACAACACCACCCAATATTTCGCTTAGCAATCCGTATGAACTAACTCCGAAATACTTTCTAGAGAATCAACTAGACATTCAGACTCAATATAGGTAAAAGTATCTCATGGAGTTAATATCTCTCTCTTGTTTTGATTTACTCAAACTAATAGAAATCAGCGAGTCCTAATCAGACACAAGGAATAACTTAGACGGTACCAAAGACCAATGTCCAAGGATCAATCAATGAGAATCAAACAACCAAAGGTTGGATTATACCAATTGATGATCTACACGCACAACATGTATTATTTCAATTATAAAGATAAACAATATAATGCGGAAACTGAAATAACACAGACACCAGAAATTGTGTTAACGAGGAAACCGCAAACGCAGAAAAACCCTGGGACCTAGTCCAAATTGAATACACACTGTATTAAGCCGCTACAGACACTAGCCTACTCCAAGCTAACTTCGGACTGGACTATAGTTGAACCCCAGTCAGTCTCCCACTGATCCAAGGTACAGTTGTACTCCCTACGCCTCTGATCCCAGCAGGATACTGCGCACTTAATTCCCTTAGCTGATCTCACCCACAACTAAGAGTTTCTACGACCCAAAATCGCAGGCTTTAACAATAAACAAATCTGTCTCACACAGACAAGTCTATCAAACGATCAATCTGTCTCCCACATAAAAACCCTAAAGTTTTTGTTCCGTCTTTTGATAATAATCAAGGTGAACAGGAACCAATTTAGATTCAAGCTAATATTTCTCAACCGTTAGATCGAAAACTTAGCTTGTCATACACAAATGACTCTACGCTTCTAGGTTTGTTAATCGCACCCAAACGTGTACATTGTTGGTTCAACAATAGTTTACCAAAAGGTTAACCATATGAGCGTTTCATACCAACCATGTTCTTCTTCACTATAACTAGTTCAAATGACTCAAATAAACTAGTTAAGAGAGTTGTTCAATTGCAAGGAAATCTTATGTAACTACACAAGACACAATTGAAGCAAAGATGATTTGATTCACAAGAATCAGTTCATGAACTTTAATATCCACGGTTTGCAAAAGCATTCCTTAGTCTTTTAAGATTAAGTTCAGAAATCATCTTTAGATATATAACCTTCTCAAGTTCGCAGACTAGGTTCGCGGACTTAAGACACCGGACAGAGTTTACAAACTCCAGCAGAAATTCTCGGGTTTGAGAACTTCACCGGTTCGCGGACTGAGTTCGCGGACTTGGCTCACGCAAGTAGTTTGTCAACTCCAGCAGAAATTCTCGGGTTTGAGAACTTCAGAAGAAATTCTCGGGTTTGAGAACTTCAGCAGTTCGCGGACTGAGTTCGCTGACTTGGCACTTGTTATACTTCCGGTTCTATTTATCAACAAATTTCGAGAACTTCGGTTCAAGGAATAGGTTATGTAATCTAAACTCTCATTCAAATCATTGAAACATTCTTAGAGGACGTTATATAGTTGTTACACCATTTCTCGTCAAAGCAATTTCCAAAGTGATTGAAACATTCATGACTTTCGTCACTAGGTAAAGATAAACTTGGTCGAAGCGAAAAGCTTACCAACGCATATTTAGAGATATAGATAGGCGAGGTATACTCGTCTTGAAATACCAAATGTGTATAATCTAGTCTATATATATAGCATACAACTTTTGTCTCAAAGAGTAGGAGATAGAATAGATAGACTTCTGAGTGATAGATAAGTTCAAGTATCCACATACCTTTTTGTCGAGAAGTTCCACCGGTTCCTTGAGTAGTCCTTCTACTTGTATGATGAATCGCCATGAAGTCCTTGATCTCAACTACACTTACTATCCTAGTCCGAGACTTAGCTATAAAAGACTAGAAATCAAGACTTATAGTTTTGATCACTAACATTGACAAACATGCTTGAGATAGCAACGCATGCGAGTTTGACCGAGCAATACTCTAACAAATCAAACCTGCCAATAGACCCCCTTGGCTTTTCACAGGGTACTATGGTAGCCCTTATCATACCTCCTCTAAAGTTAATTCTTGGAAAATGATAGATAAAACTGCAACCACCAATAAATTACCTTGGTTGGTAATAGGTGACTTCAACTTTATCCTTCATGATACTGAAAAATGTAGTACTCATCCAATTGATAACTCTGAATCAGCTTTATTCCAAAACAAGATTCTTGATCTTGATTTGATTGATCTTGGTTTTACTGGATGTCCATTCACTTGGTTAAACAAAAGAAGGGGTCATGCCCTTACTGAACAGAGATTAGATAGAGGACTAACAATTGATGATTGTCTAGCCCTTTATCCTAACATCACTATCATGCTAGCCATTGGGTCTGACCATCACCCCAACCTTCTGAACTCCAACCCACATTGGAAAAATGGAAACATAACTTTCAAGTTCTTTGGCCCTTGGTTGGACCATGAAGACTGCAATAAAATTATAGTTGAATGCTGGAGCAGATCTCTTTCTGGTTCCAGTGCTTTCACCATTTCCATGAGACTCAAATATATAAAGCTCAAAATCAGAGTATGGAACAAGGATGTATATGGCAACATCAAGACTAATATTGAAGAATGCAAGCACTATTTAAACTGGCTCGACAACAACTATTTCAAGATTGATAGAGGTCATGCTCTAGCTGATGCAAGGAAACAACTCAAAGCTTGGCATGACATGAAAGAAAAGTTTTGGAAAACCAAAAGAAGAGATCAGCTAATAAAATTGAGAGATCAAAATACAAGCTACTTCCATAGAGCCACTAAGAGTAGAATTAGAAGGAACAAGATTGATGCAATACAAGATGAAAAAAGAGATTGTATTACTGACTATCAAGAACTCAAAAACTGCTTCACTACACACTTCTCCAACATGGCCACTGCTGAACCCATAAAAATCTCACCAGAAATCATCAATCTCATACCCACTACCATAACATCAGCTGACAACAATATGCTTAACAGATAGCCTGATCACAATGAAATAAAGTTCATTCTCTTCAGCATGACTAGTGAAAAAGCTCCAGGTCCTGATGGATTCCCACCAAATTTCTTCAAAACCAACTGGGAAATAATAGGAAATGACATTGTCAAAATGGTACAACACTTCTTTACCTCTGGCCATTTACTCAAAGAAATGAATGCTATACCTTCATATCCCTCATCCCCAAAATTGACAACCCTACTTCTCCAAGCCACTTTAGACCCATAAGCCTTTGTAATACAACCTATAAAATCATATCCAAACTCATAGCCCAGAGAATGAAACCTCATCTCAACAAAATCATATCCCCATTGATAGGCACATTTTTGTGTCTTATATAATCTCAATTGTATATATTATTAGTGCTCGATTTTATATTTATTATGGCTTTTTAAGTCCCTGTAGGTATTTTTGGAGAAATAAGCTTTTGCGGCGAAATTGGCTAAAAAAGTGGTTTTTGCGCTCGTGGGAGAAAATTACTATACAGACTCTCACTTTGGATAAGGGTAGCCTAATTACTAAGGGGTGACCCATTTCCAGGCATCTGCTAAAGGGAGACCAGCACAGGATAGGGGGAAGTCACTTTCTTCTCAAATTCGAATGAAATTTTGGCGGGAAAAATATCCAGCAAAGAACCAAACTTTGGGTTGGATTTCGAAGGTGTTTTAGTGAGATTCAGTCGCCAGAATTGATTGGGCTGGACGTGATTCAACTAAAGAAGCCTGGTATAGTCGTTTGTTTGGATCGAATTGGGCTAGAAACCGAGTTGGAGCTAAACAGGGAAAGTGTTTTTACACGGACCCCATTGAGATTATTTTTAGAAGTTCTAGAGAGACTAAAGACCTAAAACTCTTTCCAAAGATACATATCTATCTAAGGAAGAGTTTGAGATAAGTTGGAAAGCTCAGAAACGCGTGAAACAATTTTGGGAAGAGATTATTGCCGTAACTGCCAAGAAAAGAAAAGAAGAGATTTCGAGAAGTTTTGGGGAGATTAAATCGCTCTGTTGGATATATATAAGTTGTTGGGAGTTCATATAAGGGATGTCGAGAGTTTGGGAACCTGAGGAGGGCCAGAGAAGAAGAAATCAGAGTTCGATCAAACTCTGTTTCTGCTGCTGCTGCTGCTGCTGAAGAACACGAAGAACGGACGTCCGAAGACAGTCGTTCTTCAAAAGTGTTTACGACAAAGTTGTGGGGGTCGCAGCTGCAGTCTCAACATCACTTCATATATATCGTTCTTCTTGTAACAGTGAACAACGCCTTTGCAACAGTTATTTCTGTTGCGATTTTTCTGTTCAATTGTTTTACTCCCTTTTAATCAACTTTTGAGCTTTATACATGTATTTTGAGATCATGATTAATATGTGGAGCTAAACCTCAACACTGGGATGATGGAGGAAACCCTATTTCACGCATGTGGTAATTTTAATAATTCTTTATGACATTTTGCACTTAATTTAATTGATTCATGATTTTCACTAATTAGTTGTGATTTCGTTTGATGGTGTATGCTTAGACGTAAGAGCTTTTGATACACCATGCTTGTGATTTACATCTAAAGTTTTAAAAATCTATTTTTGGCAAAGAATAAGAGTCCATATTTTTAATATTTGAGCTATAATTGATTGGAGTTATTAATTGAGTCACATGAATGGAATTTGGTGGAATCCTGAATCTCAGTACCTCTCGATACTGTGACAGCTTTCCTTGTACATATTATATTAAGTCTAAAATCGAATCTCAACAAGTCCGAGAAACGAACACTTTACTTACCACTACAAAATTACATCAATTTTTGGCGCCGCCGACGCGGATTTGTATTAGGTTTTAGGTTTTAGATTTATTTTATTTCTTTTAGAATTTTTGTTCTCTTTTACGCCTTCGGTATTTTTTGATTCTTTTCAGATTTCGATCGAAGCTACAAGGAAAGAAAAAGTGCAATAAAAGGAAGCATCGCCAAAGAAGGAAAGAAAAGAGGAATCCAAAAGGAGTGAAGAAAAATATTTTGTATATAGTTATTTTGTTTTATTTTTAGAAACTGTAAATAGGGTTTTAGTTTTTGTAATTTTTCTTTTTATTTTTGGACACTTTTTGGACTTTATTTTTGGACTGGACATTATTTTTTAAAACCCTACGGAAGGATTAAGATTAAATATAAACTGTTTGCAGGGAAGGACGACAGTTACGATACTGTCTCGGCCCCTCGGGTTCGTACACTGACATCGGAGTCGGTGGCTTGAGTCGACTTCAACGGTTCATCGCCCGTCTGGTACGGGAGGTAAGACTCTATCCACCCACGAATCCCCGGTCAGTGGGTTTTATTTTGTGTGACAACTCACACCCCTGCAATAGAATGTCGAACTGGTATTACAAGAGCCAATACAACGAATATCCGACTGAGTTTCAAAATGGATGTTACTACTTTGACCATAATGTGAATAGTGGTTGGGAACATCAGCCTTTTCAAGGTTATGGCTCATACCTTGATGAGCCCAATTACTATCCACACACGCACCAGTCATACGAACAAAATTCTTATATTTCTCCTTCAGAAGAGTCCCTCAGGAAATTAGAGGAGTCGACACGTAAGTTAGCTGAGATGAATAACTTAGTTTATGACAAAAGAGAACTTTCTATAGAGGAATCCTTCAAGATGATAGCTGAGACGAACGAAAGAATTGCTCGAAATAATCTTAATTTCCAATACAGTGTTTCCAATAGTACCCTTGAAACTGAGGATAGTAATTTTCATAATCAAGATGACGAGGATAAAATTGGTAACACTACTTGTTTAGATGAGGTTCAACCATTTTCATGTTATTATGATGATTATGATGTAGATAGTGTTGATGAAGAATTTGAAATATGTAGGCATAGTGATCAGGAATTTGTTACTCCAAATGAACTTTATGATGATAGTGTTATTTCTGGTTCAGATCCCGATAATTTTAATGATTATTCACCTATTCAAAAGGACGAGGATTTGATTAGAGACACCACTTCTTTAGATGATGTAGTATTTCCTTTTGATTACGAAGTCGATAATGGTTTAGAGGAACGAGTTTATTCTGAAAATACCGTTTTAGAGTCTAGCGATTTAGAAACAATGGTCTTAGACGAAGAAAATGAACTCGTACAGCTATTAAATATGAGTGAGGATGCGTCACTTGAGTATAACCTAGAAGAAGCAATTGACTATTTTCAGGATTCCAACGATCTAGAAATTAAGGAAATTGTAGCTAGTCTATCTAGAGATACCCAAAACTCTAAGTTTGGGGGTGATTATCATTCTCCACGTGCCTTAACTCTTAGAAAGGTCCCTCACTTCGGACTTGACATATGTGCCTCAACCATTTTGCAAGATTATCTTCATACACGTTTTTCTGAACCTAGTGATGTCCATAAGGAAGTCCAGTTGTTATAAACCCATCCTCTGGTTGATGAGGTTAGACCAGGCTATGATACCAAGATCGACTTTGTTTTCCCACCAAATATTTTTCAACCAATTGTGGGAACGTATAAATTTCAGATGTGTCAATTATTTAGTTTTGAGACTAAACCTAATTACTTTAAGAGATTAGGGTTGATACATTTGCTTAAGATTGATCACTAGTTTCATCGTGGTCGATTGTGTGAGTCAAAACTGATTAGTTTTAAGGATCCTCAATTATTCAGGTTATTATTATGTGCTTCTAAGTTTTTACTTGAGTTTTTCCAGACTCTAATACCTGAACCGTATCTTAGCTTAGAGGAATTCCAACCCATGAAAATATTTTATTTGGACCCAGTTATAGAACCTGAATCTGAACCACAGCTAGATGTAGTTGTCTTAAACAGGAAACTAGACAAGGGTGCGCTTTATTTGTTAATTTTCTTGGCATGTTGCAGAATCCTTTTACTCGTGATAGCTCTATTTGGTTTTGATGACCCACGGATATTTCGGCTATTACTTTATGATACGAGGTGATTAATCCTTTCTTATGTCTGGATGAAGACGTTAAACTTAGCACTTATTGGGAGGTAACCCAATATTCATGCGACACGGTAATATCTTTCCTTATCTCTTTTGCTTCAAATGGTAACAGTTTCTCCTTGTTCATGCTTTTAATTTTATCTTTAGAACATTGCGGACAATGTTAGATTTAAGTTTGGGGGTATGGGAGAAACTTTTTAGTTGCAGTATGAATAAATAAACTCCAGAACTTAGAAATTTATTCCTATTTAGGATTGCACTAACTAATCTAAGTGGATGGAAGCATTTTGATCGTAGGAGTTGAGGAACCAATCTGATTAGATGACAACATCTAGAAGATTCTATTCATAAAAGCACAGAGCTCAGGTGTTAGAAACAACATGATAGTTTCACCATATCTCGTTGAGTCCTTTTCACTTCTATTTTTATTTTATTTTGTTTTTAAACTATGTTTCTAGAAGTGATTATGTGGGGCCCACGATTCAAGTTGTTACCAATGATAGGGTGAATTAGAGTGATTGAGTTACAAAGAAAAAGGAAAAAAAGACCAGACCAATTAGACCAAACAGATCAAAAAAAAAATCAGTGAATAAAGTCGACCACTGGTACCCTTGTATATGCCAGTTGTGTTGACCTAAAGTTAGGTTATCGACCACTGGTTCCCTTGTATATGCCAGTGTGTTGATATTAGTCAGACTAGTACCTCAATCCATTAGGATAGGTTCATTTTGGCGGAGGCCTTCAGACAGATATGGGAAATGCCGGTCACTTAGTAAACATCAAAACCTTCTATGTTTTTCTCTATATCCATCTTCTTGATCTATCCATGTGATTAGTTTTGACTCCGGATATTGATGTCCATAGTGCGACTATCTGAGTAGAGCTCTGTCACTTTATATGAATTTTAGTATGCTTGAGTGCAAACTCGTGTACAACAATTGGAATTTCGCATCAGGGTACTTCCTCCTGTAGTCAATAAGTATGCCAACCAAGGAGATTCTTTAGTGCCTTCCAAGGTTCTGTGTAGATAGCTAAGGTCTAGAGTACAGGTTTTGTGGGTATATCTCTTGTAATCCCTCCCGAGACTATAACTCGGCCACTAGGTTCACCTAGGGGTTTAAAGGCTTATTGCATACGCTAAATGCAATCGACGATGCCTGCGTCAGTGAGTTAGGATTTTTATTTTATTTGATTTGCTCGAGGACTAGCAAATAATAAGTTTGGGGGTATTTGATAGGCACATTTTCATGTCTTATATAATCTCAATTGTATATATTATTAGTGCTCGATTTTATATTTATTATGGCTTTTTATGTCCCTGTAGGTATTTTTGGAGAAATAAACTTTTGCGGCGAAATTGGCTAAAAAAGTGGTTTTTGCGCTCGTGGGAGAAAATTACTATACGAACTCTCACTTTGGATAAGGGGTAGCCTAATTACTAAGGGGTGACCCATTTCCAGGCATCTGCTAAAGGGAGACCAGCACAGGATAGGGGGAGGTCACTTTCTTCTCAAATTCGAATGAAATTTTGGCGGAAAAAATATCCAACAAAGAACCAAACTTTGGGTTGGATTTCGAAGGTGTTTTAGTGAGATTCAATCGCCAGAATTGATTGGGCTGGACGTGATTCATCTAAACAAGCCTGGTATAGTCGTTTTTTTGGATCGAATTGGGCTAGAAACCGAGTTGGAGCTAAACAGGGAAAGTGTTTTTACACGGACCCTATTGAGATTATTTTTGGAAGTTCTAAAGAGACTAAAGACCTAAAACTCTTTCCAAATATACATATCTATCTAAGGAAGAGTTTGAGATAAGTTGGAAAGCTCAGAAACGCGTGAAACAATTTTGGGAAGAGATTATTGCCGTAACTGCCAAGAAAAGAAGAGATTTCGAGAAGTTTTAAGGAGATTAAATCGCTTTGTTTGCTATATATAAGTTGCTGGGAGTTCATAGAAGGGGTGTGGAGAGTTTGGGAACCTGAGGAGGGCCAGAGAAGAAGAAATCAAAGTTCGATCAAACTCTGTTTCTGCTGCTGCTGAAGAACACGAAGAACGGACGTCCGAAGACAGTCGTTCTTCAACGATGTTTACGACAAAGTTGTGGGGGTCGCAACTGCAGTCTCAACATCACTTCATATATATCGTTCTTCTTGTAACAGTGAACAATACCTTTGCAACAGTTATTTCTGTTGCGATTTTTCTGTTCAATTGTTTTACTCCCTTTTAATCAACTTTTGAGCTTTATAAATGTATTTTGAGATCATGATTAATATGAGGAGCTAAACCCCAACACTGGGATGACGGAGGAAACCCTATTTCACGCATGTGGTAATTTTAATAATTCTTTATGACTTTTTGCACTTATTTTAATTGATTCATGATTTTCACTAATTAGTTGTGATTTCGTTTGATGGTGTATGCTTAGACGTAAGAGCTTTTGATACACCATGCTTGTGATTTACATCTAAAGTTTTAAAAATCTATTTTTGGAAAAGAATAAGAGTCCATATTTTTAATATTTGAGCTATAATTGATTGGAGTTATTAATAGAGTCACATGAATGGAATTTGGTGGAATCCTGAATCTCAGGACCTCTCGATACTGTGACAGCTTTCCTTGTACATATTATATTAAGTCTAAAATCGAATCTCAACAAGTCCGAGAAACGAACACTTTACTTACCACTACAAAATTACATCACCCATATCAATCTGCCTTCATTCCTGGCAGACAAATATCTGACAACATAGCTATTGCCCGTGAAATAATACACAACATGAGATCCAAAAGAGGGAAAAAAGGAGACTCAGGAACTATGGGTATCAAATTAGACATGGCAAAAGCTTTTGACAGAGTAGATTGGACCTTTCTTCTATCCATAATGCATAAAATTGGCTTCAATGAGCAATGGTGCAACAAGATAAAGCAGTGCATATCAACCTCCACTTCTGCTGTTCTCATAAATGGTTCTCCCGACAAATTTTTCAAACCCTCCAGAGGTTTAAGACAAGGTGACCCTCTCTCACCCAATCTTTTTCTTTTCTGCATGGAGTCCTTATCCAGAACTCTTATCTATGTTGAGGAGTTGGGCCTTATTCATGGCATAAAGATCTGCAAAGCTGCTCCTTCTATCAACCATCTTCTTTTTTTTGATGATTGCATGATCTTCTGCAAAGCCAACTTGCCTGAAGCTCAAAACATTATGGATATCTTACAGATTTTTGGAAGCTCCTATGGGAAACTCATTAACTATACTAAATCTGGAGTCTTCTTCAGCAAAAATACAAACCCAATCTTTATACCTCTAATCAGCAGCACTATGGGTGTTCAAATTCTTCAGTTGGATGATAAATGTCTAGGTTCATCCCTTTTCACCCATAGAAGCAAAATCAGTTCTTTTAAATCTGGAGTGGAAAAACTCAAACTGAGACTATCTAGTTGGAAAAATGTGCCCCTAAACCCTGCAGGAAGGGAGGTGCTCATAAAATCCGCCACTTCTTCTGCATGTATCTATCAGATGAACTGCTTCAAGATCCCAAAGCAAACCTGCAAAGACAACAACAAACTTCAAAGGGATTTATTCTGGGGGGAAATATAGAAAATCCAACTGGTTACTACCCTAAAGCTTGGACAGCAGTTTGCAAACCTAAAGAGCTAGGAGGATTGGGCTTCATGAATATGGAACTTTTTAACAGCTCTATGATCACAAAAGTTGGATGGAGGTTAGAGCAAGATAAAACCTCTCTCTGGTACAAACTTATGGATGCAAAGTACTTAATGGGCAGGAATGTTCTCAATATGGACATACAATCAAAAGATGGTGACTCCTGGATATGGAAAGGAATTCTAGAAGGCATCAGCAACATTCAACAACACTGTGTCTGGAGAATTGGCAATGGGAGAAGAATTAAGCTTTGGGAAGATATTTGGATTCCAAACACCACTGCAAGACTTCTTAAACCTCCAAATTATAATCATCATCTGGAAACTGTGGAGTCTCTCCTCCTCCCTAATGGCTCCTGGAATGAAACTCTAGTGCAATCCCTCTTCTGTCCCTCTGTTTCTCAAGAAATTCTTGTTCTGGAAACTCATCCTAATGAAGAAGACATGATAACATGGAATCTAGATGACATAGGAAAATTCTCTGTCAAGGCTTTATATAAAGCAAATATTGGCACTCTTTCCAGAAATGATACAATGGCAGGCAACTGGGAGGAAATTTGGAACATGAATGTGGCTCTAGTTATCAAAAATTTTATCTAGAAATGTGCTCATGGAATTCTCCCCACTAATGCTAAAACAGTCAGCATACGACATTATATTGATCCCTTATGCACCATCTGCAATAGTGGGGATAAGGAAACCATGACACACATGTTTCTAAATTGTCATGCTGCAACTTCAGTTTGGCAGGAAATCACTGGCTCTCATAATACTCTGTTTGATAACACTACTATTTTCATAGACTAGCTCAACTCCTGGTTTCAAAATGGGGTGACCAGTCAGGACTGCAACATCTATGCTACTACCTGCTGGTATATCTGGAAAGCGAGATGTGATCTGATATTCAGAAAAATTAAACCAAATGCGGCTATCACTTCAATGCGCATTAAACAACATCTCTACAACCACAACAGAATCCACAACATGCCATAGCATATTATGAATCGTTTCTCCCTCTTACCTGAGGAAATAGATTCAAATATGCCACACAACATCATTCCTTACAATCTGAATCAGAATGTTCCAATGGATCATGGGAAGATCATCAAAATATGTACTTTGCAAGAACCTGAAACTTTGATTTACTATACTGCACTGACTATGATGGATTTTGCAGGAAACATCAATGATACCAGAGGACATCTAGGATACTCTGGAGCTTGGGGAGTAACATGAAGTGCTGATCTAGCTTTCCAATGGACCAAAGAAATAACAACACAAATATGGAGATACAAGCTGAATCCATGGAGACTCTAATACGGTTCAAACTTCTCTACCATAAAGTTGTCAAAGGAAGATTCCATCTAAGTTTCTATGAAAGAAGTAATAGTGAAGAGGAAGACAGTAATACCGATATCAACCAAATATCTTTTGTTTTAGTAAACCTTAAGCTCATTCATATACTTAAATATGGATGCTTTTAATATTGCACTCTTTTGTAAGAACAATGTTGGAAGGATGAGTAGTCCTTCCAATAAAAACTCTCTGTATCAGTCTTAGGTGCTTTTTTGGCACTCTAAGTTTTCCTTAAAAAAAGAACGAAAATAATAGATACACAACGTTGTGTATGTACCGTGTGAGGGAGGGGTGGGGCCCACTTCTGCCCACCCTATCCCAATACAGAGATGGTGACCTTTCTACCGCTGGATCCCCTCTCGGTGTACACAACCTTGTGTATGTAGCAAAGTTGGAAGAAAAAAAAATTGGTCACTTTTGCATTCCCCTTTAGAGGGTGCCCTAATACCGTCTACCCCAATCTAATCAATGAAGTTACATTGGTCCAATATCTTTACTTCTCGCAGAGACAGCGGACAGCCCAACCATTACCATTACCATAACCAAAAACAGAAAAGGGAAGGAAAAACCTCTTTTCTTCTTCTTCTTCGTATATACGAAACTTAATATATATTCCGTCTGTCTGTCTTTCTTTCTACACAGAATACATGCAAACGTTACTGCATTCCTTTTCGTTATCATGTTCTTCTAGCGTTGTTTGATTTTTCAAAGCAGAAGAAGATAATTTTCTTGACTGGTAGAAATCTACCTTTACCCCCTAATGGAAGAAGGTACTGATTCTTCTTACCAATATCTTGATATAGTTTTCCGATTAGAATTTTTGATGTTTAGGCTGAATTTGTGAGGACTTGTAAATTTATTGAAAATTATCTTCAATAATGGTTAAATCGAAAATTCTAATGTTTTTTTTCTTTCTTTTTAATCTGGATTCTTATTGTTTTGTTTGTTATTATGCCTAAGAACTGCTTCTGTTTATGATTATCAAGAAAGTTTGGTCTGATTGTTTATTCATAATTGAATGAAATCTAGTTTATTCTTTTTTGGATTAAACCGTGTATTAGGGTTTGTTGGATTTTGGAAGTCTTCCCCACCACATATAGGGATACGTTATTCTATCTTATCATAATTTCTTGCCATAGTTACCTACTGTTTCCCCTTAACACCTGGTGGATTTATACCTAAAGTTTCACCTAATTGACACAGCTAATCTTTTGTTAGAAGATTATGTTAGGCAATAGGAATAGCTTGGTCAATGTTGAACTTTTGTTCATTGAGAACTTAAAGGATAACAATCTTTGGTTCAATTATAGAGATATAGAAGAACAACGCACAATGCTAGCATTAGTCGTAGTTGAATTTCGTTTTAGGAATCCATATATGGAGTGTTTCTTACCTTTACCAACTTTGTCCTTCCTGTTTGTTACAACGCGGATGACCTTTTGATCCAATGTAATTCTAGCAGTGAACATGGCTTTTAAGAATCTGTATCAAGTGGAGAACCTCCTGAGCATCAATATATATGGAACTTAAATAAATATTAGGTGATACTAAAAGTAGGACCTTCTAGAGATATAAGTAACAAATGCTGGGTTACGTCAAACCCAGGGGGATAGAGTTCCTGGTGTTCTCACTTATGAGTAATTGTGTCACTTTTAATAAAACATAGATTAGGTGTTATTCTTCATCTGGTTCTTGTTTTGTTTGTCTATTTCCGCTACGATATCATTTTGACTCTTGTCTCAAACTATTACTGTCATTACACACTTTGGGTGTGATTTATTAATTCAGCTGGTTACAATCTCATGAAAAATTCAGGACCCTGCGAGGTGCATCATGAAGAGGATAATGCCCTCCCTGAGAATAAACAAAAAAGGAAGTTCAAGACTCCAGCACAGCTTGAAGCTCTGGAGAACTTCTACACGGGTAAAATTGTCCTCTTCTCATATCTTAATCTTCTTTTGTTATTAATATGTTTCTTACCCGAATGATTTAGAGAAATATATTCTTTTATCCCCTCAGAGCATACATATCCCAATGAAAAAATGAAAGCGGATTTTGCAAAGAAGGTAGGATTATCTGAAAAGCAAGTCTCCGGATGGTTTTGTCATAGAAGATTGAAAGATAAAAGGCTATTGAAAGAAGCTTCTGCAAACGGAAAGCAAGATCTATCAAGTGGTGTTATACAGGATCGTGGCAGTGGCCTCAAGCAAGATTCATGTAGCAGTAACAAACAAGGGAGTTATAGATATTTTGATCTTAAAGAGGTCGAGAGTCGGAGATTTGATGGCCCAGACTATGCAACTCCAGACCGTCCTTACAGCAAAAGGGGTGTATGTATGCCTACTGGAAATTATAGTACTGCGGAGAATACTTCTTCAGGAAGTAGCTCTACTTCACACGAACGATTATTCCCTCACAAGGGAGGTTGTGGGACTCATGATATGGAAAATTTAAGATATCCAAATCGGAGTAGCAACTCTATGTTGATTTCCGAAGGTGTAAAGAACAAGGGTAAAGCTCTGGTATCAGGATATTTACACTTGCGGGATGAGATTGAAAATGCTGCTATCATTTCCGTTAAGAAGCAACTGGGGAGGCTTTTCTGCGAAGATGGCCCTCCTCTCGGAATAGAGTTTCAGTCACTTCCTCCTGGTGCATTTGATTCTCCAGTTAGGAACCAAGTCAATGGTAACAAAATCTTTTGAAATTAACATCTTTATATTTGTTATGTTTGTTGATACTTTTTTAGGGATGACTACCTCGTGAGGGCCCTAGTTTTGGTGTTGACTACCTGGCTAGCAAGAGAGCTAAACTTATATTTATACATACATGTTTATTTATTAAATTTTCTCCTCCAGTGTTATCCTCCCAGTTCTTTAACAACTTTCTTGATCATGAAAATAGCTTAACAACATAAAGATGCAGTTATTAAGCTTGGATCATATGTATTATATATAAAAAGAATGTAGCTGTAATACTAGAAAGCATTGATTAATTGCCTGACCCACAATAAGGGCCTTGTGGTGTGACTGGTGTCCACATGTTATCATGATATGCTGGGGTAAATTTGAGGCTTTTCATCCTTGAAGGGTTTAATTAGATGCATTTTGCTAGGTAACATACACTCACCACCCATCATGGAGGAAGTCTCTGTCATTACATTTCACATTTCTGTGTACAGCTTTTGATCATCTATGTAGATTCATGTGATGTGACCCATGTTATAATTATTTATTAAGAAAGAGAAGAAGTTCTCTTTGACTACATTTTGCTCCTCCCTTGACAAGTTTTGATCATATATCAAGATTCCCATGCTATAAGTCAGAAGCTAAAGATGTCATTGTAGAATTATATACCCTCTGCTTGTTCGGTGTTTCAATGGTGTCTGTGAATTGCAAGCTAAAGACTTTGCGTATAATCATCATTCCTCTTGATTCCATATTGAATAGATCTCATGGTAATCAGCCTTGTTTTGCATAAATTTGGGCAGATACATACCAGATGGCTGATCCTGTCCGACAGAACTCTCATGGTATCTCTAAAGGCCGCAAGGAATCCCGTATTGAGACGGTAAGTGTACCTTTCTGCTTAAATCCTTGAAAACTTTGAAAGTCTAACAGGGGTGGCTGCTTTTGAAATTTCAAAGTGGTGCACTTAGATAAGTTAAGTGTTTCTGGCCATATATATGCTGAAGTTCAGCTAGGTAAATATATCTATAAATGGTGCTCCCGTATGCGATGCTGGAGAAATGTAGATAACATCCTAAGGTTTCTCTACTCAAAAGATAGAATAAGATTCTGGTTAGAAGTCCATGTGCAAATTTATTGGTTTACTAAATTTCACCAATCAAACTAACATGTGGTGATTTAAATGACTTCTTTTGAATGGTCTTGATGGAAGTTAATATTCTTATGACTAAAAGTAGAGTTCTTACCTGGTCCAGGAGAACAATTGACTGAAGTCTCGCCAACCACAGACCTTCCACAAAACATGGTCAATCTTCCTGCTGTTCCTAACATCTATTCTTTATTTTATTTTACAAAGTCCTCTATGTGATCAAGGTATCTCGGGAGTTGCGGTCCTATCTGTGGAGTAAGGTTTCATTCTGGACCATATGCATTGGTATTGTAGTAGGCGAGAGAATATCAGCTGGATCTACTACCACTGGACGGTGGATGCCTAGGATTTCAAGGTTAATTATAGGTTTCAATTTGTTGTTTGTTAGGATTAGTCAGTAAATCAGCCTTCTTGAAATCATCATAGCAAATTAGCAATCATTAGTGTCAAATAAAATAGTTGTTCCTATGTTTCCTTACTAACTTCCAGGATAGGGCCTACGACCAATAGCCATCTAAAGCTTATCTTATTTGTATTATTTCTCTATATTATATGTACACTTAGTATGGTGACTTCTAAGTAATTTAGAGAAATTAATCAAGCCATAAACCCTAAATCAGATGGTATGAGTAACCCAGCCATTTGAAAGACCTAGGAATTGCAGATTTCATATTAGAGAAAAGATGGTATGTGGCTCATGAACCAATTCACATCCCCTTAGTCACTCAACTTGAGAGTATTGGAGGAAGAGAACTTCACAATTGGTAAGATGAAAAGAGAGATTTTCTGATTGAAATCATATACTGGAGTCTTTACTGACCAGGAGGTATTTTTTAGTCTCCATCAACTCACAGCTGACTATTCTTTCTCAAAGTCGTGGCTAATTTTGAGATGTTAATGGGAATTCAGTTTCTTTAGGCTCTGCAACTATTATTTTTTTGTGACACAAGTTTCAATGGAATCTGGACGTGTATTTATCTTAATCATATACTGTTCAGTAGTTTTCTCAACAAACTGATGCATTATACGTCAGAGGGGTCACTTGGTATTAATAATCTTTCTGTGATCCACACAATTATGTTGTCAGTAATATCTCCTACAGTCGTCATCTTGCTTAAATATTATCATAGGAGAAGTCTGAATTATCTAACTGTTGAGTAGTTTGGTCACCAATTTGATGTGTTAGAGATGTCACTTGGCATTAGAATTATATCTATGAGCCACAAAATCATGTTATCAGCAGTATCTTCTTTAACAGATTTTTTCATTTTTTCTGTACCTCCAGAGATACCCAAGGAACCATCACGAGACATATCCGCAAGGCTCATATCCTGACGGGGAACATATCAAACGTACCAAGTCAGAATATGTTCGTAGGCAGCGCACTACCTATCCATCCTTGGGAAACTCTTTTTTTAACAGTGACAGGAAACATGCCCCTGAAGGTATTCCATCCATGGACATGCGTGAAAGTTCCGAGGATGAACCACCTGTGATCATCAGCAAGAACAATTTTAGGAGGTCTAAGTATGGGGTAGAAGGGATGGTATCAAATAACAACGGAAATCCTCGTCTTCGTCCATCACTGAGCAAGTTTAGTAGTGGCGAACCATCAGATCTTCAGCTTCACAAGTACGATTATCCTAGGGCTCGAATGCTCAAGAGGAAGGAATACTTGGAACCTAAGCCCTTGAATTTGGTTAATCAGCATAAAGAGGCTTTTGATTCAGTGGATGGTGTAAGCTGAAATTTCTTCTATTATGTGTGTGCATTTGATCCGATGATAAATCTGGTATTTAAGATGGGTCATTTGTTTTACCCGCTTGTAGGAAGAAAACGTTCACAGAGATTGGAGAACGAAAGATTATGCGAATCACGTGAGAGCAAAGAAGAGCCTAAAAAATGATATGAAAGTGAGCTTCTACTTGTGCTGAATGTTTTGAAGTGCAATTTAATATTTTTGGGACATAGAATATTTTTATCTTCTTTATCCATTTGTTCTTACTTCACTTTCTTTTCCTGTGAAGGTGGGGAGGAGGGTGCGAGCTGATTTTCCTTCACGAGCACCGGGTTCCAATGAATTGCTGCCATGTAGAAACCGGACCAAAGAGTTAGTCTCATAACTAAAGACCTTGCACGTTTTTTTTTTTTAATAATAGCTCATTGTTATGTTTATTTTATATTATGTTCACTTGACTCACTGACATTTAACTGCCTGCACATGGGGATGCTTATGAAAATTGTGAGAGGTTTACGCCTCCCCATGTACTGCTCCCAAAAAAGGCGTTATTTTGTGGGCAAATGTCAAAAGTTCTCTAAAATAATGACTTTTAGAGAGTATTCTTTTTCAAAATTATCTCAATATTTAGGTTTGGCGGGAAAACCCTAAATTATAATTACCCCTCAGAAGAAGGGAGGAAATGAGAAGATGATATTGACGGTAAACCCGGTTACTCTTATATGGAAGTCAGTAATTACAGTATAATAAGCGATCAGACCTTAAAAACAAACTACAGTATAACATCACACATGAATTGATTCTACATACTTCTAAGCTGTTCTGTTTCTTTATAATTCATGGCGGTCAAGGCGAGGCGCTAGAAGGGGGAGGCCACCTTGTCTCACAAAGTGCTTTTTAAAACCTTTATCATGTCTTAGTTTTGACCATACTAGTTGGACCATTTATAGGGTTTACACACCTCAAATTCTTCAATTCAGAGCTTTGATTCCTCTGGAATAGGTCAGTTTTTCCAAGGATACGTGAGAAGCTGCAGGCTGTTTGAATACTTGGAACAAATTGAGTCACTCATATATAAATGCCTGCTTTTAATTAGTATGTCACAAGTGAGTGCAATTAAAATAAGCACCCAACTAATTGTGGTAAATAGCAATTCTCATGATGTTGTGTCTATGTCACTATGTGCTGAGTTGGTATCTCAAGCTGACCTTTGTTAACCATACTGAATTGACAACACTTATAAAGTAGTTTTTTTTTTTTTTTTTTTTTTTTAAGAATTTGCTTTTTATGACCTTTGTGGGAGATGTTATGGACTTCTGCAGTTTTGATCAGATTTGTTGTACTCTGTTGAATTCGTGATCTAGGTTATCAGTTAGTATCTTTTTCCTCACTGCTTTTTATGATATAGGTAAAAGTGTCTAGTTTTTAAATTGTCTGAAACACATTTCAAATTTTCATTTGTATGAAGAATGAATCTGCATTAATTTGATGAGAAAAGGGGCAACTATGTAAGAGGATCCATGAGTTTACATGCAATCTATCTTTTTTGAAACACACATACAATTATCACATAATGTTGGTAGTCGAACAACATTACCTAAACTTTTTTCACAATTCTGATATTTTTTTATTTTTTTTTTCCTGATACTGATAAAATATGATTCTGTGAGCATGATGAGGAAGAACTTAACAGATCAACTGTTTTTATACTAATAATATACCAGTTATCAGCTACTTTTGAATTACATGTGCAATTATTTAAGTTTTGTTAAAAATTTGCCTAGGCATGCAGCTATGAGGTGGCCAGCTTACAGACGAGTAGAAATATTCTCAAAATCCCTGATCAAATTGCTACACTACATCATTTAAAGTGATGCCACCTCTAGAATTATAATCTCCCTAGGATCATAATATGTTTTTTTATATGTATATGCTTAACTTTCTAAAACAGCACTGTCTCATCATCTAGGCACATCGGAGATGGGCAAACCAGTTTCTACGAGGATGCTGCTGCAGAAACTAGTTCATCCATGGACTGAACTGGCAAATGGTCAGGTTGATAAATTCCTTGTACTCTCTCTATATATATATATGTATTATATTATATATATATATATATATATACATATCAATGTGAGAGTTGAAGAGATATAAAATGCCGTCGATTCGGATCAGTTGTGAAGGATGCAGATTTTGATGGTTCTGTAGACCATATTCGAGGAAAATATATCGTTTGTTACTGTTCGGTTATTCTCTTTTTGTGGAAGAGTTTCCGACTTCGACGCTACAGCTACCCGGGAATCTAAATCACTGTCATGGAAAAGGTTATTGCACGCTGCAGGTTACGATATCCCACACTATTATTCCTGTTTCTGCAACATCTGCACATCATGTATATAGCTGTGTAGTTAGTTTAACTGAGGAAAGAATCTAAGACCACATTAGACTTTAACTTCAGTCATCATCGAAACCTCGGGTAAGTTTAGAGCTTAACATAACAATTTGACTTCTTATGTAAATCTTAATCACAAGCTCCTGGACAGAAACGTTGCAGGTGAAATGAATCTATTTCGGATGCATTTGTTGGATTGAACAGATAGCAAAACCTTTTTTTTTATTTATTTAAAAGGAATCAATGTTGTGTGCTTTTTTCGTATCTTAGTTGAATTTTCTTTCTTTTGGTGTTGTAGGAATTCTGTTGATCTTTTTGCTTTCTAGATGAACTTTTCTAGCTAGTTTTGGAAGCACTTTTTGCTTGCACCTTGTTCTTTTTATATCTTACAACTTTATATTTTTCTGCACATTCTGGAAAAAGTACTGCCAAAAGATGTAGATAATGTACATTCCATTCATAACAACTTCAGTTCATTCATTCTCTTCAATTCATGACAACCACTCCGGTATGGCTGTATCCACTCAGAACTAAATAACTGGCAACAAAACCAGGAGCCTTGCATCCAGTTGAAAAGTCTGCAAACATAGTTAAGATCTCAAGGTTCAAATAATTTGAATCGTTGCAACTGTTCAGACCCAATTTGGTGCGCGCCACTTATGCCAATCTGTAACCGATACCTAGTTGGCTTGTTTACTATCTTTCCACCTTGAATCTAAAAAATTGTCCACTCCTTTATAATCTTCTGTGAGATTTGCCTTTGGTTTTGATGGATGTTCCATCAATCAAAGATTGCATCGTAAACTCACCAAAGGAAGTTTTCTCACTTACTAGTTATTAGTGCATATGGTGGATAAAATATTAATTTCGATTGAAATTAAATTTTCAGAAAGGATATCAATTATTTGAGGTTGTGGTTTTGAACCTTTTGATCACGTGCAGTAATAATAAATTTTCATGACAACGATAACGATATACAACTTGCAATAACATGCAGATTGCATATATGATCTTAGCATAATAAATAGAGGAACCAACGGTTAACTGATTTCTTTAACAAAAAAGAAAAAGGTTGACCAATTTTTCTTTTTTTCTTTTTTCCTTTATCAAGCATACAGTTTTCCTGTTTTTTTCCCTTCATTAAGATATGCCCAAATTAGTTTGAGGTATTTAAATTTATTCTGGATCATAATAGGGGTTAAAGGGTGTCTAATGTGTATAAAATTTCATAAATATCCTCTCGCAAATAATATTTTACGGGCGGGTGAATTGGGGGAGTTTAATGTATTTTGAATGTTGGGGATTTTGAGGGAGTGTCAGACAGTATAGAGAGTTTGAGAGAGTTTGGTGTTTTGAGTGTAGGGAGTTTGAGAGACTCTCCCAAAATCTCTACTCTTTTGAGAGATTTACAGTGACGCAAAAATACATTGTAAACTCTCCAGAACTTCATAAAAAAATCAACTCCCTAGCATTCTAGGTTTTACTACTAACAGGGAGTTCAAGAGTTTCTTTCAAACTCCCCCACGACTAACGGGGTTTTTTAGGGAGTTTGGGAGACTCTTCTAAACTCTCCCATGACTAACGGGGATTGTGAGAGACTCCTTCGAACTCCCCCAGACTAACGGGTAAAAACTGAACAACACCCAACTCCCAAGGACTAACCCCCTGTTAGACTATTCCTATTTTAGTTTTAGATCCAAACATCAAACCTTGTCTATTTCCTTGTCGTTCTTCATCAACCTAATGATCATCTCTTTCTTTATGTTTCTTCATTTTTAAACAAAAAAAATATCAATTAATTCGTCGAGAAAACGAGATAGCAATTGATGTCATAAACTCAGTCAATTACTTTATTTTGTTCTTTAAGTGACATATTATGTTAGAAAATTGATTTATATGTAATGATTTGGTCGTTACGGCATTGTTTCACTTAACACGACGATTTTTTATGTTTTTGATTAGTCGGCATGCTCGTTGGATGAATATCATGACGGCTTTTCATGTTGTTCATTTCTGAAAGAACAATCACCAGAATCGTTATGATCCTCATCCCTAAACCGTAACGACCAGTAACTACCAAAATCCAAGCTTTTTTGTATCCAAATTCGTTATTAGTCGGCATGGTTTTATAAAAATAACATGACGACTAACAGACAGTCGTTGATGTGTTGCATTTTCGACCATGACGATTATAACTGACAAAAACCAATGTTTCCATTGTCCAATTTGGTTTTAGTCGTTAAGGATTTGGAAAATACCATGACGCCCGTTTTCCATGAAGTAGAGAGTCATCATTGTTTACATTATTGATCATGACGACTAATAACTGCTAAAAACAAGTTTTTATGTGTCCAAATTTGCTTTAGTCGTCATTTTCTTTTTAAATAACATGATGACTTTGTCCAAAAAAAATATACAATTGTCATTGTTTTGCATTGTCAAGCATGATGACTTATTGTAATGGTTAGTCGGCATGATTGTAACAAATAAACCATGACGATATTTGATGTCACTATTAAAAATCATCATTTTATTTTAATCCGATCCCGCCGATTATGTTTGGTCGGCATGTTTTGTTTTAGTCGAGCATGCCGACTTTTCATGACTTGAGTTCTGAATCTCTAAATTCCTTTTTTAATTTGAAGAATTTAACCAACAAAATGTTGTTCAATTCCGTTTTGAGAAGTGTTTGTATAAATTAATTCATTTCGTTACAAAATTCTCAAAAACCAAAACTTATCCAAAAAAAGAATACTAACAAGATACTTAAATTAAATTAAAAAAAAATCAATAATCAAAATATTTACTTAACAAATTTAATCTAATGTTATTTACTTAAATAATTCAATAGATTAGTACTAATTAATTTGGGACAGATTAGGCGTTACTAAATATATATATATGGATAAGGGGCTTTGGATTTTACTTTCAAATGATCCTATTTTGTATTATTCGAATTATAAAAACTTTGTAATTATAATTATAATCATCAACTTGCATTCTTTAATTTCTTTATCACTGCATAATTTAATGTTCAGTAGCTCAAGAAAATTTTAGCATTATTGTGGTAAAGATAAACAAAAGTTTCAAAACTTTGCATTTCTTTCAATGATCAAGGACTCAAGGCGTACGACCGTCAACACACATCTAACTTTTCCTTCTAATAATTCCAAAATTTACATATTTTTTTGTTTCGCTTTACATTGGCAAGCCAAGTCCTATGGGCATGATAAATGAGTTAGTTTGTTACTTTTGCACCCATTATGGGCATGGTAAATGAGTTATTTTGGTACTTTTGCACCCATTATGGGCATGGAAAAGTAGTGGATAAGCGGCATAGACGAGGTGCAATTTCTATCGAGCAGTAGAGTCTCGACCGCTCAGTTGAAACTACATTGAATGATCGAATATTCGTCGCTAGTGGAGTAACCTAAATCGCTCAGTGTATATTACGTCGCTCAGTAATTTCTCATATAACAACTAGAAATTCATCACTCTATAAATATGCAATTCGAATCTCATTTCAACTCGCACCTTCTCCACTCTTCTCAATTCTCACTCACATCAGTGGTAATTGAACACAAAATTCACTATTTTTAGTCCCATCTTCTCTACATTCACCATCGTCTAAATTTTCTATATGGATTCTCAATCTTATTCTCAAATAAGCCGAAACAACAAAACTCGGGGTCCAAGATTTATCGTCTCCGAAGCCGAATCCATTTCCGAAAACTATTTTTTACACAAAATAGTATCAATGGTGCCCAACAACAAAGTAACAAGTTGTGTGATAACATTTTTCAGCAATTTCAAGAAGAAACTATGAACGCCAATAGTTGTGATGAAAATGGGTTGTCATGTTGTTTCATTAAAATAAACAACCAAGTCGCCTTATATGTTGCTGTTATAATTCAAGTCATTCATGACCGAGATAGCGATGTTGTTGATGTTGATGTAGAGCAAAGAGTCGAAATTATTGGCACTATAAACATGGGGGAAAAATTCCCTTTGAAAGTTGCTATCATATTTTATAAGTGTTGCCTAAATATGATCTAGTTGTTTTAGAAAACATGCAACAACAACATGTACTTGATAGATCACCGTACAATTTCCCTTCAACACCAAGTTCACAACCATATCAGCCATCTCACCCCCCCTCCAAACAATCCATTTTTCTTCACCAAATACCACAAGAAACATAAATTCCAACTTAAATCTCAATGTTGCTAATAAGAGAAATCAATCAGGAAGATACGCTATACGAATAACGAGAAAAATAGCACAAGAAGGAGAAGTTAAAGGTTTTTTGGAAATTTTTATGGATCATCAGAAGACTGTCGAGAAACAAAGAGCGGTTGACCGAAAATTCATGATTAGGAGATGAAAAAACATCATCAAACTCAAAATATATTTTTGTTGCAGATTACGACAAGAATAAAATTCTTAATGCGAACACCTCAAAAATGACCGAACGACAAAAATATGTATGGAAAATGAAATTTGACAGGTTAGCATAGGAGTTGGAAGAAAGACGTAACAAGAAAAATATGCAAAAACATTTTGGAATGATGATCAAAATAATGATGGTGAAGTTGAACATGATGAAGTAGAACTACTTCATTAATTAGTGTATCAGCTTTACTTTTAGTTAAAATAAATGACGTTATAATAGTTTTTCGCTTGAATTTTTAATTACATAAAAGATGAATGAAAAAAACATATAAAACTAACATCATATTTTAACTTAACATCATATTAAAACTAACATCCCATACAAGTTATATATGAGAAACTCCTTAAGAATTTTGAAATGGGCTTCATTTCAGAATTCTTTCCTATCTATCTTCGTCAGTCATCTCTAGATCGCACTCCAATATCAGTGTTGGTTTCACGTTTAAGTCGATATCGACTGACAATTTGAATTAAAGCTATAAAATTTTCAATTTTTTTATTTTTGTTACAAAAGAATAAGGTTGACGGTATGCTTGAACTTCGGTTGACCATTTTGGATAGAGTCCATCTGCAAGATAATATCATGAGTGTATTGATGGTTGTTCATGGTGAAATTTACTTTGGGACAAATTCCATACTTTAAATCTTCAAACAAAGGTGATTTGTGTAAAACATTTATGTCGTCACGTGACCACGGAAGACCAAAAATGCATGTCATATCCAACAATCATAAGAAGCATCAACTTCAACGATAACAGTTGGTTTTGCATGATGATCCTTATATTTTTCATCCACACCCAATGCAATGCAGTCAAGACTACCTAGCATTCTTGGAAATCCCTTATCCTGATTTTGATTTAATATCTCTCTAACATTTGCATAAGTTAGTTTTCGTAAATAGGTTGAGCCAAAATTATGAATTATTGTTTCGAAAAACAAGGCAAGGTATTTGTATGCGATGTTTCACCCATATGAGGAGTACTCATCGTTAGAATCCCGAATTTTTCATAACCTAGAATTCTTGGGGACGAAGAAACTTTTTGGTAAGGATTATGACCTATAATAGTGCATCAAACTGATAATTAAATTGAGGTTCTACCTGACAAAGCTCATTTACAATCTTGAGCACCGAGTGTCGAGGTATGCATAATCGACGCTGGAAATATTGGTTAGAAAACACATAATGGGTAACGAAATAATCATACATCATCTTTTCGTAGAAATCATCCCTTGTTTATCTTCTTGTGAACATGGGCTCTGGATCTCCAGGTATCTACACTGATGAATATAACTGCAGCACAATGTTGGTTAGTTCTCTATCTTTATTTGACTCATTATTTAGTTGTCGCATCACCTGAACAAATATTCGTTGTTGTGATTCAAATCGGTCTATATGAATGTGCACCTCTTCATCAGAAGAATGCATTGTTTATGAATTTAAAAGTAAGTAAATTGAGGATCAAGGTAGAAGAATAGGTTGATAATATATAGTTTATGAAGATTTTAGGTGTGGATAAACTGGATTTAATAGGGAGAAATTTGGGAAATAGCCGTAAGAAATATAGTTGTTTAAGATAGAGTTTCCACCGAATGGTATAGACTCTACAGCTGGCGATCAAGTCTATGCCGCTAGTGGTGTAGTCTTTATCGTTCCATAGAGACTAGACCGCTTAACCCTTTTACCATAGTGGCAGGGACAGTTTGCCAGACCCTGGCATGAAAAATGGGTTTAATAGCCATTGTCCACAGAAACCAGCCTCACAATGGTCATAATACTATAGTTGTTTGTTGTTTTTCATAAGTGTTATTTTTGGGTTTATTTTCTATTAAATAAAGAAAGAAGAAGATTATTTTTCCCGAAAAGAAAAAAACAACTAAAATACTTGTTAGTTTTCACTTTGCGTTTTTCCTAACCTTTTGTTTTCACGGCCTTCTGATTAGTGAGAAAGTTTGGAATAATACCAAACCACTCACCATTGTTTCAGAGGTTCTAAAATGTTTATCTGCAATATTAGCCGAACCTTTGAAACTTCTATTTAAAAATTCAATTCTGATAAAATTAAAGGAGTTCATGACTGATCTATAATCATCTAGAATGAAGTTTTTAAACCAAAATAAATGGTTATTATTTGATTCTAAACTATTTATAACTATTTTTACATCACTGATTATGCAGACATGGTCTTTTCCTCGGTTTTTTTGCCCATAATATAACTCATAGGATGCGTGAACTTCTACTTCTTCTGCATTTCTTGCTAGCTTTGCGATTATTTTGCATCCAAGATAGCTCCCTGACGTATTATTCATAATCAATCCAGTGCCAGAAAGGTTAATATTTTTGGCAAATGAAGCATCGCAATAGACAATAACACAATCTTATGGTAAATTATTGCTTACAACACTGTAAGCCAAACTAGAAGTGGTTGGATGAGGAACATTTACTTTAGAATCATCATTGCTAAGATATATTTATGTATCCCTAACTAGTTTGAGAGCTATTCTGACAGTAGTATGATGATTAAAAAATTTATTCTGAAAAATGGAAGAACATTTATCTTTCCATATGCACCATGCAATTCTAAACACATATACTGCTTTGTCTTTAAGATAAACATTATTCAACCACTTAAATACCCAACTAGCCATAGAGATATTCGTCAGCGAGTCTTGGAAATTCAAATCCTTATAAGGAGTAAGATACCATACTATTTTTCCAAAGGGGAAATGTAAAATGATATATTCATTAGACTCACAGATTGCAGAGTTACACATACCACAGTTCATGTCTTGGTTAGGGATATACTTAAAGATTTTAGCCTTTACTGGTGGAATACCTTCATGACACTTTGAAATAAATAACACTTTCAGAAGAATTTTAAGCCTCCATAAGGATTTATAAGTTGGGTTTACAATGCTGGGGTTTTGAATGTATGAAAACTGACCTGAGATAAGTTTATATGTAGACTTCATTATGAATTGATCATATTTGGTATATGGTCGAACTAACCTATCATGACATGTAAGGGGGATTTCAGTATTGAGAATAACTTGTGCATTAGGATGTATGAAGAATGCATTGACTAAGTCAGGTTTTCATTTCTTTGTATTATGATTAATGAAATCACACACATAATAATGAAACTAGAGAGGATTGCGACAGGGTGACCCCCTGTCGCCCTACCTGCTTATATTATGTATGGAATCAGTATCTAGAGCTCTTAACCATGGTGAAAAGATAGGTCAAATTAAATACATGGTATAACGGTGTCCAAAAATAGTCCTTCTGTCACTCACCTTTTCTTCGCAGACGATTGCCTCATTTTTGCAAAGGCTAGATCCAGCGAAGGCAGAGCTATTGCTTCAATCATTAAACAATTCAGTAGATTCTTTGGGTAATCTGTGAATTTTGGCAAATCAGATATGACATTTAGTCTTAAAATTCAAAACTACATAAGAACTGATATTGCCAACACTTTGAACATAAAGAAAATGGCACTCCAAGATAAGTATCTTGGTGTGCCATTATTACCGCATAGAAGTAAGGTGGAGTCCTTTGCCCCTTTGATGGACAAGTTTTCAGATAGACTTTCTACTTGAAAATCTAAGTTCCTAAACCAACTAGGTACGTCCGCTTTAAACCAATCTATTTTTGGAACTCTGGCTAGCCATCATATGGCTGTTTTCAAAATGCCTAAGGAAATAACAGACAAAATGGATGCTTGATAGACGCATTTTTGTGTCTATTTTATTCTCAATGTTCTGTACTGTTAGTGCTCGATTATGTATTAATTATGGTATTTTTATGTCCTGATAGGTATTTTTGGCCAATAAACACTTATGTGGAAAAAGTTGCTCGAAAAGTGGTTTTTGCACCCCGGAGGACACGTGTTATTCGAACTCTCAGTGTTGGTTAAGGGGCACCTCAGTTACTAAGGGGCACCCTATGTACTATGCACACCCCATGGATATTCGCACCCCATTTCTGTTAGGGGGAGAACCATCTTCTTCTCCACGGAATGAACATAATTTGGCGGGAAAGTTTTGGCTTCAACAGTGTATTTTTGGTTATAATTTTATGAGACTTTTTTTTGGAGATTTGTGGCACGGATTGGTTAGTGATGAGCTGTAACAGTAAAACAGGGGCAATAATTGCTTTTGATTCGTAAAAGGAAGGATATATTCTTGGTTTGAAGAAAACAGTTGTGAAGATATTTTCAAGGTTTTGTTCATGAAGATACGTGCTGATTTGGAGAGTTTTGCATGGGAACGAGTTGGCATTACCCTGTTTGACTAAAACAGGAAGGGTAACATATTCAGATTCGGATAAAAAGGAAAATCTCCATTTATTGTCGACAAAAAAAGAATGGGAAGTACGTATATGTTGTGTTTATTATGGGAGATACTTGATTAAAACAAGAAGATTTTATTCTCTGGATTATATTATATTGATTAAAAGAAATTTTTTTTGCCAACTCAGAATCGCGTGAGAATAAAGAAAATATTCTCGAGTTTAATGTCATTACTGAGGAGATTATGAGCATTTATTCAAAATATTTCTTGACTGTTGGGTATATAAATGATTCCTGGGAGCCAGAGAGGGGATATCGAGAGTCTGGGGAAGAAAATAGAGAGACAGCGTTTCAGATTCATTGTATTATTAGTTTTCTTTAATAAAAAAACCATTTGAGATATAAATTATATTTTTGAGTGTGTATTTATCATGCGAAGCTAAACCCCAACACTGGGACAACGGAGGAAGCAACTTTTCATGATTGTGGTAAATGAATTAATTCTTTTATTGACTTTTTTCATAGATTTAATTGCTTTATGATTTCTATTAATTATTTATTATTTTGTTAGATGCCGCATGCTTAGTTCTAAATACTTTAGATGCGTCATGCTTTTAACTTACAAATAATATTTTACGAAATCTATTTTTGGAAAAGAACTAGAGTCACAACTTCTTTTGTTTGAGCTATATTGTCTAGAGTTAATGACTGAACCATAACAATATGAAAAGTAGTGGAATCCCGCGTCTCAGCGTCTCTTCATCTTGTGACAAATTGTGTATATATATTTCTCCTTATTTTCTTTATTAAGTCTTAAAACAAATTCTCAACAAATCTAAGTGAACGAATCATCTTACTACAACATCATTGAAAAATACCGTCAATTTTTTGGCGCCGCCGACGCGGATTTGTGCTTAGGTAGAATTTTTAGGTTTTTTTTTTTATTTCATTTGTTCTTTTTACGTTTCTTTGGGTGTGTCTTTGTATTACAGGTTTGAAGTTGGATACTAAAGACTTGGAATCAAAGCTTAAAGCCAAAAGAGAAGGAAAAAGACAAAGCAAAAAAAAAAAGAGCGAAAGAAAAATTTAAAAAAAAGAGAGAATTTTTTTTTTTTTTTAGAGAACTTCCATTTTTTTTTGTAATTATTTCTTTTTTATTTCTTTTCTTTTGCACTTTATTTGGACTTTGGACTTGGACAATTATTTTTTTTAGACCCTAAGGAAGGGTACATTAAATATAAAATTGTTTGCAGGGAAGGACGATGATTACAATATCGTCTCGGCCCCTCGGGTTCGCACATGACATAGGAGTCGTGGCCGGAGTCGACTTCAGCGGTTCTGCGCCCGTCTGGTACGGGAGGTAAGCTTTCGAAACACCCGCGAATCCCCTGTCAGCGGGTTTACTGTATGCCTTAAGGTGAATATATGCTGAGGATTTGAATACGGTTGTTTTAATTTCCTAGTAAAGGGCAAGCCCTGGCCAAATTAAGATAAGGACTCGGATTTCATCACAGTTTCCTTCTTGCCCGCCTTAGGAAAACGAAACCAAATGCGAACCTAAGCTTAAAATTTTGACTAGAAAGAGACCTAGAGGGTAACGAGCTTAATAGGAAAGTCGTTCGAGAAATATTGGTTACTATTTTGAGCATACTTTGAAGTTCATGATGGTTTCTGCGAGTTGAATGCGTGACTGCGCCGCCTTATAATACCGGTGAGACCTTGGGTATCAAAGTTCCTCGCAGATTCCCTCGTCTCAATTCAACTTACTTAAACTCGGATTGATTTCAGAGAGGTTTGCTCGGATTGTAACGAATTCCTTTTCGAAAGATTAGAAGCTGGTCTAGAAACAATCTAAGTGGATCCATCATGCTTGTTGTTTGCTAGATTTTATAGGTTTGATTTGGTCGAGTCAGCCTTGTTTGTGATTGTGTAGAATTCCCTTGCGGTTAGGATGTCGAACTGGTATTATAATAGCAAATATAATGAGTATCCGACTGAGCAGCTTGGACATTATCCTTTTTATGACCATAGTGTGAATAGTGATTGGGAACGCGAAACTTTTGAAGGTTATGGTCCATACCATTGTGAGCCCAATTACTATCCATATACCCACAGGTCATACGAGCAAAACAATCCTTCTATTTCTCTAGAAGAGTCTCTCAAGAGTTTCAATGAGTCAACACGAAAGTTATTTATCAAAGAGACTTATAATATTCTTCTCCCGGAAGAGTCCGTAGAGCGGTCAATTAAGCTATCTCTAGAAGAGACCCTCAAGCAATTTAATGAGAGTACAAATAGGATTGTGGAAAAACTTGCTCAGGATAGTCTTAATTTCCAGTGTAGTTTTCCCAATACCACCCTCGAAAATAAAGATAGTTTTTATTCACATAATCAAGATGACGAGGTTAGAATTGGTAACACTACTTGTTTTGATGAGGTTCGACCTTTTTCATGTTATTATAATGAGGACTGTGATGAGGATAGTATTGATGAAGAATATGAAATATATAGGCATAGTGATGAGGAATCTGTTACTCTCAATGAGCTCTTTAATGATAATATTATTTCTAGTTCAAATCCAAATAATTTTAATAATTATTCACCTATTCAAAAGGACGAGTATTTGACTAGAGATACCCCCGTTTTAGACGATGTAGTATTTCCTGTTTACAAATCCGATGATGATTTAGAGGAAAAAGTTTACCCTGAGAATACTGTTTTAGAATCTAGCGATTTAAAAACAATAGTCTTAGATGAAGAAGATGAACTCGTAGAGATTTTAAATATGAGTGAGGATGCATCACATGAGTATAACCTAAAAGAAGCAATTGACCATTTTCAGGATTCCGATGATCTAGAAATTGTAGTTAGTCTATCTAAAGACACCCAAAACTCTAAGGTGATTATCATTCTCCGTGTTCTTTAACTCTTAGAAAGTTCCCTCGTGTAGGACTTGACATTTATGCCTCAACCATCTTACAAGATTATCTTCATACATGTTTACCGAACCTAATGATGTCCAGAAAGAAGCTCAGTTGTTAGAGACCCATCCTCTGGTTGATGTGGTTAACCCAGGCTATGATACCAAGATTGACTTTGTTTTCCCACCAAAGACTTTTCTTCTAATTGTGGGAACATATGATTTTTAGTTGTGTCGGTATTTAAGTTTTGAGACTAAACCTAATTACTTTAGGATATTAGGGTCGACACATTTTCTTAAGAATGACCATTATTATGGTCAACTTTGTGAGTCAAATCTAATTGACTTAGAGGATCCCCAATTATTCAGGTTGTTGTTATGTGCTTCTAAATTTTTATTTGAGTTTTTACAGACTCTAGGACCTAATAATTCGGATCTCACTTTTGAGGAGTTGCAGCCTAAAGAAGTATATTTAGACCCTTTTATAGAGCCTGAACCTAAGCCACAACTAGAGATAGTTGTCTTAAACAAAAAGTTAAATAAGGGTATGTTCGGTATCTTCTTGGTATGTTGCAGTTTCCTCTTCTTGTGGTTATCACTTTTTGATCCAGATGACCCACAATTATTCCGTCTACTTCTATATGATTCTATGAGGTGACTAATTCCTTCCGATGTCTGGCTGGAGACTTTAAACTTAGCACTTCTTGGGAGGTAACCCAATCTCATGCAACACGGTAATATCTTTCCTTGACTCTTTTGCTTCAAATGGTAACAATTTCTCCTTGTTCATATGCTTTTAATTTTATCTTTAGAACATTGAGGACAATGTTAGATTTAAGTTTGGGGGTATGGGAAGAACTTTTTAGTTGCACTTTTGAAGCTTCTAGCATCACATGGTATCCAGTTAGCTAAGTTTACATACTGTTTCTCACCGAAAAGATAGAAATTGGAATGGGATAACAACCTTTTGAGACATTAGAGAAAAAGACATTGAGATCCTTGAAATTCAGGAGAGAACTTGTTCCTTTTAGAAGGTAACCGTGATGGACCTAACCATACATGATGGAAAGGCAAGTAGGTCAGGAAATGCCAGAATGACAAAACAACCTCACAACGTAGTCTTAGTTACTGGATTGCGACTCTCTCTCAGTAGAAAATTATCATCATCAACAAGCGGAGCGACATCAAAATCTATGAAGAAAGTTGAAGACATTTTAGGTTTAGAAGCAACAATAGAAAAGAATAATTCAAAAATCAAAGTTGAAGTTATAAGAGCAAATGATATAAGTTGTTAGAATTCATGATACCAAGACATCACAAGTTGCGAAGATCCAAGTTTTGAAAGTCCTTCTCTCATGGCCATGTAAATTGTTGTCTTGTAATTTTTGTTTCAAAAAATAAAATAAAAATGAATGAATGAAAAAAATCATCGTTACGTTTTGTTCAATAAGGCCAAAGGGAAGTAGAAATTTATAAGTCAAGGAAGAAATCGAAGAGAAGATTTAATTGTCAAGGTTCTATGAGGTTCGATAGTTTATCATCAACAGTTGAAGACCGAAGAAGACGTTGTTTCTACTGAGCACTATGAGAGAGTCGAAGAAAGATACATTTGGTTGCTTTGTTAGTCCGCTTTAAATCTGGCACAAGATCTTTCTAGCACTGGTTTAACTCATCACACGTAATTAGTCCAGCTGTGTAGCAGATGTCCCTCTCATCTTTATTTCTCTCCTAATCTTATCCAGCTGTAAAGCAGCGGACGCATATTACAATGTTTATCTAGCTGTGTAGCGAATATCTCTTTATCTAGCAGTGTTGCGGATGTGTCTCCCCTTTTCTTCAGTCAGCTTTAGAGCTGACACCTTTAATTTCTCTGGCATTCTAGTTACTTGGATATAGGTTGAGAATATGTATGTCCTCTTAGCTCTTTGGATACTTGTGACCAATTAGAAGTCATGGTTTTTGTGGGTACACCTCTGATAAACCCACCCGAGATTAACTCGGTTTTATTTTTTAGTTTTGCTCGAGGACTAGCAAATAATAAGTTTGGGGGTATTTGATAGACACATTTTTATGTCTATTTTGTTCTCAATGTTCTGTACTGTTAGTGCTCGATTATGTATTAATTACGGTATTTTATGTCCTTGTAGGTATTTTTGGCCAATAAACACTTATGTGGAAAAAGTTGCTCGAAAAGTGGTTTTTGCACCCCGGAGGACACGTGTTATTCGAACTCTCAGTGTTGGTTAAGGGGCACCTCAGTTACTAAGGGGCACCCTATGTACTATGCACACCCCATGGATATTCGCACCCCATTTCTGTTAGGGGGAGAACCATCTTCTTCTCCACGGAATGAACATAATTTGGCGGGAAACAAAAATTACAAGACAACAATTTACATGGCCATGAGAGAAGGACTTTCAAAACTTGGATCTTCGCAACTTGTGATGTCTTGGTATCATGGATTCTAACAACTTATATCATTTGCTCTTATAACTTCAACTTTGATTTTTGAATTATTCTTTTATATTGTTGCTTCTAAACCTAAAATGTCTTCAACTTTCTTCATATATTTTGATGTCGCTCCGCTTGTTGATGATGATAAGTTTCTACTGAGAGAGAGTCGCAATCCAGTAACTAAGACTACATTGTGAGGTTGCTTTGTCTTTCTGGCATTTCCTGACCTACTTGCCTTTCCATCATGTATGGTTAGGTCCATCACGGTTACCCTCTAAAAGGAACAAGTTCTCTCCTGAATTTCAAGGATCTCAATGTCTTTTTCTCTAATGTCTCAAAAGGTTGTTATCTCTGATAGACGCATTTTTTGTCTATTTTGTTCTCAATGTTCTGTATTGTTAGTGCTCGATTATGTATTAATTATGGTATTTTATGTCCTTGTAGTTGTAGGTATTTTTGGCCAATAAACACTTATGTGGAAAAAGTTGCTCGAAAAGTGGTTTTTGCACCCGGAGGACACGTGTTATTCGAACACTCAGTCTTGGTTAAGGGTCACCTCAGTTACTAAGGGGCACCCTATGTACTATGCACACCCCATGGATATTCGCACCCCATTTCTGTTAGGGGGAGAACCATCTTCTTCTCCACGGAATGAACAGAATTTGGCGGGAAAGTTTTGGCTTCAACAGCGTATTTTTGGTTATAATTTTATGAGACTTTTTTTTGGAGATTTGTGGCACGGATTGGTTGGTGATGAGCTGTAACAATAAAACAGGGGCAATAATTGCCTTTGATTCGTAAAAGGAAGGATATATTCTTGGTTTGAAGAAAACAGTTGTGAAGATATTTTCAAGGTTTTGTTCATGAAGATACGTGCTGATTTGGAGAGTTTTGCATGGGAATGAGTTGGCATTACCATGTTTGACTAAAACAGGAAGGGTAACATATTCAGATTCGGATAAAAAGGAAAATCTCCATTTATTGTCGACAAAACAAGAATGGGAAGTACGTATATGTTGTGTTTATTATGGGAGATACTTGACTAAAACAAGAAGATTTTATTCTCTGGATTATATTATATTGATTAAAAGAGATTTTTTTTTGCCAACTCAGAATCGCGTCGGAATAAAAAAAATATTCTCGAGTTTAATGTCATTACTGAGGAGATTATGAGCATTTATTCAAAATATTTCTTGACTGTTGGGTATATAAATGATTTCTGGGAGCCAGAGAGGGAGATCGAGAGTCTGGGGAAGAAAATAGAGAGACAGCGTTGCAGATTCATTGTATTATTAGTTTTCTTTAATAAAAACACCATTTGAGCTATAAATTATATTTTTGAGTGTGTATTTATCATGAGAAGCTAAACCCCAATACTGGGACAACGGAGGAAGCAACTTTTCATGATTGTGGTAAATGAATTAATTTTTTTATTGAATTTTTGCATAGATTTAATTGCTTTATGATTTCTATTAATTATTTGTTATTTTGCTAGATGCCGCATGCTTAGTTCTAAATACTTTAGATGCGTCATGCTTTTAACTTACAAATAATATTTTACGAAATCTATTTTTGGCAAAGAACTAGAGTCACAACTTATTTTGTTTGAGCTATATTGTCTAGAGTTAATGACTGAACCATAACAATATGAAAAGTAGTGGGAATCCCGCGTCTCAGTGTCTCTTCATCTTGTGACAAATTGTGTATATATATTTCTCCTTATTTTCTTTATTAAGTCTTAAAACAAATTCTCAACAAATCTGAGTGAACGAATCATCTTACTACAACATCATTGAAAAATACCATCAATGTTATCCAAAGAGACTTTTGCTGGAACAAAAACAAAAACATTATATATTAAGAATGGAAGACTATTGCTCTCCCCGAAGACTTAAGTGGTTTAAATATACGGCAATCTTCCATATTAAACCAAGCTCTTTTTAGTAAAATTAGCATGAAGACTTATTAAAAAGTCTGACTCCTTATGGGGCTAAGACTATGGAGCATAAATACTTTAAAGATATGTTAAACAATAGCTTGTTTAAACATGACTCATGGGTTTGGATGAGAATATGTGAGGGTCTATCTATTATTAAAGAGTTTTATTGTTGGGTCATGGGTGATGGAAGTAGAATATCAATATGGAAGGATAATTAGATTCTTTCCTTAGATAGTACTCCTGACTCTACTTTATATTCCACCAATGTTACTAATGTCTCTCAATTAATAGATCATGATAACAAAATTTGGGATACTAACACTCTGCATGCTTTGTTTGATAACCAGACTGTTAATACCATTAAGGAAATTAGAATTACCCAGTCAGGCAAGGACACCATTAGATGGAAACCAACTGAGAATGGGTTATTCTCGATGAAGCCGACTTATAGAGCTATTTTTAATAGCCAGCCTTGCATCTCAGCCATTATTCCTGACTTAAACTGGAAATCTATGTGGAAAACTCAACTTCCAATTAAAATTCAACATTTTATTTGGAAACTCATTCATCGATGCATACCGACTAGGGATAGGATAACCAGATTCAATAGTCAGTTAGACACCTCTTGTCCTTTATGCTCTGCTCAGTCTGAATCCATACGTCACTTTTTTTTTTTGATTGCCCGGTTGGAATGAATGTCTATGCTTCTATTAATACTAACTTAGCTCAAGATATGAAGGAATCGTCTGCTGTTGAATGAGTTAAATTTTGGTTTGATCAGAATGTTCATAATAGGCCACAAAATATATCTTTATTTTCCAAATTTTCCTTTACCGTTTGGAAAGCCTGGAAACACAGGTGCAAGGTAGTTTTTGAAAACTTACAGGTCAATATATATACAATTGTAAGGAATACCGAGAACCATATGTTTGATTGGAAAAGAGTTCTTAGCACTACAGGTACTACCAATAATATAGTGCAATTTCTCAATCTCACTGCTGGAAAAGACCCAATGAGCATGAAATTAAGATTAACTTTGTTGTTGCATTTTGTAAGTCAATAAAAAAGCAGGATTAGGTCTAATAGCTCGTAATTTCGCAGGTAATCCCAATGGAGATCGAAGTGAACCAATTTCAGCAGAAAATCCGGAACAAGCAGAAGCCTTAACAACGCTATAAGTAATTCGATGGGTGTGGAGGCAACGAATCCAAAAAATTCACCTAGACAAGGATAGTAAAAAAGTAGTGGATGCAATAAATGGGATCAAAGGTGTCGTGAAGTGGACAAACTTAAACATTATCCGAGACTGCATTTCCTTTCTTTACAAATTTGAAACTTGAAAAGTTACTTTTGTGCATCGTGATGCCAATAATGTGGCCGATAACTTAGCAAAATATGCGTTGTCAGCTTTAAATGTAGTAGAATGGCAAGACTCTATGTCAAATTGTATAGGAGCAACACTTACTGCTGACTCCTTAACAATGTAGTTTTCCTTTATCAGTAATGCCATTTTCGTATTTTTTTAAAAATGGAAGATATATGCAATGGATGTACTAGATTTGGAATCTAGTTGTCCCTAAAAGTCAATATAATCTGGCTATTGTGGACTTCTCGTTAATATATTATGGTCATTCTTGAATTCCCAAAAAGAGTTTAGACATATAAAATCAAGACCACGACAAATGCTCTTCCAAACCCATGCAAATTTTGCTTTTCATTTTAAAAGAAAGCATTACCCCGTTTAAAATATTTGCAGCCTATAATTTTAACTCATAAATCCCTTAATGACTGGACTGACTTCCAAGCAGTTTTACTCAAAAGCGATATATTCACATGTTTAAGGTTTTTGAAACCAGGGCCCCCTTATAATATATGGGAGAAACTTCTTCCAGTTAGTAGGTAAAGAGCACCAAGTCTTGATTTACCCCATCAAAAATCCCTTTGGGATCCCTCCATCTTAAGAAGAATACTGTCTGAAATTATAAAAGTATTCATGGATAACTAAGAGAAGATTTTTTAACACATGTTGAACCAACACAAACCCATATGCTTGGTTCAAATGCTTACCTTCCCATTTAGCAACCTTTTTATCAAATGGAGCATTCAAGTGATTGGATGAGTCAGTGTTAGATCTAGTAAAAATAAGAATGCCTAAGTGTTGGAGCATCGCTCGGTCAAACTCATAAGTTTTAGTATGTCAAGCTTGTTGTCAGTTTTAGTTGATCAAAACTATATCTTGATTTACAGTCTACTAAGGTCAGTCTCGGACTTGGATTAGAGTATGGTACTTGAGTATTAGAATCACTAGATACCCTTGAATAACCAATACCGAAGGACAACAAAGACACAAAAGAGGACTTCATCGACAGAGGTATGGGGGAACCGATTTATTTTGGAATTCTTGTTTATTCTATCTTTCTAATCTATCAATACAAAATGCTCACTCTCTGGAACAATTTCTATGACGGTAAATATACTTTTGTATATACATTGAAAGAGCTTTATACCTAATCTTTTAACGAGAATGACCTTTGACCCTCGAAAGGTCCTCATGTTATAGTGAATTAAAAGACGAATCCAGCGAGCCAAGAATCACTCAATTTCGAGTTATAACAAAAAAAAAGTTATGAGTGATTATTAAAGTAACACTCACGATGTGGCTAAGGTTGATTTCGTGAATAGGAAATTATATACGAACTTTTAGCAATAGTTCGCGAATTGAAACTTTGAATACGTGACTAAAGGCCTATTTTAGTCAAGTACTTGGTGTTTCCTTTCCTAGATAATATGGATTTATTTTTGGGTAACCTTGCCTTGATCATTCACTATAAATAGAGGTTCATGTAACTACACAAACTATTCCTTTGAAATTTTGTATGTCTCGCATAAGGTTATTTTCCACTACTTATTTTCTTCAAAAACAAGAGTGAGACATCAAAATTTTTACCCGGGAATCGTAAAACACGAGTTGGTAATAATCTTCGTAGATAGTTACGTATAGTAACTTGTATTTAGGTTAATTCAATATTATATGTCCATTCTGAAGTCTTTTTCTTCTAATATAAGGTTATTCAAATATTATTGATCAAGATTTGAGAGATTCCAATATAAAAACATCGTTTGTCGACACCAGTGTGTCGACATATAGATTAGAAAGAAAACTTAATAGAAGGTGTCTCATAAATTCCTTGAGAAGTTTTACAAGATATCTCTAGATTTGTTTTAGTTGTTCTTGTTGCGGAATTAATTGGGTATTCTATAAGTTTTAAAGAGTATAAACCCTACAAGTTTGTTTGATATCTACTTTTTACCTGATAGTTCTTCAAAACAAACACAAGTTAGAACCTAGAGTAAAATTTATAGGGAAATCATATAGGTATTTTGTGAAAGTAGAATAGCTATTTAAAAGTATTCACTTATGTTGAAGAAGACTCATAGGCCTGTGAAGGACGTCAGCTAGGGAAATCAAGTTACATAGAGTCTTCTGAGATTCAAGAGACGTAAGGAGCACGTCTGGAGTTGAATTGCTCAGAGGATTAATTCGGTATCAACTACATTCCAGTCCGAGGTTTGCGATAGGTGTCTTAAACACCTTGATTTAATATCAATCTGTTGACGGTGAGTTTTTGACAAGAACATGAATTGTAAAATCACTTTGCCACAGTTGTAGAAGTGTAATATGATAATTTCTGACCCGACATCGGGATCAAGGATTTGTATCTACAATTTGTATTCCGTAACCGTCGGAATTTTATATATACGTACTTATGGAGTATTTCCGTATCAGTATTGTGCTCTCTTCTATCATACTAATTGGACAGCTCCGAGACGGATTGACCGCTAGTATAAAGCAATATCTTTCTCAGGTTGCAATTGATTCTGGTTGCGGCTACCCTTCAAATGGTTCTTATACAACATATATATGCCACTGAAGGCACGGTATTCAATACATGGTCGTATCAAACATTGTCTCAGGTCGCAAGCTCCCACGGCCGAGTTCCTTAAACATGTTATACTGACACTTTTGTATTCAAATTATTGCATGAATAACATCATGTTTCGAATCTGGGCATGACATACTGCCATAATTCAAAACCTTAGACTATAACCACACAATGATTAAGTCATAGTTAGTGGCGTAAAAATCATGGCACCTTGGATAGCTACGGCCAAGTCCATGACACATGTTACATCTCTCATACACCTTGGCCAGCTGCGGCCAAGTCCGCGGCATAGCGCGCCACGCTCATACAACTTGGCCAGGCCTTGGCCAAGTCCGTGGCATAGCTTTCCAAGCTCATAACAACTTGACCACCTGCGACCAAGTCTGTGGATAGCTTGCGACGCTCATGATAACTTGGCTGGTTGCGGCCAAGTCCGTGGCATAGCTTACCATGGTCATACAACTTGGCCGGGCCTTGACCAAGTCCATGGCATAGCTTGCCAAGCTCATAACAATTTGGACAGACCTTGGCCAAGTCCGTGGCGTAGCTTACCAAGCTCATAACACCTTGGCCAGCTGCGGTTAAGTCCGTGGTGTAGCTTTCCACGCTCATTCAACTTGGCCAGACCTTGGCCAAGTCCGTTGAAGACCTTCCATATCCCACGGGATCTTGGCTAGCCACGACAAAGTCCATAACATAGCTGATACTACTCCCACATGCCATAAACACGTGGTGACCAAGTTCACAAAACTCTAATATGCCACTAAAGGGTCACGACCAATCAATGGCTTGGAAGATTTGGTTCCAACTACTCAAGCTGACAATACCAAATCTTAGCCAATATTTTGGTCCCAACTACCCAAGTTGGTTATAATGAAGTCACGGTCAATATCTTATGAGATGAGACGTATCTGTTCAAATTTGAACTAAATAGGAATCAGGTTACCTGAACAAACTAGAAAATCTTCTACGAAACGCTGTCTCGCACTCTGCTAAGTGGTTCTCACCACTGTACCCCTTGTCGTAGCGACAAACATATCTGAAAATATCCAATAATACCTAGTCGTACTTGATTTTTATCTTGTTTTATTTACTTTCATAGGCCAGGTGTTCTTAACACAACCGAATATCTCAAAATATAACCAAAATGTAAAATCGCTTCTTAAACTCTATGAGAAAATTCTTGTATAGATTACCTATAAATGTTACTCGAAAATAATGATTAGCCATAATTACATCAAACAAATCTTTTCCTCTAACCCGACATAATTTTTTGCGGTTAAGACATATTATCAATCAATCCAAAAAAACAAAACAAAATCAGTTAAAGGAATAACGTTTATTTAGAGCAAATACTGTTGTTAGCATTTTCAGTCAACCCATACAGACTGAATCAAAGAGATGGTAGGGCTAAATTCATGGGTCGCGCCAGTGCTTACCGGTAAAGAGGAAAAAGCCACATCTCCTCCTCCCAGCTTTTCCGAAAAAGATTTTTCGTGACCACTATTTCCATCATAATACACACGTGTTGTCTCAATCATGTGCGGGGGGAAATCACCTTATACACACTTGTGGAAGAACAATAAAAAGTGATGCTAGTGGTGTTTAGGTAATTATCCCAAACTATGTACCTTTTTAATTTTGTTCATGTTACTTTCTAATTTTTCATTTTTCTTTTTAATATTCTGAGGTTCTTGGCTTAAGAGAAAAACAGGGTTTTATACCTTTATTGTTTTTTTTTTAATTAATAATTTTGACTGATTTTTTTTTTCTCTCTCTCTATTGGATCGACCAGTGAAAGATCTCTCTCTCTTATAGAAATTCTTTGGGCTGTGTAAGTTGCAAAATTAGCTCTGAAACTAACAATAATATCTGATCTTTTCTAGTTATATTTTCCCCTCGATTTCCGCACATTTATACTGTTTTCGTCTCCGATTTTTTCTCTAAAAGACAGATAATCTCGAGCTTGAAAATAGTGAGGTCTTTTTTTTCACATACTTTGAGTGAGAATCTCTCTTCGAAAACCTAATAAGGTTTTTTTCTTTTATCTTATTGGCATTTTCACTCTCTGGAGGAAGATTTCAAAGAAGTTTTGTCTGCAACAAATAATTTGGTTGGAGTTGGATTTTTTCAGGATTTCGAGAGAAGTGTTGTTTTTAGTAGTTTGACTGATTAATCAGTGAGAGAGGGAGTATATGGATTGACTGAATATTTTGATGAATCAGTGATGATTGTTTCGATTTTTGATGATAAACTGGGAGTTCTTTTGAGTACATTTTGTGAATTTGGATGGATTTTGGAGTTGTTGGATGGGCGTATGAATGGCAGGGTTTTATTTTGAGTATGGTTAATGATTTGATTCAATTAGAGTGTAAGAAATTGTTAGGTAAAGTCATTTTCTGATGTCGAGAGCAGAGAGGATGACTACGGATCCTGCTAGGGCTGGTCCTGTAGAAAGAGACATTGAGCAGGTAATTAATTCCTTAATTTATTTAATTCTTTAGTTACTTTAATGTTAAGATCGATTGAAAAGATTGATTAAACCTGGTTTTTGATTTGTTGGTTAAGGATTTAGACGTTTCTAGAGATAGATGGACAACTTTTTGTTTGTATTAATGAAATGTAGTCCTAAGTTTAAAATTCTCCTAGATATGATATCCTCCTTAAGATAGAAGCTTGTTTTCATTAAGAAGGACTTATTTGAGCTAGTTTCAGATGGAGAAAGTGAGTGCAGGATATAGAAATGATAGGATTAAACTACTGAAACAGTGATTTGATCATAAGGTGCCCTAATTGTAGAGCTTAATGTATATCTTTCACATCTTAGACATCAGGTATTCAGACAAATGATTACTGTACAATTCAGAAACCTTGGAGAGTATTATTATGTATAACCGTTCTCTTAAAAGCTTGAAATATGTTTTTCCTTGTTATAACTTATAACAGGCATCAAGTGAAGGAAATAAGTTAGCCTATACTTTGTAGCAAAGTGCTTAAGTATATTTCAGAGTTCATAGGAACAGGTTTAGTGAATCTTGTAGCTCCGATGTAATGTTGTTCTACTGTGTTAGAAGTCTTTTGATATCCAAGCAGCAATAGGTTGGTCACCATCAAATTAGAAATCATCTAACGAGTTTCATGCAAGAGAAGCGCTCCATGTAACTGTTGACAGTTGATGACACTGTGACAAAAACATCAAAATCTGTCGCTGCAAATAAGTGAGTTCTGAGCAAAATCGAAATCGTAGTAGTATACTTGGAATTTATGGTCAGAAATGCTAAAAAAGCACCAGGACTCGTGATAGACTTGCCAGATCATTCAATGAGGGACCTAACCATCAAGGACATTTTTCTCTTCTTTTTTCCTCAATGCTTTTGCTATAGAAACTTGCAGAGTTCTTTCCTTTTAATTTATCTTTTGTTTTTATGGTATTATTTTTTTTGTCCGCCTACAAAGCCGTGGCCATAATAACATAATGATTTGAAGGTTGATTGTTCTTCTTAGTGAAATTATTTACAATGTTCCTCTCAGCTGTTCGTGATATTGAGAAAATTCTTGTTTTGGACAATCTTTAAACATCACTTGTCAAAAGAAAAGAATATCTGTGTTTGGTTTTTAAAAGACCCTTTTTTCATAGTATTAGTTGATTTATCATTTTCAACTCCGGCATCTGCATGGCCTTTCTATTATTTTTATTGTGAATTTCTGTTCTCATGCTTTTATTACTTCTATTTGAACTAGTAGTATAAGCAAATATGAGTTTAATTGTACTTATTGACTTGTTCTTACCTTAGGCCATCACTGCTCTGAAGAAAGGAGCATATTTGCTCAAGTATGGACGTCGAGGGAAACCAAAGTTCTGTCCCTTCAGATTGGCAAATGTAAGTTTCGCATCATTTTAAGATATACATTTTCTTCAGTTAGATCTTTCACAAAGAGATCTTTCACAAAGCAATGTCTAAGCTGTTCTAATATGGTTGACTATGATAGCTGGTAGAGCAGATTTTGTTGAGCATTTTGAATTTGAAGTAATCGTCTTTGTGTATCATTTACCATTATTTGCTGTACCTACATACTAGGTATTATGCTTCCATATGAGTGTCTTGTGCATTTCTGAACACATGAGACGAGTGTGTATGTCATGCAATATGAAATTACTTGTTCTAGTAATTTGTTCCTCTAACTTTATGTAAGTCTTATGTGTTTATCATCCAAAGATGATCTCGAAGCTTGTTCTGCTTGGTGAAAGCTATCGAGGTTTGTTTTGTCCAAAACGTTCCGAGTCTCAATAATTTAACACGTGGCATGTTGGTGTATGATATCTCTAAGACTCATTGTATATTTTTGGGTTGTCGATGACTATAATTTCTGTGCAGGGTAATCCTGATAAAACTAAGTACTTTTGTAAGATGCCCTGACACATCCTTTATTTCAGGACGAATCTGTTCTATTGTGGTTCTCCGGGAAAGAGGAGAAACAACTTAGACTCAGCCATGTATCTAGAATTGTACCTGGGCAACGCACAGTAAGCATTTCAAGTCATGATCACCCCAATTTTTTTACATCTTTTATTTGCAATTTGGGAATTCATGCAATGTGATGTCTGAGAGTCTCAGACTGAGCCAATTAATTTCACAGAAAAGAGCTCTCTTGGTTAGTAGTATGGGTGCACTTCAGTTTCATATACAGACCCGGTATAAGTGTAGATCGTCAAATCTTTAGCTTGTTTCCCTCCTTCGTGTGATATCCAAAGTCTGATCATATGCTTGTTTAATTTCTGTAGGCAATTTTTCAGAGGTATCCTCGGCCTGAGAAAGAATACCAGTCATTTTCTCTTATATATAATGACAGGTCACTCGATTTGGTATGTATTACTCCTTAGCCTGTCACCTCATATTACTTGTTTAAAAGTCAGTGCACTTAGCCTCAAAAGTACCACATCAGCTGCTTTGAGCAAGAATAGTTTTTTGGTCATCTATCCAATTTTTTTATAGTATTATTATTTATATTTTTTAATCATTTGTCACCTTTGCTCTTCTGGCACCAGATTTGCAAGGATAAAGATGAAGCTGAAGTTTGGTTTGTTGGTCTAAAAGCATTGATCTCTCGTGGACATCACCGGAAGTGGAGGACAGAATCCAGAAGTGAAGGATTTTCATCTGAAGCAAATAGTCCTAGAACATACACCCGAAGAAGTTCCCCTTTGAGTTCCCCGTTTGGTAGCGGTGGAGACTTACAAAAGGTTTGTGGTTATTTTATCCACTCCGTCTGACTCTAGTTAGTTAAGAGTATTAATTATGATAGTCCTCCTATATGTTTATCCAGGACGGTGGAGATCCTCTTCGTCTACACAGTCCTTATGGGAGCCCTCCTAAAAACGGCCTAGATAAGGCATATTCAGATGTGGTATTATATGCTGCACCTCCTAGGGGATTTTTTCCCGCAGATTCCGCCAGTACGTCGGCCCATTCACTGTCATCAGGCTCAGATAGCATGAATGGTCACATGAAAGTCAATGCAATGGATGCTTTTCGAGTAAGCCTTTCCAGTGCTGTCAGCTCATCAAGCCAAGGTTCGGGTCATGATGATGGGGAGGCTTTAGGGGATGTTTTCATTTGGGGCGAGGGTACCGGAGATGGTGTCCTTGGTGGTAGCCTTTATAGAGGTGGAAGTTCAGGTATTAAAATGGATTCACTTCTACCTAAAGCTTTGGAGTCTACGGTGGTGCTTGATGTGCAGAACATAGCTTGTGGTGGACGACATGCGGCTTTAGTAACTAAGCAAGGGGAGATTTTTTCTTGGGGGGAGGAATCAGGTGGCAGGCTAGGACACGGTGTTGATTCTGATGTGTCACACCCGAAGCTTATTGATTCTCTTGGCAATACAAATATCGAACTTGTAGCTTGTGGAGAATTCCATACTTGTGCAGTAACACTCTCTGGGGATCTGTATACATGGGGGGACGGTACTTACAACTTTGGGCTTCTAGGACACGGGAATGAAGTGAGTCACTGGGTTCCGAAAAGACTTAATGGACCTTTAGAGGGTATACATGTTTCATCCATTGCTTGTGGACCTTGGCATACAGCTGTTGTAACTTCCGCTGGGCAATTATTTACATTTGGGGATGGAACATTTGGTGTTCTGGGCCACGGAGATCGGAAAAGTGTATCAAAACCTAGGGAAGTGGAATCCCTGAAGGGGCTCCGGACCGTACGAGCTGCTTGTGGTGTTTGGCACACTGCTGCAGTTGTAGAAGTTATGGTAGGAAGTTCCAGTTCTAGCAACTGCTCTTCAGGAAAGCTGTTTACCTGGGGAGATGGTGATAAAGGTCGACTTGGTCATGGTGATAAGGAATCAAAGCTTGTGCCTACTTGTGTTGCTGCACTGGTGGAGCCCAACTTTTGTCAAGTAGCCTGTGGGCACAGCATGACAGTTTCTCTTACAACTGCTGGCCATGTCTATACTATGGGTAGTCCAGTTTATGGCCAGCTAGGAAATCCCCAAGCTGATGGGAAGCTCCCTACTCGTGTGGAAGGAAAGCTTCTGAAGAATTTTGCGGAGGAGATAGCTTCAGGTGCTTATCATGTTGCAGTTTTGACATCAAGAACTGAAGTTTATACTTGGGGAAAAGGAGCCAATGGTAGATTAGGTCACGGGGATACAGAAGATAAGAACTCCCCATCATTGGTTGAAGCTTTGAAAGACAAACAGGTCAAGAGTATTGCTTGTGGCTCTAATTTTACTGCAGCTGTCTGTCTTCATAAGTGGGTGTCTGGTGTTGATCAATCTATGTGCTCTGGCTGCCGTCTTCCGTTCAATTTCAAAAGGAAACGACATAATTGCTATAACTGTGGGCTTGTTTTCTGCCATTCATGCAGCAATAAAAAATCTCTCAAGGCTTCGATGGCACCAAATCCAAACAAGCCATACCGTGTTTGTGATAATTGCTTCGGTAAACTAAGGAAATCCATAGAAACAGATTCTTCATCTCACTTATCTGTTAATAGAAGAGGAAGTATGAGTAGTCTAACAGAAGTGGTTGAGAAGGATGAAAAGCTAGACAATCGATCTCACGTGCAGCTTAATAGATTTTCTTCAATGGAATCCTTTAAGCAAGTAGAAACCAGATCTTCCAAAAGAAACAAGAAATTAGAATTTAATAGTAGTCGTGTTTCACCTATTTCAAATGGAAGCTCTCAGTGGGGAGCACTTAATATATCTAAATCATTGAATCCTGTTTTTGGGTCATCTAAGAAATTTTTCTCAGCTTCTGTTCCTGGGTCGAGAATTGCATCACGCGCAACATCACCCATATCAAGAAGGGCAAGTCCACCTCGTTCAACAACACCTACACCAACTCTTGGAGGATTGACTTCTCCAAAAATTGTTGTGAATGATCCTAAAAGAACAAATGATAGCTTGAGCCAGGAGATCCTGCAATTAAGAGCACAGGTATATAAGATTTCTTTTAACGAAGTTATATATTTGGAGACTTTATTCACTTTATTTGAGTTGCGTGCTCTCTTCAATTTGCAAACGAATGCTGGGTGTCATTGCTGATAAAGAAGCATTAAGATTTTTCTGTTTGCTATCTACTTAATAAATTTTCTCTTTTTGTTTCGCTTGTACATGGGACAGTTAAGAAACGCGATGGGTAGAAAATTGTCATCCTTGAGGCACCTGGTCATGCATGTAGAGAACCCATACGCAAACGTTATTCCTTGCATGACGGTGGCTGTTATTTGTAGAGAATGATATTCCTACCCTTATTCAGACCACCTTTAAAGTGATATTTTAAAAGCTGAGATTGTATACCTGCAGCCTACTGGACTCTCATTCATGGTGTATATAGGATCTCATTCTTTGATAGGTCAACACTGGTCAAAAATGGTGCGCAGATGGTAGGCAGTATATATGCAGTGCAGCTGACCAACCTTACTTTGCAGGTGGAATCTCTAACTCATAAAGCGCAACTTCAAGAAGTTGAGCTCGAAAGAACAACAAAGCAGCTGAAGGAAGCAATAGCAATTGCAGGGGAAGAAACTGCAAAATGCAAAGCAGCCAAGGAAGTGATTAAGTCGCTTACTGCCCAGGTAAGATGAAAATTATGCTATTCTTGTTGACAGCATTTCTTACTCTCTAATTTATACGGACTATTTTTATCTTATGGTCTTCTTGTTTATTGCTTGTGGAGTATTACTAAATTTGTTCGTCAGTTTCCGTGTTCGTTACGGATTGTCATGGGGTTATGATTTGTTGCAAATATGTTTTACGTGTACCCTTAAAATACAGTTATCTTGTTATAGCATTTTACTTCTGTTTTAACTTTGGTTTCATAATTTTGCGGTCATCTTTTTTTTGTTGTGAATAAAAACAGCACTATTAGAGACGACAATAATCTTAGACTGCTGTGAGACTAGGTTTCTTACAGGAGGTTGGTAACTTAGATAATGAGGTTTGTCAGTAATAAGAACAGCATCAGTTACTTGATACCTTAATCTAATTTCTGTTAATGTAGCTCAAAAAAGAAAAATATTAACAGGAATTGCCTATTATTTAGTGGAGGTGTTGAGAGTGGTTGTTTTATGGCTTGCCCAATGCCAGATTTCTTTTTACCTGTAGAGAGTGGAACTTTATTGGTTAATCCCATTAAAGAAGTTGATTTTAACTTGGTCTCAGTGAGCAGCAAGTAAAACTTGTAAAAATGACTAAATCCTTATGCTGTTACTATGAAGAAATCGGGTCTAGCAATTTTCATGCTTTGAAGATATGATAATTCTTTTTCTGTACCAATCCAAAGCAGAGTAGTCGTATATTAAACTAGCTATATAGTTTGCAATTTTGTGGTACATAATGGCCTTGTGACAGTTTTTGTCCTTAGTAGCAAAAGGTTAAAATTGTTGAGAGACGATGGACTAGTGTTTTTAGGCCAGAGTTGTATGGCTCGGTGTCCGGTGTAAAATCAGCTTATAACTAGACTAGTCACATAAGTATTTATATGTGTATTGTAGGAATGCCATACAGAAATAATTAACAAAAACTACTAGTATTATCTTATTCTGTAGCCTCTAGAATACTAGGTAAACAGAGGACTATGAGAAGTAGATGATTTCCATCTACTAATATGTATTATGTACAAAAATGATTTGAATCTACTAAATTTATTGTATATGCATATACATATGTATCTAGGTTAGGGTTTCAGAGTGTTATCTGCTATAAGTTACATAATTTAAACGGCAAAGAAGTTACATAATCTAAACGGCAAAGATTTGGAAAATATTTGAATTTTTTTCTTTTTTTAAATAAAATAAATACCAGTGTGGGCGCCCAGATCACTGACGCCTTGGCCTGGGTGCCCCTAAAGGCATCGCCGGCGCTCCCCTTTGGCGTTCTTTTTGATGTATAAGTATCTACTTATTCTGATTACTGATACCTTTCTCTTACTATTCGATTGCTTTTCAGTTGAAGGACATGGCTGAGAGGTTGCCTATCGGAGCAATGCGGAATCCTAAATCACCAACCATTGGTTCCATTTGTTCTACTCCTATCTCTAGTGATATGTCTGCTGCAACACTTGATCGACTAAGCAGCCCTGTGACTATCCATGAACTAGATTCAAATGGATTGAACAACTTGGTTCTTTCAAGTGGGCCAACAACCAGTACACGCAATTCAAATCACAACAGACTGGGTCCCTCTGAAGCTACTAGGAATGGGACCAGAACAGCTGAAGGAGAGGTCAGCCAAGAGACAGAGTGGGTTGAGCAAGACGAGGCCGGTGTGTACATTACGCTTACATCTTTACCAGGGGGTGTCAAAGACCTTAAGCGAGTCCGCTTCAGGTACACCATATTTATTCTCGTATGTTCCTAGTTCTTACTTCCATCTGTGGCACTCGTCCTGATACCAGATTATTAAAAATCGTAACTAGAACTTATTTAGTGATGGACTTTCTAGTTCTTTCTGGTCCCGATATACTCAAAATTGTCAGAAGGTGGTATGTAAGGTAAACTGATTACCAAGAGCCGCAACTGCTTACGTGGTAGTTCCTATTCTGATACTGAAATATGAAGCCGAACCAGGAATCTGTTTTGGTTCACTTTTGTCCTGGCTACACTGATGTATCCACCTGAAACAAAACAAAGCTTTCTTGTTTCTCCTGTTTTATAGCACTAGCTGAGATGACAGTTTATTTGTGTAGATGCAAATTATCAGCAATATGTTTTTATAACTAATAATATTTGAATGCAGTCGGAGGCGGTTTAGTGAGAAACAAGCCGAACAATGGTGGGCAGAGAATCGAGCCAGGGTGTATGAGCAATACAACGTCCGCATGGTAGACAAGTCTAGCATTGGCATCGGAAGTGAGACTTAGCCCTTCGCCACATGTAAAAAGCAAAAGAGGGTAAATCCAGAGTTCAGTTTCTACATCATGGGAAATCCATGCTGGTCCATTCAAAATGGTAATCGCTTTCATCTTATAATACAAAGGTGGGAAGAGTAAGCAAATAAGCACTGGTCAATATAAGAGAAGAAAAATAGAGGATTAATTGTTGCTAATATTTTTTTTTTCCCTTTTTCTCTGCATAACAAAAGTATGCTAAAGTGTGTAGAAAAGTGTGGAGTGGGTTGAGGGTGTGAGGATTGTAAATTCTTAGTAGGTTACTCTGCTTTTCGTTCATTGCAGCTTCCTTGTAAATTCTCAAGCAAATGCTCGATGAGAGGTACCTTTTTTCTCTTCTCTCTAATTTTCCCCTTGCCAATCTCGATTATTTTTCTTCTTAAAAACTCGGATGATTTTAATTGATGATTGTTCACATCTTTGTCTTGAATCTCTTTTTGATGCTGAGAAGGGATTATATCTTTCTTCTCTACAGCCTTATCTAATGTACTCAATCTCTCTAAAAAAAAAACTCTGTTTGTCTGTCTATTCTCCTCCAATTGGACTTTCATATACCCACATTAGCAATTTGGTAGGAATCTTTTGGCTGAACTAGTTTTTCCACATATTTCGCTTCTGTGGGGAGGAATTCTTTTTGAAGTTAACCAATTTTTTCTTATTTTTTTTAAAGCATGAGATTGTATTAAAACTGATCTTATCCTAGGAGTATCCGTTGCAATTTGATTGATGCAAGATGATGCAAGATGGGATTGTCAAATCAAGGTTGAAAGGCTCCCCAACTCTCCCCAACTGGCCGTTGCAAGGTTCGCCAGTTCGTCCGCGACTTGATTACATGCCATGTAGATGTGCGTGATGATGCGTTAGGTGATTTGACCCGTTATTAGCTTGGTTTCCGAGACCATACCCGAAATGTACCAAGGCACGGTTCGGAGTCTGAAGTTAAGAATCGAAGGAGGTTTCTGAGTCGGTTTCAAGTTAAACTTTTGGCCAACCTTGATCTTTTGCTGTCATAGACAGTATGAGCATGGCCCAACATTCGGCTGTCAAGGTATTGGTGACTCCCAGGTCCTACCGTTATCAGGGTGTTAAACAGACGTACCCCTGCAAATGACATGTCATCCGTGTTGATCTTGATCCATCTCAAATTAGGTTGTCCAGCCTATCAGGACTGTAGTGAACGCCCATGTTCTAATCCCGGGGTTGATAGAAGCTGGCATTGTAACATGTTAGGGAAGTTCGTGTATGCCTAGGAGAAAATTGAAGACTGAGAGCCATATATATAAGATTTCAAACCAAGATCATTAGAGTAGGGCCAAGCACTATGGTACCCCATTTCCCTTCCCTATTCCTCATTTGTAGGGAAAAATCCAAATTGACAAACATTATGGTCTCCCATATCCCTACAAATGTAGGGAAATTCCTTACCTTTCCTACTAGATTCGGGTAGTAGGGAAAGGAAATGAGACGGATACTTGGTTCCCGTCAAAATCTCCGCTTTACGGAAACTTAGTATCCGTATGGCAATTGATACGGAAATTGAGTATCCGTAACACATTTGACGGTAACTGAGTTTCCATATCCGTAAATTTATTTGTTTGGCCTTTTTTCTTTACACCTCTCTCACACCCCATCCTAACCGTCCATCATTCATAACGGCTCTATCCTCTCCACCGTCGGATCGCAACGGTCATATTTTCAAAAACTTCTCAAAAATCCTCTATAAATACTGAAAAGCGGGGGTCTAACAATCACACCCAATATTTCGTTCGGCAATCTGAAGAGACAAACTCCAATATACTTTCAAGATAATCAACTAGACAGTCAGACACAATCTATAGAAAAGTATATCAAAGAGTTATATCTCAATTTCTCAATACAATCTGCAATCAAACAAATAGGAGTTTGCGAGTCCGATTGAATAAGAGAAATAACTTGGAAGGTATCACAAACCAATATCCAAGTGTCAATCAATTCGATCAACAACCCAAAGATCAGATTCAAAAACTGATTGAACTTAACGCACAACCTGTGATATTTCTATTATATAACAAAATATAATGCGGAAAAGAAATAACACAGACACCAGAAATTTTGTTAACGAGGAAACCGCAAATGCAGAAAAACCCTGGGACCTAGTCCGGCTTTGAACACCACACTATATTAAGCCGCTACAGACACTAGCCTACTACCAATGAACTTCAGACTGGAATGTAGTTGAGCCCTAATCAATCTCGCACTGATAAAGGTACAGTTGCGCTCCTTACCTCTCTGAACCCCAACAGGATTCTACGCACTTGATTCCCTTAGCTGATCTCACCCACAACCAAGAGTTGCTACGACCCAAAGTCGAAAACTTGATAAACAAATCTGTCTCACACAGAAAAGTCTTGGAATAGATAAATCTGTCTACCACAGAAATACCTATGATTTTTGTTCCGTCTTTTGATAAATCAAGGTGCACAGGAACCAATTGATATACCGGACTTATATTCCCGAAGAACAGCCTAGTATTATCAATCACCTCACAATAATCGTAATCGTTTGGAAGCGAAACAAGATATTGTGGAATCACAAACGATGAGACGGAAATGTTTGTGACTACTTTTAATCTTACCTATCGGAGATAAATCTCAAGCAAATCTTAGCAAAGATAATACTCAATCACGATAGTAAAAGTAAGATCAGAACACGCAACTACAGAGAAAAATAGTTGGGTCTGGCTTCACAATCCCAATGAAGTCTTAAAGTCGTTAACCTACAACGTTTCGTGAAAAACCTAAGGTTAAAGGAGAATCGACTCTAGTCGCAACTAATATCACACTGGAGGTGTGGGTATTAGGTTTCCCAGTTGCTAGAGTTCTCCTTTATATATTTTTCAAATCAGGATTTGTAGTCAATGTTACCTTGGTAACAAAGCATTCAATATTCACCGTTAGATGAAAACCTGATTAGATCCAAGCTAATATCTTTCAACCGTTAGATCGAACTTAGCTTGTTATACACAAATGAAATGTACCTTCATTTAGGTTTGAGTAACCGTACCTAAACGTGTACATAGGTTGGCTCAACAGTAGTTAACCAAAGTTAGCTATATGAACACTCTCATATCAACCTTATTCATCTTAACCACAACTAGTTCAAATGACTCAAATGAACCTAGTTATAGAGTTGTTCAATTGTTATATTCTCATAGAAGTATACAAGAACACAATCGAAGCAAAATCGGTTTGATTCACTCGAATCAATTCATGAACATTATGGCCACGGTTTGCATAGAATGCATTCCTTATTATTTAAATGTACTAGTTTATCGCCAGTGCTATGCATGGGCCTATTTCTGGCTTCAAGAGTTCCATTAAAGAGTTCATGTGTTAAAATTAGTTTTATTAGAATTAGTTATGTGTTAAAATTAGTTTTATTAGAATTTAAAAACATTTTTAAGAGTTCGACTAATAGTCAATAAACTCATAGAAAGGATCGATGATAGAAACAGTTAAAAGTTCTTCAAACCTTATAATGAAGGCACAATTGGGGGATACTCTTAAAAATAGGGGATACTCACGGTTAAATGAGTTTGAATTTTTCATACCCTATCTCAGTTACGTTATATGATTTGCTGGAATTTTACTAAGATAAAACGGGTATGAACAATGATTTTTCTTTAATAGTTTTTTTTTTCGATATCATAATAGTCTTCTTTTGGTTTTCCTTTTTTACACACCTAGTATTTTTACGTGAAGATCAACAAACATAGTATTTTTTTTCGATATTATAATAGTCTACTTTTGGTTTTCCTTTTTTACACACCTAGTATTTCTACGTGAAGATCAACAAACAAACATGGTAAATTTGGATAATATAGAGAAAATTAAGTGGGAACAAAACAGAGGGATGGTTATAAGAATTTAAGTGCAAAGTGCAGTGAAACATCTTCCTCAATTAGTAAAATTAAACTAATGCAATCTTTTGTCATCTTTTAGGACCACAATGATGCATGTTATATTTCTAGCAATACCCCTCTACCTCTTGTTCAAAATTGAAGCCGGAAAACCCGTCATGGATATTATATTTTTCGCCTCTCAATTTTCAACTGACTTTTTGAGATAGCGGCATGTATTTGTTCTCTCTATTAGTTATTTATCTTGAATTCAAATAGTATTAAACATAAGATAAAAAATAATTCTATCTCACAGTAGAACGTGGAAGGCTTTGCTTCTTCAGTTCATGCAACGATAATTCACGTACAACACAGGGTGAAAGGAGCACTAATTCCAGTCGAATAAAACAACCATACAACAGTGCTCTTGTTCTCCTTGTACATCTCCTTGTACCCTTTGCAACGAACAAAGCAGAATTGTTGCAGGCGACAGTATAACCAGTTAACCATGTACTTTGCAGTCATATTAATATCTCCAGGGTATCCTGATTGTAACAAAATTTAGGGAAAAAAACAGAATTATTGCAGTCGACAGTATAACCAATTAACCATGTACTTTGCAATCATATTAATATCTCTAGGGTATCATGATTGTAACAAAATTTAGGGATTCTTACAAATACTATATAGTAAAGCCTAATCATGTCAGCGTCAGTTCATTTCCAGTTTTTTTTTTCCTTTTTTAGGAGTGTCTCTGAGAAAAAAAGGCATTAGTGGACGGTAAGAAAACCCCATAAAAAAATCTATTTTTGAAATAATAATCCCTGGCAGATACATATGAAACCTACTTTTGGAATGGAAACAATCTGATAGATGGCATCAAAAAGAAAAATTGAAATAAAAGGAGTAATTGTCTGATACAAACATCTTCAAGAGCACTTGTTTCATCTAGGTAGTTAAACGAGTATGTGTATGCAAATGATCGCACTTGTTTCATTTTAAGTATCTTTTCCTCCGGATAACAACCCAGAGAACTCTTCACGACTATTTCTTGTGCCATGACATCAAATACCGAAGTGATCCCTTCCGTGATCCATTCCAAGCTATTAACTGCTGAAAAAGTAGGTAAGAGTTTTGTGTCAAATTAAACGAAGTCCCAATTGAGGAAACCCTTTCAAATCAATCAAACTAAACGAAGTCTCAATTGAAAAATGGGCTCGGCAATAGTTGTTGTAATAAGAACATATATAAAAGATAGGGACAACTCGGAAAATCATGGCAGGAGCAAGTTCAATGACAGCAGCAGTTGCTATTACGTAGTCGGACCTTGTCAGCATACTTTAGCACACAAATGCTCTATACTTAAAATCTCGTTGTCATTGATGCTTATGGTTAGGATTGACACTATGGATACACTTCGAACGTATTACTAAACCCACTGCATGGATCATAATTTTTTCTACTGAAGCCTAATTATTCTAATTGTTCCTTTATGGATTGGTCTTAGATCGGTAAGAATACCCTTCTTCACCATGAAATCCTCTAGATACTATGCAATAGACCCGATCAAAATATTTTCCTCAAAGTAAAAAAACTAAACCAAAGTAATAAAATCAACTAAAACTCAGCACTTCAATTGCTTTAATATTTATTTTGTTTCATTGGTTGAGATGGCACATGTAATATCTTGGTGTTCAGATGACTTTGTTGTCTTTATATGTATCAAACTTAAAAATATCCAGTCACACCATTGAAACAAATACCAAGATTTGAAAGAGAGAGAGATAATTACCATGTTCTCCATGCTATCAGATATTTTTCAATGCGGAAATATTCCGGGATTATCCAATCACACATCATAACTTACATTTGTTTGTATCTGGTTTCAATTGCTTCTCAATCTTGCATGAGCCATATATATCAACAGTCAGCTGATTCGACTCCGAAACAAAATCAAAAAGGCACACCAAGTTACTCAAGCACAATAAAACATAAACACAAACACAAATAGTTGACATGCTATAACTGAAGCGCAACGTATTAGAACAGAGAGTAACAGAAAAAAAAAAACCTAGAAAAAAAAGACAATAAAAAATTAAGTTTATCACCTCACCCATGTAGTGCGACCTTCTTATTTAGTTCGTTTAGTGTTTACCAACATTAAAGGGAACCAAATCTATTTTATCGCCTCATTAATTTTCAGAGGAGAGATATCACCAACTGCAAGCAAGGTCGCGAAACAAAACAATCAAAAAATTCTACAAAACAAAATTATCAAAAAATACACCAAAAAACATGGTTTAACTAATATACCTCGTGTGAGTTTATTATTATCACCACAGATCTCCAAAACAACGGATATTAACTGTTATGCGTATGACCTCTCTTATTGCAACATCCATTATCACAAACTGATTACATCATTATTAGTACACGCAAAACAAACAAACAAATAGAATGATTACAGACAATCACAGGAAAAAAAAACTTCAACAAAATAGAAAAGTGACATGCAAACAACGGGATTTGGCCTTTGCTCGAACGCTTTATATAATGAGCCACCAAGCCTAAAATTGCCTTAGAAAACAAACTTTATTTGGGAAATAATATCAATAAGTATCTCTTAAAATTTACACCATTTTTATTTGGGAAATAAATCAATGAATATCTTAACATTTACACTATTTTTATCATTTTGGATGGCAACTATGTTTTTGGATAGTCGCATCTATTTGGAGCAACATTTTCGTCCAAAAGATATAAAGTATCCTATGTAGAACTTGCGTCTTTGGTTTTTTTTTTCTTCTCTTTTTATGGAATGAACAATCTCAAGAAAATTATTATTGAAACTCATTCAATGTTCTGTGTTGCATTTTCTACCACGTTTTATGTTCTCTCGTTCACAATATTTTACTTAATATCATGCTCAATTAACCCAAGATTTTAACAATTTTGTATTTTCAATGTTGGACAGGATTGAACGATTTTGCTTTTTTTTTGGAAAAGGATATCATGCTTTGATCTACAGGTAAGTAATCATAACTCTATGTATTTTGATTTAAAATATTTTGTTGATCTAAATTGATCAAAGTTCTTTTAATCTTCATTGAAATTGTAATTGTAACTATGATGCAATTAAGCAATTAAGATTTATTCAATAACTAGTCATTTGGAAGTGTAATTAAGATTAATTTAATTAGAAGAAGTGTAACTGGACAATGGACATTTTTTTAATTATTTTAAAATTATTTAATTAATATTGTGATGAAATCTTGATGAATTACAGAAACCTTTGATGTGATTTTCATTTAATTTTAATTTATTGATGTATTTTTGTTTAATTCTGATGTCGATATATCATGTAAGATGTATTTTTGGCAACAATATGAAACTTTTTAAGATTTATCTATTTTTGGTAAAAAAATTATTTTATTTACAGCATGAATATATATAATGTGGGGTATATAAATGTTTTCCTCGTTCAAAAGTTAATGTTACCAAAAGAAAATATTGGTGGGGACAGAATCAACCAGAAGCTCCGGTTAACCACATCGCTCGAAAAAACTTTGTTTTTATATAGAGAATTAGTTCATGAACAAACCGATTCTAGAACTTTAACCACTCAAGTATGCAAATGGGTACACATACTTAAAGTAGCCGGACTGAGTTTGGGTTCGCTAGTATGCAAACGGGTACGCATACTTCCAAACGCAGCAGAAATTCCCGGACCCAAACCCTTCGCCAGTACGCGTACGGGTATGTGTACTTAGGTTCACGGAATTTCTCAACTAACAGGTACGCATACGGGTATGCATACTATAGTTCCGGTCATGGATCACATTTATGAAAGCACGCATACTATGTTCATAATCCAATGATGGTTAAGTGTTCTAAACTCTATTTCAATCGTTGAAACATTCTTAGAGGACGACAATAACCGTTTTCACGAACTATTAGCATCAAAGCAATTTTCAAGTTATTGAAATAATCATAACAAAACATTCCAAGTCTACACCAAATGATTGTATCACACAAACCATGTAAGATATTACTCGGCGATTTTCACATGATCATCTTTTGACTTTCGTCAAGAATATAAGATGAACTTGGTTGAAAACGAAAGCTTACCAACACATATTTCGAGAAATATGTAAGCGAGTTAAACTCAGCTCGAAAGCTCAAATGTGTATAATCGAATACTATATAGTAATACGACTTTGTCTCAATATACAGTCGAACCTCGATAAACAAATGTTCGATAAATGAATAACCTCGCCAAATGAATAATTTGTTCCGGTCCCGACTTGGGCCAAGGTGATAAATGAATAACCTCGCTTAATGCATTAATGAATAAAAAAAATTGGATCCTTAAAGGCCCTATAGAAATATGAACGAATAATCACTGAATTATATATAAAAAAAATATATAAAAATAAACCACAATACATAATTAGAAAATTTTACATAAAAATATATGTAGGAATGAACTCAAAAAATTTTATCTATGGTTGATTGTCTTGTTCTTCCACCCAAATCAAAATGCACCATATCCTTAATGTATGCATTGCTTGCACAATTGCTGGAATATTTTGCTCGTGTTGTAGCAAGTAATTTTTTAAAGTGACCATCGCTTGAAAAGCATCTTTAGATGACACATTTGGTACGACGCTACTATCGTCTGGTTCAGGATCATTCTCATTATTCATTATCGACTCAATAATTTCTTCGTCTGTTGGAGACTCCATAACTGCATCATTCTCGTTACGATAGTTCAAAAGATGTTCAACGTCCATCACATTTCTATAACATAAATTAGAAATGACACCAGTTAATCCTTGTATTCCTTCTTCTAATTGACCATTTTTTGGTATACTTGTACATTTTCTCCTATACAATCTAACTTCTTAATTAAGAAAATATTGTCTAAATGAATAAATATTCGTTTATCGATAAATGAATAAGATATTCATTTATCGATAAATAAATAACCCCGCTAAACGAATATTTTTTCTTGGTCCCGAGAACATTCATTTATTGAGGTTCGACTGTAGGAGATAGAGTAGAAATAGACTTTCCAAGTGATAGATGAGTTTTAGTCTCCACATAACTTTTGTTGATGAAGTTCCACAAGCTCTCATTAGTAGTTATTCGTCTTCAATTGATGAACGTCGTGAAGTCTAATGCTCAACTACACAATCTATCCTACTCCGAGACATCACTATAAGTAGACTAGAAATCAAGACTTATATTTTTGATCACTAACATTGACAAACAAGCTTGAGATAGCAACGCTTGCGAGTTTGACCGAGCAGTGCTCTAACAATCTCCCCCTTTGTCAATTTTAGTGACAAAACTATCAATACATATGGATTACAAAATAAATAAACTTTATAGCTTCTCATCCAAATGCTTGATCTCCTTGGTTCTTCAACATTACTCGAAATCTTCGTCACTTCCAGGTACTCCAATGATTCTAAATGTGTTCAACTCAGCATCATAGTTTTTGAAGATCCGTAGCTATAACAATGAGAAAACGGTTGCTCTCAATCATTGTTATACAGTGTCATAGTATTATTACACAACATCAAAGTCCAATTGTATCACAACTTTAACAATAATACTATGATGATATGTATCACTCCCCCTTAGTCAATACTTCATCTCACAATGAAAACTACTCCCTCTTTTGTCAATATAAATTGGCAAATGTACGAAAACTAGTAGGATCCTCATGAAATTCTCATAGAGATACTTCATGAACAAAAGAGAACAACATATTAACTTGTTTAGATGATTTCACATAGTTGAAACTTAGTGTATTCATCAAGGAGTTTATAAAGATACAAGAAAACTCCTACAATATTCCACAGCCGCACTCCCCACAAAGATTTGGCAATTAAGCACAAGTTCAAATGTCATTCCCGAAAGAACAACAAAAGCGACCTTACTTTTACAAGAAAATAAGGATTTCTTTGGACATTAACAAGTCACATGAAACATGAATTTGTATCCAAAAATCTCAATTGTATTAACCACAAGGAAAATGATCAATTCAACTGGTCATGCTCAACATAAGAGAACTTACGAAACAACACAGTACATACGCAAAGATGTGGATCAGGGAAAGACCAATACTACGGAATAATCAAAGATTCATTCTATTTTTCATCACTATTTGCACAATGACATACAATAGACTTAATCTTTGTAAACAAAAGTTCATCCTATCTTCCATTAATATTTGCATAATGACATAATAGGCTTAACTTTTGTAGTCAAAAGTTCATTCTATCTTTTATCAATATTTTCATACCGACATATAATAGAGTTAACTTTTGAGCAAATACGGGACAGTCAAGGTTCATGGACGTAAACAACACATCCCATAACAAATTGCAATTAATACTACAAAAATCATCTTCCAAATAACTTAGAATTTAAATAAAGAAATCTAAAAACATTGCAAGATGAAAACGTTGGCAATAGCTATGTACTCACAATAATGGCTATTCCAAAACCTAGTTATCCTTCTTAAAAACACAAGAATAAATTCTCATAAGAAGTTTTCTAGACAATAATCAAAAGAAAAAAAGACAACTAAACAAAAAACTATTAGAGACCATGTTCAGAAACTTCAAGGAATTCAAGACCTTCAAGCTTGTGACTGACATCATTGACAACTTCTTCGGAGAAGATATCCTCCTTGAGAAGATCCTTAACATGTGATTTCATGAGAACAAGGTCAGAGTTAACCTTTTCCAACTCAGTTCGTAACATATCAAGACCCTTCATAGAGTTTCCAAGCTTTAGTTTTTCTTTCTCGAGATCATTGAGAAAATCATGAACCACTTCAGCAGAAACCATCTCGGCATTTTCTCGATCTTGATGAGAATATGCATAAAAGCATGATGCACCAGGATGAAGGTTGTCAACATTAACAATGGTTCTTTTCTTCTTTACTTCGAACTCGAAGTAAATAGAGTTATCAATAAAATATTCCGGCAAATCCCAAAAACCCGGAGGAGCAGCCATTCTAGATAAACAAGACCTGGAGTAAGCGTACTCAAGCAACATGTTTTGGTATTTAAATGGTTTTTCAAGGAACCAGAGTTTAGGGTTTCCAAAGTTGGTTCGCGATAAGTAACATGGGAACCCGTACGGACACAAAATTGACCCATGGCCGGAAAATATCCAAGAGGTGAACAAAGAAAAACCAGGAAAACTAATTGTACACCAATGTTTTGCTACATGACAAATTTCACAAAATTTAGCTCAATAAATTTTATATTTTCACAAGAGAAAAACTTAGAGCATAAGAGTAGAAAATTTTGACACACAAAAAAAATCAAAAAGAAATTTTTTTTTTGTCAACACAAACACATACTTATGCAAACATGTTTGTGAATGATAATCCGGCTAGGAACAATAAGAAAATATCTAAAGAATCATAAAACACTTTGCCATCAAGTATACCTGATTATATCTCACTCAACCAGGAATTTTTGTGAGTGAGACTTCAACCTTGTGATTAATTAGCACAAGTATGAGCTTTGAGCTCATAAAATGAACGTTGTTTTCGGTTAAACCTCTTTCTCCTAATCTTTGGAGTAAAACCCTTTTGATGTGAAAAGTTATCAACAAAATACGACGCATAATATGTATTCTTACCTGAAGAATTTTGACTAGAAGGAATTGACAACCTGTTAATGATTTCTTTATACCCTTCAATTCTTAGATTTAGGTTGTCTTCCATATCTCCATTTTTGCTTCCTTCTTCTGGTACCTTTTTCACATCAAGAACAACATTATCTCCCTTTTTAATAGAAGAAGATCCTTGAGTTCTTCTTGGACGAATTGGTTTAGGAAGACCGTTTCGCAGTTGAACATTTGAGGAACACATCGAAATGAAATTCCTGGTAGGGTACACAGGGTGAGTACTAAAACCAATTGGTCTAGACATACGAATGTCAGTTACACCTTTGAGAATTAAATCTAAGGTGTGTTGAAGACGAACAATATAATTGTCATTCAACCTAGATTTCCTCTTTTGTTCACCATGTCCTTTTGAATCACAAAAGAGACACACTTTCTGATCACCTGAGTGATTAGACCGAACAGTCTTAACACCATCGTTGGGAGATGTCTTCCTTCCATGCGATGTGGAAATTCCTTGATTAGAGGAAAACACGAGCACATCATTTTCAACAGGAAGGGATTTCGATTTTGCTTATGGAACTGAATTTTTTACTGTTAAATCAGAGGCAATTGGTACAGTGGAATCTTTGGAACATTCTTGAAAAAAGAGTTTATTCAAAAGAAGTTCAATTTCCAAAGCATCCTCTTTGAGTTTTTCCTCAAGCAGAGTTCGTGAAGAGCAGACTGAGGCGTTTTCCTCTCGAAGAACCTTTAGAATAGAATCACGCTTATTTACCATACCAACAAGAGCATTGAATTTGTGTTTCAACCGGTTGACATTATCAACTTGGATTCTAACAAGTTTTAAAATCACTGCACTCTCTTTGGCTGCTTCCCTTTTAACTTCAGAGTCAGACTCGTCAGTAAGGTAATCCGGGTAATACTTGTCAATGGAAGTCTGTTTCGTTGGGACACTAGGTTCATCTATATTCGAGATTGACAAATCTTTATCTTTTATAGATTTCATAGAAACATAACTTTTGTTACTGGTGATGCGTTTATCAGAGATAATATCGTCCATACTCAGATCGCTACAAACACATACTTATGAGGTCTTAAATGTGTTTGCCTGCTCTGATACCAATTGAAAAAGCGGGGGTCTAACAACCACACCCAATATTTCGTTCAACAATCTGAATAGACAAACTCCAATATACTTTCAAGAGAATCAACTAGACAGTCAGACTCAATCTATAGAAAAGTATATCAAAGAGTTATATCTCAATTTCTCAATTCAATCTGCAATCAAAAAAATAGGAATTTGCGAGCCCGATTGAATAAGAGAAATAACTTGGACGATATCACAAACCAATATCCAAGAGTCAATCAATTCGATCAACAACCCAAAGGTCGGATTCAAGAACTAATTGAGCTTAACGCACAACCTGTGATATTTTTATTATAAAACAAAATATAATGCGGAAAAGAAATAACACAGACACCAGAAATTTTGTTAACGAGGAAACCGCAAATGCAGAAAAACCCCGGGACCTAGTCCAGCTTTGAACACCACACTGTATTAAGCCGCTACAGATACTAGCCTACTACCAATGAACTTCGGACTGTAATGTAGTTGAGACCTAATCAATCTCACACTGATCAAGGTACAATTGCGCTCCTTATTTATCTGAACCCCAGCATGATTCTAGCACTTGATTCCCTTAGCTGATCTCACCCACAACCAAGAATTGCTACGACCCAAAGTCGAAGACTTGATAAACAAATTTGTGTCACACAGAAAAGTCTATTGGAATAGATAAATCTGTCTCCCACAGAAATACCTATGAGTTTTTGTTCCGTATTTTGATAAATCAAGGTGAACATGAACCAATTGATAAACCGGTCTTATATTCCCGAAGAACAACCTCGTATTATCAGTCACCTCGCAATAATTTTAATCGTATGGAAGCAAAACAAGATATTGTGGAATCACAAACGATGAGACGAAGATGTTTGTGACTACTTTTAATCTTACATATCGGAGATAAATCTCAAGCAAATCTTAGCAAAGATAATACTCAATCACGATAGTAAGAGTAAGATTGGAACACACAACTACAGAGAAAAATAGTTGGGTCTGTCTTCACAATCCCCATGAAATCTTCAAGTTGTTAACTTACAGGGTTTCATGAAAAACCTAAGGTTAAAGGAGAATCACTCTAGTCGCAACTAGTATCACATATGAGGTGTGGAGATTAGGTTTCCCAGTTGCTAGAGTTCTCCTTTATATAGTTTTCAAATCAGGGTTTGCAATCAATGTTACCTTGATAACAAAGCATTCAATATTCACCGTTAGATGAAAACCTGATTAGATCCAAGCTAATATCTTTCAACCATTAGATCGAACTTAGCTTGTTATACACAAATGAAATGTACCTTCATTTAGGTTTGAGTAACCGTACCTAAACGTATACACTAGGTTGGCTCAACATTAGTTAACTAAAGTTAGCTATATGAACACTCTCATATCAACCTTATTCATCTTAACCACAACTAGTTCAAATGACTCAAATGAACCTAGTTATAAAGTTGTTCAATTGCTAAATTCTCATATAAGTATACAAGAACACAATTGAAGCAAAATCGGTTTGATTCACTCGAATCAATTCATGAACATTATAGCCCCGCTTTGCTTAGAATGCATTCCTTATTATTTAAATATATTAGTTCATGAACAAACTGATTCTAGAACTTTAACCGCTCAAGTATACAAATGAGTACGCATACTTAAAGTAGTCGGACTGAGTTTGGGTTCGCCGGTATGCAAACGGGTACGCATATTTCCAAACACAGCAGAAATTCCCGGACCCAAACCCTTGCCAGTACGCGTACGAGTATGTGTACTTAGGCTCACGGAATTGCTCAACTAACAGGTACGCATACGGGTATGCATATTATAGTTCCGTCCATGGATCACATTTATGCAAGCGCATACTATGTTCATAATCCAATGATGGTTAAGTGTTCTAAACTCTATTTCAATCATTAAAACATTCTTAGAGGATGACAATAGCTGTTTTCACGAACTATTAGCATCAAAGCAATTTTCAAGTTATTGAAATAATCATAACGAGACATTCAAGTCTACACCAAATGATTGTATCACACAAACCATGTAAGATGTTTTTCGGCGATTTTCACATAATCATCTTTTGACTTTCGTCAAGAATATAAGATGAACTTGGTTGAAGCGAAAGCTTACCAACACATATTTCTAGAAATATGTAAGCGAGTTAAACTCCGCTCGAAATCTCAAATGTGTATAATTGAATACTATATAATAATAAGACTTTTATCTCAATATAGGAGATAGAGTAGAAATAAACTTTCCAAGTGATGGATGAGTTTTAGTCTCCACGTACTTTTTGTTAATGAAGTTCCACAAGCTCTCCTTAATAGTTCTCTGTCTTCAATTGATGAACGCCGTGAAGTCTAATGCTCAACTACACAATATATCCTAGTCTGAGACATCACTATAAGTATACTAGAAATCAAGACTTATAGTTTTGATCACTAACATTGACAAACAAGCTTGAGATAGCAACGCTTGCGAGTTTGATCGAGCATTTCTCTAACAAATACCACTCTAACTCTCTATTCAAATCATTCCAAATCAATTAATTTCTTATCTCTTTTCCAATTGATTTCTTAATTCTCTCATCTACCATATTTGTTTGATTTTTATCTTTATCTTCTACTACTCAAGTTCTTATATTTTTTGGTTAGATTCGAAATGGTTAATAATTTTACACATCAGGAAGAGGTTGATGTTACTACTGCCTATATTTATGTGAGTTGTGATGAAATTGTGGGTGCGCAACAAAAAACATCGCTATTTCCGATACGTATTTATCAAGTATTTTTCCAACGCGACGACAATCCTAATGAAAGAGATTTGGGTGCCTTAAAAACAAAGATGAAAGCAATAAAAAAAGATGTCAGAGAATTCGTCGATATTCTTAACGCTATATATCGACAACACAAAACCGGTGCGTCACATGAAGATTTGGTAAGTTTTGTACATTTATTAATTTTTTTGTTTGTTTGTTGCAATTAACTAAATTTTTCTTACACAATATTTCAGACACGAGAAGGTAGGGAGCAATTTCAGATACAAACTGGCCTACCTTTCAAGTTTGATGCCTGTTATGAATTGTTTAGAGAAAAGGTCCAGGGATTTAATTATGAACTCACTATAACCCAAAATAGTCAGTTGTTTGAAAATCGTTCTAACTTTGTACCTGTCGAAGACGGTACAAAAGTTTTACCCAACGGAGAGACTCCTTGGAATTATAAGTATAATGCCCATCCTATAGGAACCAAAAAAGCCAAAATGCAAGCAAGACAAAAGAAGGATCGGGAGCACGGTATATTCAGAGAAGGTGATGAGGAGAGTTCGTCGGTTAAGATGGAAGAAGATAAGATCTATCAACAAAGTGCAAATATTTTGGAGTATCTTAAGGAAACACGATTAAGGAAAGAAGTAATGAAAGCGGAACAAGAATCCCAATACTAAACAATTTGGGCGTCTACTCAACAACCGAGTTATCAAATGGGGGCAACAACTCAATTTGCAGAACCTCCAACACCAAGCTTACCAAATGAATCAACAACAAATGCATTACGACGAAGATGATGTAATAATGAGTATGGATCTTAGTAAGTTAGGTCGAAACGAAAAAAAATATTATCGACACAAGCAAAAGGATATTTTGAAGAGGTAGAATATAATCAACGTTGAAGATTCAGAAGATGAAGATGTAATCCATCTCTAAATTGTTTTCTCCTTTAATTGAGTTTAGTTTTAATTTCCAGTCTAGTTTTAAATTAAAAAGTGTTGTCTTTATTTGTTGTTTGAATTAATGAAAGGTTTGAATTTCGAGTAACCAACGGTTAAATTTTCAAATTAATATTTTTAAATAATATAGCCGTTAAATTTTTTAAAGTGTTTATCACCTGTGTGGTGTTCTTGTTTAATATAATACTATCAATTTTATAATAAAAGTTTGGATTAAACCATTGTTCATTAATAACTAAGAATAGGAAATTACAACTGATCAATCGATTAAAGCATGTAATCCCCTACCCAGACATTTAATCTTAGTGAATTGTTAAGATGAACACATTACATGTTATTATTTTTCCCGGTGCGAGATTCAATTATCAATGCCGCGTGGAAATGATAAATTGTTCCTTTCTCCATTTGGTATATGCATTTTGTGCCACAAACCTGTCCCGTCTGTGTCTAGCGAGAAACTCATTATACTTCACGCACAAATTTCTAATGTGAATTGTCCTTCTGCAAATGTAGCCTGGTTCATGCTGATGGCGTGGTTCCTTGTACTCGCTCATATGTTTAACGAAAGGACCCGAAGAAACTTCAATACAAATATGCTATCATGTTCTTTTTCTTCAAAAGATCCTTAACAATGTAATAATTTTTAATCCATTGGGTCTCTTCTTCAAAATCCTTTGATATTTTCCTCAGTTGAAACTGTTCTTCACCACGTTTTTTTGCCTTGAGTTTCTCTTCATATTTTGACGCAGCCGATGGCGAAGATACATTTTCTCTTGTACATAATTGTTTGCTTAACACTTCTTATATTACATTGATATATTTGGAAGGTGATGAAGACGTAGTGGCGTTCTTAGTTGCTTGTTCGCTTCTTTTGTGTATCTCTTCTTCCACTGCATCAATTGATTTGGTAGTTCACTTGCATCTTCTAAGAATCTCTTCGACTGAATTGCTAGTTGATGAAGGATTTCATTGAAAACCTGTTTAACTTTTATTTTCACCTCAATAATATCCCGTGAACACAAAATTGAGTTATCTTCCTTCTATAAAAAAAACTCAATCTCTAAAAAAGACGAACACAACGGCTATATTTGTTAGAACTCTCGCCCAACGGCTCTATTTTTTAGAACTCGCACCCAACGGCTATATTTCTTAGAACTCACACCCAACGGCTATATTTCTTCCTATAAAATTCGACTAAAGAAAATCATTTTGTCTTACCAACAACAAACTCAAATCATTCTTAAATATAAACCTCAATCATGTATTCAAACATTGCGAACAGAAAAGGAAAACAAATATTATGTGTGGAAAGAACAATGGTTTGTCCATGTTGTTTCATGCATAACCATAGTTTGCTTTAATGCCCATGGCTACATACAAAATGTCCACAAAGAGGTCTTACCGGCACTAGGAAGGTTAAGGAGTCCATACCAGAGAAGATAAGGTATTTGGAATGTGAATATGCTAACTGTCTTGGAGAAGCACAATGTTTGGAGGATGCAATGAAAGATGCAATCAAACAAGAAAAAGTTGACGAACTCTGCAAGAACTTCAAACTTGGTGGAGTTTGAATGCATCAAGGGGATTCCATGTGAAACTTAGGGTTATCATTTCTTTATGGAAATGCACCGGTCCAGTGCAAAGAAAACATATGGAAAACGTTACTGGAAATGTTCTGAATGTGAAACGGTGGAATGGACTGAATAAGTGTTGTTATGTTTTAGTTTAATCAAGAGTTTGAGTTATAATTGATGTAATGTGCTTTATAATTAGTAAAAGCGTTGTTGTTATAATTTTAACGAGTTTAAATTTGATGAACATGATGTAATGTGCTTTATAATAATTAACCACGTGCAACAAGCATTTAAACCAATAGGCGACCCTATTGGACGAGTCGTGTCTCATGAGGGTTTACATAGAGATATACCCACAAAACCTTTCATCATTTAAGTTGTTTACTCTTCATCTAAATCTTCATGGTTTACATACATATCCATATACTGTATAAAGAGATTACACTTACTGTGCAAAGAGATTTCACTTGTAAGTATATATCCATATATTGTATAAAGAGATTGCACGGATAAGTATACATATCCAAATACTGTACTAATAGATTTCACTGATAAGTGTACATATCCAAATATTGTACAAAGAGATTGCATGGAGTAATCTACTATTAGGCTGAAATAAGCAACTCAAATTGTAAACCACATGACCATAAGATAAAAATGTATTCATTCTGATACATAATTCAAGACTAAAAAATATTTAAAGTCCATCTTACACATGCCTTTAGCATTAAGACTTTTAAACAAACACAAAATTTAAAGGGTTATCATTCATCCTCTTCCTCATCGTCGTCGTCGTCATCATCATCATCATCATCATCATCATCATTATCATTATCATCATCATCATCATATTCGTCTACCACATGTCCGTTTCCATAAACATGTTCATCTGCATGTTCAAAGTCATCTGGGATTTGGTCATTGTAATCTCCATAATAATCAAATGCACCATTCTCGTTTCACCGGGAACAATTTCTTCTTTTAAATCCGTATATCATAATCTCCATCTGATGATGGAAGTACCACGTATTCCATATATGAACCCTCCAAACTAGACAAGTCCCATGCCTGGCCTCCTCTACCGGACATGCAGCAATGTGCTTGACAAGATCCGTTCTTAATTGTAGGTGCATTTCTAGGGTTTTCAGAAATGACATAAAAACACGACCTTCATTGGTAGGTTCTGGAATCGGAACAGAAACAACTCTGCCCCAATCCATATCCCGACGTTCATGCTCAATGATCATGTTGTGTAAAATAAGACAACATTTCATAATTAGGTTCAAGTTATGTTCATACCAATACTTACACAGTGATCCGACAATTCGAAATTTAGCTTGAAGCACTCCAAAAGCACGCTTGACGTCCTTTCTTTTATCCATTTGATACTTGTTAAATCTCACATACTCTAGAATGTCCAATGTCTGACTGAAAGCTTGTATAATTGTAGTCAACTTTGGATAGATACCATCGACTAAGAAATAACCCATATTGTATTAGTGACCGTTGATGGCATAATTACATGGAGGTGTTACACCCTTTAGCATGTTATCGAAAAGGGGAGTGTGTCAACACATTCAAATCGTTGTTTGATCCCGGAATACCAAAAAAAAGCATGCCAAAACCAAAAATCATATGATGTCACTGCCTCTAATACCATACAACTCTGTTTCTCTTTACCCCGCTAAATTCCTTGCCAAGCTATCAGACAATTCTTCCATGGCCACTGCATACAATCAACACTACCAAGCATTCCTATAAATCCTCGTTCGGTATTCTCAGCTAACAACCTCTGAACATCTTCAGGAGTGGTTTGACGCAAATATCTTTCTCCAAAAGTCATGCAAACAATGTGGCAAAATCTTTTTAGATAATAGTATATTGTGGTGGCACCCATACGAGTGTAATCATCAACACTATCAGCTGCCATATTTTTGCACAAACATTTCATCACCGCAACTAATTTCATATGTGGAGAATGCCCCATAGTACCGGTTGCATCCGTACGTTGATGCCATTTCGGATCCACTTCAGGAGATTTTACTAACAATTTCTCGAATAATTCTTCCCTCATGCCTATACGTTGTTTGAATTGTCTTGAGGTATAACCAGTTCCAGGTGTAAAATAGCCATTCATCATTTTCGCATCATGCCACGCTCGATCTCGGGTAATTACACTACGTATCTGCACCTCCCTAGGTATCGGTTGTCGAATGATACACAGTCGTTCATCCAAACACAATTGTGTAAACATTAGCAAAGCTTTTTCTTCTTCATCACTAGAAGTATCCAAATATATTCCGTATTTAACTCTCACATAAGCACACATTAGACTCATTTTGTACCTTTCCAAACAACAAACATATTATCAATTTGTCTATACCATACATAAATACAATCCAATCAATGTGATAATACATCAATAGAATAGTAGTTTACAAACATTTCATTCAACAAATCAATATATGCATCACACAACAAGACATAATCATGGATTTTTCACTAAATCAATGTCTTAATAATATTATTGAATTGCATACTACATACCCAACTAACCTAATATCAACTAAAATCAAAATCAAATTAATTTTAAACCCTAAAATTAGAATCACTCACCTTTGATGATTTTGTGGATGGAAAACGAAATTGAAGGATGAATTTGTTTCACCTTGGAGTAACGATCAAACCCTTTAAATTTAAGCCAACGAATCGCAATTAATCACCACGAAAATCAAAAGGGGATAAAAAGGGTTTTAGAGGGGTTTGAGATAAGAAAGAAATAGAGAAGACAAAGAAATGGGAAGAAAGATCGATCTCCTGGAACTTTAAGCCCCTGTGACGGAAACTGAGTATCCGTAATAGTCAAGTCAACGAGTTGACTGTAACGGAAACTGAATTTCCGTATGACACTATTCATACATGTAGGGAAGGGATAAAAGGACACCATAATTGAGCTGCCTTGTGACCCATATCCCTTCCCTTTATTTGAGGAATAGAGAAGGGATGTCGTGCACCATACTGGTTGGCCTAAGAGAGAGAAGAGGGTCAAACACTCATATTCCCATTAAACATTGGCCCGGGCGGGCCGGCCCCCGGAGAAGCAACGGATTTCAGATCGAGGATGACGTGGATGATGGACCCAAATGATAAACATAAGATGATACAAATCGTTGGATCATCTGATCTGTTTCTGTTTTAATAGTATATATATTGTTTCGGAGGTGGTGGTGAGTCCACTGTTGTTAGACGCGCATCTCTATGTATGCCACGTTGTTATAAAAATTCTCTCCCTTGTGAGAATATATATATATTGTGTGTGAAAAGGGTCAAAAAAGAGTCCTATTTACATCCCTCTCTTCGGTTTTAATGGAGAAAAAATTCTGAAAATTATTCTTGCTTCGTTCTTCTTCGGCCCAGAAATAGAAAAGGTAAGGATTTTGACTAAGAAATCAAAGTTGTATTATTTGGTTGTTATAGGAACTCGCAGTAAGCTCGGATTAAAGATGTTTTTTATATAATTTTTTTCTACTTTCTGATCTTTGTTTTTGATCGGGTTCTGTATAAGATAAATATGGGTTTTTCTCATTAGGTATCATATTTTCTTAATTTATGGTTCTATGTCCGTGATCTCTGTAAGAATTGGGATTTTTCTTGTTAATTGGTTCTTTTTGTTAATACGATCCTATCATCCTAGCACTGAATTCCTTCACCAGCAACAGAAAATAGAAGCTATCCTGCATGTTATAGGGTTTGATTGTTTGTGGTATTTACTTATATGTTTTCATTCTTATGTCCTAGGTCTTGATCTTCCTAGTTCTTAGTTTGATTCTACATGCTCTTATCTATATTATATATCTGAGTTATTTGTTGTTTTATTTGATATATAGGAAATCACGCATACAGGTAGTGAATTAATCAATTGTGGAATCTCAAAAATGTCCACTGGAGAAGTCAGAAGGGTCTCTCGACAAGATATACAGCTGGTAAGGAACTTTTGAGCTCTTTCAGTAACAAACATATCTGCAATGTTATAAACATATCTTAAGAAACAGAATGACCATTAAACTGTTATAATCTTGTTTAGTTACATTGGAGAAAATTTGTCAATGAGATGTCGATGTTTTAAATATATAATGTTATTGGTATGGTATAATCTTTTACTGAGGTTACCGATATGTTCACTTAAACTTCGGGATGCTAATTTGGATAATGTAAGTTACTGTGATCTAAAATTTAGGAAAAAAATTCTTCTACTTGAACTTTCACCTGCTTCATGTTCTACAGAGCCACAGTTGTTTTCTTGTAGATTTTATATTGTTTATGTCACTTTGTGGGAGTTTGTTATATCTAAAATCAGTCTCCTTTCCACCTTAAAGTTTGAAACAGTTTTACAGAATATGAATCTTTTGAAAGCATTTGGGTAGCTACTTATTGACATTTTCAAGTTCTGAAACAACCTCTTGATTCCCTTTGTTGAGTTTCACTACTTATTTAGTGGCGTGCCCTTTTTCTTCTTCGAGAAAACAAAGGATTTAGTTTTATATATTACCTTTTTGCTTTAAACCGTGCTGTCTCTTGGTTGTGAAGATTCAATTATGTTTGGAGTTTAACGTATCAGTTTCAGTCGATCTCAATTTCCTAGCTGCTTAATCTCCGTGCATTTGTAGTGCTATTCTATACCATCCTTCTCTGCATCTTTAGTAATATGTTTTTGATTTATCTTTTCTGTCCCAGGTTCAAAATCTAATAGAGCGATGCCTTCAACTGTACATGAATCAGAAAGAGGTGGTGGAGACGCTTTTGATCCAAGCAAAAATAGAACCTGGTTTTACGGAACTCGGTAATCATCATTTGTCATTTACATGTTATTATGTCACATGCAATTCCATATAATCATGAACTTGTACTGTCATGCTGCTGTCTATCGTAGTAATTCTAGTCACAGCTTTTCTCAAGTACTGGAAAAGAGAGAGAGTTTTCTGTATATATTATGCGTATGCTGTGAAAGGTGCTGGTTACACCAAAAGAAGTTTTGCTTAGTAATATACTTTTAAACCAACAACTCCAAATTTGTCAGTTCCAAAATAAACCCTTTGAAAATGTTTGCTTACAACAACTACACATCCAGCAGGTAATTGAGATCTAAAGTACTCGATAGCAATTTCTTAATTTCAATAACCCCTTCGTCCGACCCTTGAAGATTCTAGTTCTCAAATAGGTGGGACTGGGACTGAGTTGATACGTCTCAATCTGATTTACTTTCGCGGCCTTTTAGGTATTTTAGTGCTGATCACTGGTTGTTGCACATCTCGGTCTGATCAATTAGTTCTTGAAAAATATCTAATTGTTTGTTTGTTGTCGTGCTTAGTTTTATGTTTCCTCGGAGCAAGGAATGTAAGATTCCTCGTTTTTTTTCTTTAAAACTTCCCTAAAGTACCATGTTATCGCTATACCTAGGATTTCCACACTCCTTGCATGCCCCAAAACAACGTTCGCATAGGTGAAAAAAGGTTTTCATTTTGAATGTATTGAAGGCTTTAAGGGATAAGGCTTACCAACCTAGTATGTGGTCTTGCCGACAGATTGATCTTATCTGTCATGTTATATTCTATGTTGTTACTGACGACCTGCATGCCTTGTCCTGTCAGTGTGGCAAAAGCTTGAAGAAGAAAACCGGGAGTTTTTTAAAGCCTACCATGTCAGATTGATGGTGAAACACCAGATAATGATCTTTAACGAGTTGCTTGAGAAACAGGTGGAGCTCATGCGTAAGACGTGCCCTGTTGGAATTGGAATGTCTAATGGATCTTCATGTATGATAAGGGTCTATATTGTTGTCTCCTTAGTAATCTGTGATTGCATTTGAGTATCTTTTAGTGCTTTCCAAGTTTGTTTGGTTTTTTGATTCCCCTTTTACCTTTCCTTCCGTTGCAAACTTGAATATTAGCTTGGAAGATTCAATAACAAATACCTCGGATAGAGATCGATCTGATTTCTCGATTTCAATTTGGCACGTCAGAGACTGCACAGTGAGACCACAGTTTTTGGTCTATGTCTCACATAGTGTATCCTAATCCATTTTCATCTCTAGTGCCATCTCTTCTTTTTCTCTTAGGTACTTCTTTAGATAGATTTTATCTTTCAGGAATGTCACGTCCTATACGTATAACATTTAGTTACTTATCAAGGGCTGTGTGATAGCCGCTGGTTTAAAAGTACCTACCACATTTTAATTTAGCATTTTGAATGCTGAGGCTTAAGTTATGTTGATTCAGTATTTTATTTTTGGCATTAATGTGATGTCTGAATTTACTTTCCTTACAGTGAATCAGAATCCTCCATGTTTCATGTCTGACCAGAGAGTGCAACCTTCAAGGCCGGAAAGCATGCATCACTCGGTGTCCCCTTCAACTACAATCCGGAATGGTGTGCATGGTAACATACAATCTTCTGATGATTCATCTGCTCATACTGGAAGGATGGATGTCTCACAGAACATGCTCCCAACTCACGATGCACTGGGTATGATTCAAGGAGTGAATGGGATTGTCGTCAAATCAGAATCAGGTTACTCGAACAATTCCCCGTTTGCATTTGGTCTCGACGGAACTGTTCTGGACACACGTCCAACAGTTGTAGATGCATCCGTTGCATCATATAGCAGTGTGGAGTCCAACTCTCAAGCCCTTAGTTCATCACTCTTGGATACTGATGCTTCTTCGTTTGGCTTCTTAGGGCAGATTCCTCGCAATTTCAGTCTGTCAGATTTGACGGCTGATTTTTCTCAGAGTTCCGGTTAAGCCACCTCCTTTAATTTCATTTCGTTTTCTACTTGCGATGTTCAACACTAATCACCTTTCACTTCTTATATTTCTAGATATTCTGGAGAGCTACTCAAGATCTCCATTTCTAGCAGGAGATACAGATGACTTCCTGGATTCCCCGGGAAGAGAACCTCAAGGTGAGACTTCAACAGTCCGGATTCAAAGAACTAAATTAGAAAGTATCAGCTTATGATCTGTTTTGTCTGCAGGAGATAATAAGAGGTTGGACACCATATCTGAAGGCTTGAGTTTCGACGAGTTTGGCAGTGAATGATTAGAGACTGCCAGTGGTGATGCTTCTATCTTTTAATTTCAATTTGACATATGTCCACACCCCATGCGTAGTAGTCTATTATCAGTCTTCTGATAAGCAATATATCCATTGGTTGTACCTGTTCCTCGAGCGCATACGTGGTGTCGTTCTTTCCCCCCACCTAAAGCAGTAAAATGTAACTTAATCTATTAAGACGGGGCCATTTTTATCTGTGATAACCTTCAAGATGTACCTATAGACTCTGCTCAACTATTTTACACAAATATCCATAACCTAGAACTTGATGACATGTATGTAGATTTGGTATAGGACTGTAGAAAGCAGAAGGATTTTGCGTGTTTCCTTTTGTGTGATATTGCACTGCCTCAGGGCGTTGGGTCTATTTTGTTTTAATTAAGTATATATTCATCAATATATCCAAATATTTCTGCTTTAAATATTATGGATATGCCAATTAGTCGTCCCTTATAGGACCTAATGTCTTGCTTTTCTTATCTTAGTTGTTTCAACTCTTCCACCCGCAGTGCTAGTTAAACAGTATATCTGTGGAATTGTCTAAAATTGAAGGGGGTATGATTAAATGAATAGTCACTATTACAGGTTTTGGGGGTTCATTATTTTCGAGGGAAGATGGGGGGACGTACGTGTGTAGGTTTTTTATTTTATTTCTTTCAGTGTAATCTTTTGGCAAATAGTCGACTTATAGGTTGTAATTGGTTTTGGAAGCTGTCTTAGTTTTCATTGACAGTGTACTTATCTTCTCATTTTTTGTGTTTTTTGGTGGTGATGCAGGGGAATAATGATCTACAGTAGCAACCTAGGACAGAAGTAATTGTACATAGCCATTCTGGAAATATGTGGAGAAATGTTTATGCACTGCGTCCAAAGAAAGGCATTTGTTTAAAGAGAGGTATTTATCTTAAATCTATCATTGTGAGCAGTTTTCAATTATCTCACTGAGGCCACCTTGGTAGATTTTGAGATTAAATGCTTACTAACCAAAAGTCTTCCATTATAACTGTTAGGAAGTTTAAATCAATTTCAAGTGAATGTCTTTTTTTTTTCTTTTCTTATCTACTTGGGGAGAATTGTGTGATTGAATTCCATTAGGTCTTTTTATATTGGGTTTAGAGTTTTGTATAAATAATAATAATATTATGAGATGCAGATTTGGCTTACAATAGTAGAGTTTCGGTAGATGTTCCTTTTTACACTTTGTATCAAATGAATTGATATTATTGGACAGTGGAATGTTACTTCATATCTTTTATCTCTGTGTTGCTTCAGCATTGATAGGTTTTGGATTTTAAGTTGGTCTATCTCTGCACATATATAGAATCTAATTACCAGCATCCACTTCCACTGTCAACTACTACCGGCTTAAGTAAGCTAGCTCTCCCTTGTAAAACCAGAAAGCCAATTTGGAACCATTACTCCGTAAATTCTACTCTACTCTTCAGGGATTGAAATCCTTTGGTGGAACGGTTTTTATCAAGTGGGAATTTTTAGTCATGCCCTAGGTATCAATCAAATGCCGCGGCTGGCTCTCCCCAGATCTGAGGGTGTATAAATTGAACACCTTTTAGGGGGATTTCTGGTCAAAACACAATACGGGTGGGTGGCTTCTCGTGTTATATTGTGTGTAAAGGCTAGAGTTATAGGCACGTGGGACTATAATGCTCCGTGCATTAGAGGTTTGTCACGCATCAATCTAATTAAACAACTCACAACATTAGAGGTTTGTCACCATCAATGTAATTGAACAACTCACAACAACATATTCATATGACGCAAAATTCCCTTGATTGTATTAAGGAAGATTATTACAAAAGTTGTCCATAACATGGACTAAAAAGGCCATCATTTTTCTTAGTGATACCTTATTCTCTTAAACATGAGATTATATTTCTACAAACTCTCCTTACTGATTAGGAATCATTTCCTAACATTTATATCTCACTAACATGACCAAAATCTTGTATTACCCAATGTTCAAGCCTTGGACAACTTTTGCATAACCGCTTAAAGTTGTGCATAACTAACCGGCCTTATCTAAATTATGTCAATTAATACCACGTATGTACCGTTCTAAATTGTCTTTCAACTATGGCATACATGTAAAGCCAATAAATGATTTGTAACCGTCATTGGGGCCAATGTTGCACCATCATTATTGTGCATCACTATGTTGTAGCCTTGAGCTGAACTTTTTTGGACGCTTAAGCTAAGGAAAACTCAAAATACTTCTCAATTGATGTCAATGATGTATCATGCACCATATGTTCAATGCGTCATTTACTTCGTTTAGTCGAGGAATAGACAACAATGATACACTCGCATGCATCACTAGCTTGTGTGCACTGTCCATGCTTTGGTCAGCCGTTGACTAATGCACGGGCCAACTGTTGGCTTATTCCATGTTCTTACATAATCCTTGAGATGGGATAACTCAATTCCTCGGATATGTATAAATGCAACATTGCATGCCGCATTTTCCTTCGACATTATCTTGCATTTACCAATTAACTGTCATTCTATCGGCAATGCGTTTCACTGTTGGGATAATTTTGGGGACGGTCACAAATCTCCTCCACCCATCTTTTTCAACGTCCTCGTCAAAACCAACCAAGTAGTAAGTATGCTATGCTTGTTTCATGTTTTGTTGTATATATCAGCAACACTCGATCAGGACATCCTAACTTATTTGGATTCGTATGCTTCTTAAATTCAGCAACTTTGTTGGGATTTGCAAACGTCCGTGGCCAATTTTCATGCCTTATATGTTCCAGTTTGCTTAAGTGCCTTGCCATTGATCCTACTGATTTTGAGTTTTTATTGTTACGTTGCCCACCGTTCCAAATCCACTTCAAGATGTATATCAATACCCAAATGCAAATTGAAATTCCTTTTGCCAATTTCCTGAATTAGACTTGAACTTTGCATGAATCATTTGTGCCTAGGTGTACACAAGTAATAATTCTTCTTAACTGATCTCACTGATCATTGTCATTGTCTTTTGTCTTAATTTTTCGAATTTAGTTGCCCCAAGCAACATAACATGCCTTAGGCAATACTCAACTTTTCTCTTCAATTATATTGTGCCATCAACAGTTTGTTGCATTCTTTCTTTATAAATACCAAACTTGTGCCAAATCATGCATGTTATGCCTTAAGGTATGCATGTTATGATTCCGTACCACTCTAGTATGCGCCACAACCTATATCCTTTGCCGTACTCAACAAAACAACATGTCTTACACTAGATTTGCCCTCCAAATCATATTGTAATCGTTAGCCTCTCAAACTTGCATCATTTGAATGTCAGGGAACCAATAACTTGTTGTTCTTTGCTTGCACTGCCGCAACACCATGATTCAAATGCATAAATTTTGTACAGTCATGACTTAGGATATCTGGACATCCCAGTTCATTAAAACATGTCCTCTTCACATGCCTTCAAAACTAACACGCATCACTTGCTCTTTAGAACTGCTATGCTTTAATGTATTGTAAATATAACATGTTCTTTCACGCAATAAATCAATCTTAACTCATTTTTCTTGATGGACAAACTTCCTTTCCTTGCTACGTCGCTTGCATCTCGCTGCCAATTTCCATTGTGCAATATGAGACTTCCTAAACAATAATACGTCTTCATGCCATCAAACTTAATTGCTTCTTTCACCACGTAATTTAGTTTTACTATTGCATATTTTGGGTTAATATGCTATGTATCATCTTCCCACGTGATTCAGTTTTACTTTGAACGAAAGAGACAAGAAATTTCACCTCAAATACCCTCATTATCTACTACCTTATATAGAGAGACTTAATTACCAACACCAAGGTACACACGACCCAAAACCCTAAGTATACACAAACTTAAGCAAATACTTGCACCAACTGATTGCAAACTTATAAGACCCAAGAAGTCTTGCAATACTTACTTCACCTTTGTAATTAAGCAACAAAAAAGGAAACGAGACAACACTAACTGCCTCAAATGTTGCAAATCGCATTGCTACATTCAGTTTTCCAACTATTAAAGTTTTTATGCAACTTCCATAACGAAGCACAATATAATTGACTCTTAGTTGAATACTCTTTCAAACAAAGGATTTCATGTTGTTTTAGCTTTCATGAAAATTTTCTTTCAAGAATGACCTCATGCCATCCTTATGCATCAACATTATTTTCTTCTTCCTTTTCCATGTATCTATAGTTCGGCTAACTTGCATTTTTAAATGCCTCATGTATCCTGACCATGACCAAATCACATTTGACGCATGGTAATGTTCCAAATCTGTCATACCAGTTAATATCTCAAATTTAACACAGTTTTTTGCACCTTTACACTACTGGATTGGACCGCTAGATGATTTCTGAGCATCACCATAGCACTCGATAAAACCATATTTATCAATGAATATTGCAGACAAATTTCCTTACTTGGACAGTTGCAAAAAATGCCACAATCCTTGCAAATAAGGCAATCATTGCCCCGAAAAATATGGTTCGCATTTTTCCTTTCTGACGTATCTACAGTTTTCCCTAAGCACACACTTAAAAATTGGATATCAGGTTAGATTTTTCGCCCCGCCCGCCATTCTTTGATAGATCTTTACCTTGTCACAGACTTCTAACGATCCAACTAATGATATTCGTTCTTCGATGCACTCAACCACCAAGTCGGGTATCCCGACCATTTTCGAATATCGTACATACTAAATCCTTATCATCCCAATCACTACCTTTATATCCACCTGCTAACTAGATTATTACGATAGATGCATCTTTCAAGGAAGCAGGTGGCTCAATGAAGTTCGCCTTTTAAAAGTCGAAGGCTGAGAAAATAAACTTTTGTAAATTCTGTTGGATCTCTTCGTCCTACATGCGTAGTCGCAAGCCCTTCACGAGGCTTTTTCATGGTTACAAGACATCCTTATTTTAAAAATCAAATCTAATCCAACCGCAAACAACTTGTGGACACATTATCCACCCATAATATAATTGTCCTGACAAGTGAAAACCACCGTACGACGAGAAACCTATTTTAAGGGTTGTTGGAATTCTCAAGGATTATTATGTTTAGGTTGTAGGATATGGATGACTTAGTATGTAGTAAATATCTATATTACCTTTTTATTAATGTATATTATCAAACTATACCTTTCACCCTTAATACCATTTTAAACTAGTTATACGAAAAAAAGATTATCAAAAGATTCTTGTAATATTCATTCCATCAATAAACTGTGTGCACATATGAAATAATAAGAAACGGAAACAACACATCTCGTGAGATCTCAGGATTGAAATGAAAACCAACGATTCATACCTACCTCAACTATTAGGATGAGTCAATACGTTACGATGTAATCGGTGGCAACCCATTTTTTTTTAAAATGGATATGGACTTGGTTCCAGATTATTAATTTAGTATTTTGTCTTCTGACTCTTATTCCAGTTCCAGTAGTACCCGAGTGAAACTGGAACCATTGACACTTCTAACAATCTTGTTATTCTTAAATCTACTTGTTTAAAAATATTATGGAAAAAATTTCACCATTTTTTTTCGCGCACTGAACTTAACTAACATATATTTTTGACGTGTTAAACTTAACTTGTACATTCGTGATGCATCAAACTTAAGTAGTACTTCGTTGACGCATCGAACTTAACCAGTATTTTATTGATACACGGGGTTTAAATTGACTTAATCTAATGTTATATGTGATCAAAACTAAACTTTAAAACTCTTTCTTTACCCAAATACTTAAAAGACGCGAGAAAAATAATTTACGAATAAAAGGATAAGCACTATGACATGCGACGAAGGACCCGATTATAAAATAAGAATTTTAGAGTTTTGAATGACGAGGGTACCAAGTACACCATAATTTTTTCGATATCCACCTATATAAGAAACACTTTGTGTCATCTAATTTAAACAAGTATTGTCAAGGAGATATTACTTTTTAACAAGGTAACACTGGGTATATAGAATGGGTATCGAGACTGAACCTAACTATTGTGATCAAACCCAAGTGTTGGATTAACATACTAGTGCATTTACTTTATTATAAATAAGACAATAATTATAATGCGGAAAGTAAAGTAAAAGCAAACAACAAAATTTCATTAACGAGGAAACCACAAATGCAGAAAAATCTTGGGACGTAGTCCAGTTTTGAATACTATCATAATTAAGCTGTTATACAAAGAGTATTACTACCAACTTCATATAGTTGAGACCAAGTACACTAACTCCAAATTACTCAATTTTTCCAGTATTCCTGCGCCTACTATCAATATGGTCCACACATGTAAATCCTAAGATAAAGTCAACTATCTTAAGTAACTTCACCCGCTGTGAAGACTTATAGCACTCAACTCCTTTGGATCATATTATGAAGCAGTAAAGAACTAATCTATTTCAATAACCGCTTTATCAGTCTCCCAAATCAACAAGTTAATCAGAGATGTATGTTGAGTTACAAAGGTTCTTCGGTTTAATCAATATAAACTCCTTTGTATTGGTTAGATCAACTAAGATATAAATACTACCAAAGATAATTAATCTTAGTCCACAATCTATCAAATTTGGATTCTGAAGAGAACCACCAAGTGATAGATCGTTGATCTATACAACAAGATATAAATAGACTATCAAGATAAACGACCTTGTCGGATTTCAGTCAATCAAGTATGCACAAAGTATAATCATAAAGATTAGAATACCAATAATAAAATCTTCTAGTCTTTAAATCTTCCGTCTTCAAAGTACTTGCACAAACAAATATAATCGATCACGCATGGAACGGAGTCTGTTAACAGTGGATGATCACAAGTCCTATCTTCAAATCTTAATTCAAAGATTAGATCTGAAATCTTCAATCCTTGATCAAGTTCGAGTGATCTTAAATTAGAAAACAAGGATCACAGAATAAACAAACTTGGTGATATCAAGGTTCAACTAAACCATTAGTCAATCAAATAAATAATCGAAAACTAAAATAACAATACGATTCTAGTTTCCCAGGAACAATACTTCTATATGCTTCTTGATACCAAAGAAGTCTTTAACTAAAGCGCATATAAGAGATTTCACCTAATTAGATTACTTTCCTCTTGAGAGAGTATTACGAGAATACTACTAGCAGGCCTTCCTCACAAATACTACAAAATGAAGTTCGTGTGTTCCGGGATAAGCTTGCAAGAAGAAAAAATTTCACTATTTATAATGATCAAGGTAGTTTGGACATCAACGAATTTCCAAATCAAAAATTATCAAAAGATATGCAATACATACCAATTTTCAGTTTTGCAAAAGATTCCAACTATTGTGCAACTAATATACCGAAATATCTCATGGATGACAACCAAATATTAGGTAGCATTACAAGTATGCTTTATTAATATAATTTCCACAGATATGCTTTACTTATTGGGAAACTAAAGGCGTATAAATTCCGAATATCGAAAAGATATTAAGGAATATTTCGGCTTAGGATCTCAGCTTGAGTATTAAGGAAAATACTTGAACATTAAGTAATAAGAGTTTATCACATGTTCAAAACATTATATCAACATTAATGAACTTTCCGTGTTGATCAAAACATATTACGATATTTATGCAAACCCTAAAGTAATATACATATCGGAAACATGTTTTTAACTGGTTAACCCAATAGGGATCTGTCATGCAATAGATCCCTGAGTAAGGGATCAGTCCTGCTATAAATCCCCAAGTAGGGATCGGTCTTGGTATATATCCTTGTTTAAGAGATCGGTCCTAGAATAAATCATTTGGTTTCTTTCAACTACGAAACAAGTTTTGCAAGTCAACTTCCTTAAACTCATGTGGTTAATCATAGTTTTCTAGGCATGAAATCTATCCAAAGTTCAACACATCAAACAAGTAACAAATTACCAAATACTATTATGCCGCATTTATGAAGTTCAAAAGATAAAAGCGTTATACTTCGCAATCCAATATACCAAAGTTGTAAATTTTTTTTATATATACTTCCTTGAAAATTTGATCATAAATGAGTGATCAAGTCTCCAATACTAGAGATACATGAATATACTTTGTATGTTATGTTTTCAATCTAACCCACTTGAGATAAAACGTCGATAGAAGTAGAAAAAGTCAAGTTTGTATTACTGACCTTGAACAGAAGGATGATGTGTACGTTGATGTCGATACGTCTTTAGGTTCTTCAGAGTAACAAAGCTTGTTTTAACACTTCTAATATTCCTAGTCTAACCTGACAACGTAGACTCTAGCAGTCTAATCAAGCATCTTCGAGTTTTGGAGCTAAAATATAACAACAAAAATTGACATATCAATGCTTGGTGGGTTCATTCAAGCAACACTTCAAGTTTTGGAGATAAAATTAATTGGAACCTTAGAGCAACCGTAGTGTTGTTGCTATAATCCATATATGACAATAAAACGAGGCGCAGTCTCGGTTGCCAAATTCGCCATATTCCCAAATTTCCAAACGAGGTTCCCATATTCTCATATATAGCCAGACGCAGTTAAAAGAATCTTGGGAGGTTTGACGGTATTTTAAATTATTTTACATGTTAGACGCTATCTTAAATAATGTTTCTTAGGAGAGACGTTGTTTATAAATGTGTTGGTTTGAGACGCATTTTAAAATTACGTTTGGTGAAACGCTTTTAATAAAAACGTCCAGAGAGGGACGTAACTATAAACTGTGTTTCATTTCAACGCATAGATATAATAAACTGCGTCTACCCTAGACACTTTTTAAATAGCGTTTTCTCTGACATAGTTTTAAAGTGCGTGTGGCATACAGACGGATTTTTAAACCGCATCGTCCATAAGACGCAAGTTACAACTACATTTCTCAGCACACGTTTTTATAAAATCCGTTTGGATCAGACGAATTTATTAATAACGTTTCTATTCAAACGCTGATTTAATTATAAATTACTTTACCATTGCGCCAGAAACGAAATTGACAAAAAAAGAAACCATACATGAGATAGAAATTTGAAAATTTGGCAACTCATAACTAAAGTTGCTCTTAGAGTACCATTTTTAATTTCAAAGACAAACTAGCAAGTTTCGCCAAATTATAATTAGATACCAATTTATATTGTGGCTTCGCATTTGACACCCATTCCATCAACCTGACCCGACTCACCTGTTTTTGCCGGTGGATACCCGACCTGTGCGTCAATGAATTGGACATGTGTGTTATCTTTATCATTTAATGAATATTGGATTGGATGTGAACGATGGTTTAAAACCCCATTGGACATCAACACCCATTATATTTAGAGCTTTCAGCGAATTTGTACGAGGGTTTGTTCATGAATCGTCCTCCAATACAAATTTTTTGATGATTATTTATTAAGATTATTCATCATATTCATAAACAGACATCCAAATATGGCCAATGCAGAGCCTTCGTAAACCACATAATACATTGTCAATGAAACAATTCACTTTATTACAATCATTACAACTGCCCGGCCAAGTCTATCTCAAGTCGAATACAGATATTAGTCCACAATGTTGGCCAACACCTTATGAACATGCATTAATTGGATCTAAAAGGAATATGATGATCATAACAAAACTGTGAAATTGGAAACTCGTGTGACTTTTATTTTTTATGATTTAATATGAAACTTGAAACCATTAGATCCGAAAATATCCTATCTGCCTACCCGCCGATCAAAGGGACGCATATGTCAAACATGAAATCCGTCGAGTATTGAATTTGATACGGATGGGCCCAAATAAAACATAGTTGAGCGATGCTCACCCCTAAACTTTCTAGATAAAAAGAAACCGATGTTTATAACCGATCCATCTAACTACGTAACTAATAAGTTCTATTGTACACTAAACTTAACTAATCCTGCTTTTAACCACATCTTCATATACAGAATTGAAATCCATAAAATACCACTTTTCAAAATAAAAATAAAAATTGGAGCTCTGTAAATCGGGGAAAACGGAGTTAACTCAATTATAATCTTATTTTCACTTTATTGGATTTCTTTGATCATCATGATTACTCAATCAACAAACTAGACTCATGTTATTAGTTTTTCATCTTGTTATTTATTAGCATGACAATCTTTGTAACAATTGCTCCCTTTAAATTGTCTTTTCTTTTTCCCTTTTTTCATACAAATTTGCGGTAACTGTTTTTTGGTTAATCTTGAAGTTTTGTTTTTTGATTCTTTTCTCTAGTTAATGGATCTATAATTTCTTCTCTACAGGCCCCTATTGATTCTCATGATGGACTCTACCAAGTATTGGATCTTTGTGTGCAGTTTTTGTTTCATGTTCATGACTATATTGTCAAATTTGGTTATATTACCATCTTTATTTCTACTACATCCAGCAGTATTGCAAAAACGAATAGTATCAGCCTTGTGTATATCTCAGTATGAGAAACATTGTTATCTCCCTGATCATACTTTTGTATCCATGATAAATCAAAGATTTTTCCCCATTCAGCAAACCAAAATTCAAATTCAAAAATTTCCGCCCTTTGAAACCCGAAATTATGGGACTCATCATTATTTTTAGGATCACATGCAGCTATCGTATAACAGAAAATATTCTTTTCCCTTCTTTGAGCTTTATTCACTATTATTCTGGGAAACAAATTTATCCAACCCTAATGACATGCCTAAATAAAAGAAAAGATTACCACTTTACTTTTCATATAGCAGAAGAAACCCTAAACCCTAAACCAAGCTTTTCATCTTGCAAAATAATGGATGCCAGAAACAACAACAACATCTCTGACATCACTGAAGGAATGAGGAATGCAACAATCAAGAAGAATAGAGGTGCCATTGGTTTTGCAAGGAACCTAAATGAAGCTGTGGATGCCTGGTCAAATAGTTTAATCGAAAAACTAATGACCACTGATGATGAGATAGAAACATCTGCCATCAAGGATGATCTGAACATACTGTGGAAAAACTACAGGAAAAGGGAGTTTAAAATTATGAGAAAATATTTATTTGTTTTCAAAGTTCAACACCCAGAAATATGTGAAGGATGTTCTGAAAAAATCTCCTTGGAACGTTCAAAAAATTTTACTAGCTTTGCAAGAATACTCTACTGAAAAAACGTATAAGGATTACGTTTTTAGAAAACAAGCATGAAACGTTCAGTTTAAAGGTTTACTGCTAGAGCACCATCATGAGGCAGTAGTAAATGAATGAAGTTATTGAAGACTTGGGGGAAAAGATTTCAAAGGATCCTAAAAACTGCAGGCCGAGGTTTGGTAATATGATTACTGCGCGTATTGAAGTAGATCTTAAACATCCTCTGAAAAGAGAAGAATGGTGGAACACTAACTCTGGTGAGCCAGCTTGGATCAGATACCATTGGGTGAAACAACCACATAACTTATGCAGTCATTACTACATAGTGGACCACGGTGATGCTGTCAGTGAAGAAGTTTCAGAGATTTTACGTGAAAGAGAAATGACTCAAGACGAATATGAAGCACATTGTAATGCGAAGCTTAAGGTCAAGGAGAAATAAGATGAAAATTTAGAAGAGGGACAAGATGTTGATTATGTTTATGTAGGGAACGATAATGAGTTACTTAGAGATGCAGAAGAGTCTAGAACCGTAAAAAGAGCTAGAAACCAACATTCTCATGACAATGAGTCTAATACTTCTATCCAAAGCCCAATTATAGATGTTCATGGAGGGAGTTCTAACAATGATACCATTAATAATACAGTTGTTGAATTTATGGATGAGGTAGAAATGGTTGAACATGAGACAATTGCTGCTAACACAGAGATGAATGTCATGCAGAATCAAGGGGGCCATGTAGTTAAGGTAAAAATCTATTTTCATTTTTTGAAATTCCATAACATTAATTTTGTCTTTTTATACTCAGTAGATGTAGTTAAGCCTCGTTATTATTGCTGCTTAATATCTTCTAGATACGAAGAAATTTCTAAAACCATGAAAGTGCTTGCATTGAACTGTCAGGAATTTGCTAATAAAACTACAAGAGATCATCTTAAAGACCTAATACATAGATATGATCCATATGTCATTTTCCTTTCTGAAGCAAAAATAGGAGAAGACAAGATGAGAAAATTTATAGACCTTATAGATACCCAGATAGTAAGCTAATATCATCAATAGCTCTAGAAAGAGGAATAATTTTATTGTGGAAGGATGGTTTTCACTTTAAAATTGAAAATACAGATTCTTGGATTATTAACTGTTTGGTGCAGGATGGTCCTTCTAAACCAGTTTGGTTACTTACATGCATGTATGGCTCATCTTATCCCAACAACAAAGAAAAAAAAAGAAACTATATTAAGGAATTAAGTCATAGTGTACATCAGCCGTGGGTTGCCATTGGTGATTTAAATCTTGTTTTCAGCAATGAAAACAGGTTATCTTCCTCCCTTACTGTTCCAAGTACTTCTAATACTTCTCGTGCTTCAAACTCGTATACTTCTTCTTCTCGGGATTCTTCGTATGTTAATCTCATTTATGAAGCTGGCTTAGAGGATATGGGATACTCTGGAAGATCTTTTACGTGGTCTAGTAATGCTCATGGTACAGGTGTTATTAGACCATGTAATGTTTGGAGATGAAGAAGCTTAGACGTTCAAAACTTGACAGAGCCATCACCAATGAAAAGTGGGTTATTCATTTTCCGGATGCCAAGATTCTTCATCTGCCACAGTTGGGGTCTGACCATTGTCCAGTATTGTTAGATTCTTCTTTATTGAATTGTGACAAGAAAAGGAATTGTAAATACTTTCAATGTTATGAAAGGGATGAGACCCTTAAATAAGAAGTAGCCAAAACCTGGAGCCAACCAGTTAACAGATCTCATGCTTTCAAACTCTCAAGTCATCTAATAATGACTAGAAGGTGTATCTCAGAATCGAATAAAGAATAGTTTGGCAACATTCAGAGCAACATTTTTCTTCTTCATCAGCAATTGGAGTCTATCAAATCTGGAAATCCTGGCAAAACACAGATATGCAAATTCAACAAGTGGAGAATCAAATTGAGCATTGGAATCAGGTCCAAAATGACTTTTGGGGAAAAACGCAAGGGATGAGTATTACCTTGAAATGGATAGAAACACAAAATTTCATCACGCAAATGCTAATAGGCGAAGATCAAGAAATAATATTGTTGCACTAATGGATAGTGATGGAAATAGGTGCACCACAAGAAATGAGTTGGAACAGATACTCACAGCACATTACAGTTCCTTGCACTCTACTTCCTCCACTGTTAGGAATGAAGCAATTCTTCAATGCATCCCACAAGTTATTACACACTCAGATAATATGGATCTGATGAAAATCCCAGATAAGGATGAAGTCCTCAAAGCTTTAAAATGCACGAAGTCTTGGAAAGCACTCGGGACAGATGGCTTTCCGCCATGTTTCTTTAAGACCCATTGGGACATTGTTGGCAATAATGTGGTGGAAATGGTTAAACAGTTTTTCAGAACGGGCTATATTCTCAAGAACTTAAACACCACCAATGTTTCTTTAATCCCAAAAACGAAAAACAAGCAATTTCCTTCTGATTTGAGACCCATTGCACTCTGCAACACCAAATATAAAATAATCTCTGAGATTATATCCTCAAGAATGAAAAAGTTCATGGGGAAAATAATATCTCCTCTTCATGAAGCTTATGTACCTGGAAGACAGATTTCAGATAACACATATCTTGCACAAGAAATTGTTCATACAATGAAGAATAAGAAGGAGTTGTCAAAATACCTAGCTTTAAAGCTAGATATATCGAAGGCCTTTGATAGGCTTGAATGACCTTTTCTTATGGATGTCATGGCTCAAATGGGTTTTTGTCTGGAGTGGTGTAATCTTATCAGTCAATGTATCAACACGACAAAGATTTCTATTATCTTGAATGGTGCTCCATGTGATTCTTATCAGCCAACAAGGGGAGTGCGACAAGGTGACCCCTTGTCACCCTATCTTTTCATTATGGTAATGGAAGCTTTATCTCGTCTCTTGATTCAAGCTGAACAAACAAGAAAATATAGGGTATCAAAATCGCAACAGATGCCCCCTTAATTTCTCAGTTATTCTTCGCTGACGATTGTTTACTATTCATATGATCTCTACAATGTCAACAATCTGCTTAAAATCATTGAAGATTTTGGTGTTGCCTCTGGATAGATGGTAAATTTTAATAAATCGAGTGTATACTTCAGCACACATGTTCCACAAAGGTTTCAAAGGATACTCACTAGAAGATTGAAAGTACCCAAAATGAACTCAAATGAAAGATATTTGGGCATTCTTATCCTGATTGGCAAAAACAAAATTAAGTTTTTTGCTCCTATGGTGGATAGAGTTAAACACAGATTATCAAATTGGAATGGCAAGACAATGACACATTGCAACAAATCTCTAATGATCTGAAATGTCACTAGTACAATACCAGCCTACTCAATGAGTTGTCTTCAAATTCTAGTAGACACAATCAAGAAGATTGATAGTTTTCAAAGGAAATTTTATTGGGGCTTTGAGGAAAAAAAAGGTGCGTATATTGCATCATGGAAACGTCTTAGTATACACAAAAACTTGGGTGGCCAAGGATTTCCTGATCTGAAGATTCTTAACAAAGCTTTTTTAGTCAGAGCGGCTTGGAGAATTTGCACTAATCCAGAAGAACGTTGGGTAAAAGCTATGCAGTCCAAATATTTTCCGGGTACCTCTCTACTTCATGCCAGTAACAAGAAAAATTGTTCTTGGGTTTGGAGTGGGGTGCAGAAACAGATTCCTTTCATTAAAAATCATAGCAGATGGAGAGTGGGAAAAGGTGACAAGATTAAAATTTGGTTATATGTTTGGATTGTACGCATGAATGAACCACCAGTTCCAAGACAAGGGGTCATTGACAGTGAAACCTACATTTGGGTCAAAGAACTTTGTACGCAAGATAGGAAGCAATGGAACATGGAGTTGATTAGGTATCTCTTTGATTCTGAGACATCGGACTTAATCATGAGCATGAGAATTTATGTTGCTGCTGAAAATAAACTGATCTGGAACTTAACACGAAATTGAATCTTCTCTTTAAAATCAACTTATAACAAGCTGCATGAGATAAGTTTGGGTACTATGCAGTTTTCCACTAATATCCAAAATACGAATATTAGTTAGAAGCAGTTCTGGAGCATTCAAACATGGGCGAGGGTTAAGCATTTTTTCTAGAAATGCTTATCAGACAGTTTTCCTACAAAGGAAAGACTTGCCAAAGTATGCAGCTACATCAACCAGTCTTGCCCTTTATGCTCCCAATTTGTTGAAAGTACGTTACACATCCTGTTCTTCTGTCCTTTCTCAAGAGCAGTATGGATGTAAGTTCCTGGTGGCTCTAATACTTTATCGGGAAGATTTGATGATATTGCGGAGGTGTTTGAAAGATGGGTTCTGCAAGATCAGCAACAGACTACTCAAACTGGTTGGTTCAGCACTGCCATGATTGTCTCATGGACAATATGAAATGAAAGATGCGAAGCTCATTTTCAGAATAAAAAATTGAACCCAACAACTACAGCTAGGAAGGCACTAAGCTTTGCTAGATACATTGAAAGCCTTGGTACAAAACTGGTGACTGTTAAAACCACATTACAGGATGAACATCAACACCACACTGGAAACCCCCTATTTATCCTTTTGTTACTATAAACCGTGATGCTTCTTTTGACCCTAACACTGGACTAACAGGAATTGCTCTTGTATTGCGTGATTATGCAAGAAAGTGGTGGGGATGTCAATCAAAGTGCTATGCAGGAATAATGGATTCTGAACAGGCGGAATGTTTAGCTTTTCTTGACGCAGTAAACTGGAGTAAAGAGTTGCAGCAAAACCATGTAGTCTTTGAAAGAGATCTTAAGGGAATAGAAGGCTACATTAACAATTCGTCTCCAATCATTGCGGAGGAGAATGAAGACATACTACTTGATGCTATGAACAACTTAAAAACAATCCCACATTGGGAATGTAATTTCATTCCTAGGATCTGCAATAAAGCTGCTGATAGACTAGCTAAATTCAGCAGAAGATTTGGTATTACTAGATTATAGTCTGATAATCCCCCTAAATTATCGACAACCAACTTTTATCAGACAATGTACTTGTTTCAGTTTCAGGTTAGTAAAGCTTTCAATCTTTAGCATAAAAAATAAAAAAATACCACTTTTCATATTTGTTACCAAAATGGCAAAATCTATCCTCCCATAAAATTTCGTTTTCCTCCTCATAGGAAAGGCCTTTAGTCAGTGGACCACTTTAGGGGAGAGCCCATTTGAGTTCGTGTGTTGGCCGCTTAGCCTCAGAAAGTCCAAATAGTTGGTATCTGTAACTTGAAGTCAAGGAAAAGATCGTAGCTATCACACTGTATATAATTTTTCTCTTTTTAAAAGAAAAGAAAATAAAAAAAAAACGCCTAACAGCAGAATCAGATTTGAGAAACCAGAGAAGAGAAAAGAAGAAATGGCGAGAGATGGTTGCCTAACTCGTGTTGCAACTGGTGTTGCTGTCGGTGGCGCTGTCGGTGGCGCTGTTGGTAATTTCATGTCTAACTTTCTTTATACTCATAAAACCCTAAAGGTTTTTTTTTTGTTTCTTAAGTTCTCTTACGGTCTTACCTTATTATTCTTTGTTCCTGTTAATTTTTTGTTTTGAGTCTTTTCTTTTTGTTTATATAGAGTCAGTAACAAGTGATCTTTCCTCCAGTATTTTTATAGCAGAAGGGGGAAAGAGCGGGTGTAATTATATACCCAATCACCAAGAGGGATAATGTGACTCAGAAATCTTCTTTAATAAACACTAAAAAGCAGTACTGTGTTTTCTTCGATTTATACTTGGTATGGAAATAGTATGTTTTATGTGGGACGTTTGAACCTGATTTGGTCTTTTTTTTTTTTTACAGGAGCTGTTTATGGAACTTATGAAGCTATAAGATACAAGGTGCAGATTCTGAACTTTCTATTGATTTTGATTTTTTTTTTTTTGACAGCTGATGAATATTCTTTTCTGGCTATTTAACTTTCTTCATGCTGCTGATGATTATGTTTCTTAAGTAAAATAATGCACGATTATTTGATTTCACAAAGGAACCTTTGCTTGGCTAGGTAATGATATGTATACTTGTGGCTGATTCCACCAAAAGAAAGTATTCATATAACTAAATCTAGGGGATGTTTAGGTACTAGGCTGTAAGTGGATATCTAACAAACCTGAAATAGTAAAACTATGTTTTCTTCAATAACACTAAAAACAGCATGCCACTGCTAGATGAGGAAACATCAGTTGTGATCTCCTTTTTTTTTTTCCCCTGAAATCTTATCTTCTCAAATTTTAGTTAATGAACTTGGTTGAAGCTGATATCCAACTGCCTTATTTATTGGTTTTTCTTTGTGCTTTCTTTTATTATGCGGTTTGACACTTATTGTTTATTGCAATTGAAGCCCGCTGCTGCTCTTGTAATTTTCAAATCTCCTTGATATGGTTGTGTTATTTTTCACTGTAAACAAAATTGTCATGTTAGCAGTGGAGTGATAATAGATGATTCTTTAGGCCTTCTCTATCTAGCCTGTAAACAGAATAACAACAATATATCTGTCAGTCGAAGCAAGTAAATTAGCCATCTTAATCGAAGCATTAGGATATGGACTACAAAATACGTTGTTTATATTATACCTACCCATTACAAGACATATAAATCTGTTTGACTATGATAATATCCATAAAGTCGATGAAGGGAACGTTCCTGTTTGGATAAGTTTTTGGTCTTCTTAGAGAACAAGTTGTCGTAAATGGTCGGAGTCATGGACTGCAGCTTCACCCTTGATGCTGATGTATGTGTTAAAAGGGCCGCCGGCCCGAAACTGAAATCCCTTTTATACTAGTCCAAACCCTCTTGTTACCGACGAAAATAAATATTATCAGAAATTGTTGTCAGACGTTAAGTTAGTTTAGCATTGGAATTGGTAGTTGTTGTGGATCATCATATCTGACACTTTTCCCTCTCACCATTACTGATATACATTCTGTGTATCTGTTCCATGCATATCTCTGATAACATTGGAGGGTAACAAAAGGTTTCTCCAGTCATCAGGGATATTGTGATAAAAAAATTAAAATTGTGAACTCGTAGATGCTATTTTTGCTGCTTTGACATTAATTGTTCATTGAACATTTGGCCTTAACTCTAGTTGTCGTGATGATGCCTTATTTTGCTGAAGAATTACCGCAAAAACAGTTTAAGAACAAATTAGCCATTGTTGTACTCTTGTCAGTTGAAGTTCCATTGGGTTAATTCAGCAAAAGAAGTCCGTTGAATTGCATCATTAAAGAAGCCATATTGGAGAACTTTTGACGTTTGAGTACTCATTGTTATTCTGAAACAACATGCAGGTGCCTGGACTATTGAAGATTAGGTACATTGGGCAAACAACACTGGGGAGTGCAGCTATTTTCGGGTTGTTCTTAGGAGCTGGGAGCTTAATACACTGCGGCAAATCCTACTGAAGGCACACCCTTATTTTGTTGTTAAATTATATGTCGAAATAAGTTTTACTTTATTAAAGAGAGAATGGTAGCAGTGTCAGAAGAATCATTTCCTACTGCCAGATTTCGTAATATTAGCAGTAAAATGTATGAGAACATTTTTGTTCCTGTTCAACTGTGCCTTTTTATTGTTCTTCCTTCAAAGTAAGAATTAATTTTCTGGTGTAACTTGGTCAGTCAGTTGTATTTTCATGGATGCACCTCCTCTATCTCTTGCTGGTGAGTTTTCTTCCTTGGCATTTCTCCAAAAGTGTCAACTCTTTTATGGTCAATATTTTCACTAACTCGTTCCGACTCTGGCAGAATTAATATATCCTCCACGTTATGCAAGTTTTGTGGCAAGGATGACGAAGATGAAAATCGTTTGTTTTTCCACTGGGAATATTCAAGAGCTCAGCTGTATATGGTTTTATTTATGCATTTTTTGCGGCAAGGATGACTTTATTACCAATGATCAAATGCAGATCATGTTACCAAAAATGCACATGATTAGCATATGGGGTGGGTAAAAACATTTTGTGGATAGGAATACTCCTACAGTTTAGGGAATGCTAAAATTAAACTACGGTAGAAATTGTGACACCGGGTTTGGTTGTTGAAATCCCGTAGAAAAACAGTTTCGACTTTTCTAATTATACGCAAAAGTAACTAAACGTTTATGTTCTTCAAAAATCTGTAAGATCCATTATTCAGTCAGCTGAAGGCTTAGTTGTTTATTATAGGGATGCCCGGAGAAACATAGATTGAGCAAATAAGATTTCTGCTGGTGGTAAAAGTAAAGAAAGACATGAATACCAGTACCAATTCCAGCAACAAAAATGCGTCAGTTGTATGTTATTCACCAAGCTTGATCACAACAAATGGAATATGGCAGGGTGATGATCCGCTGGATTATTCTCTCCCTCTATTCATTTTGCAGCTCACCCTCATTGTCACCTCGACTCGTATCCTTGTATTCGTTCTCAAACCCTTTCGCCAACCTAGGGTCATCGCGGAGATCCTTGTAAGATTATCTTCAAAGTTAATTTGTATTTTGAATTTCCATTTATTCTTCTGCATCTGCACAGCCATTTACCTAGGTTCCTAGTTCTTAAAAACGACTTGTAATTCCTTTTGTAATTGCTTGTACAGGGTGGCGTGCTCTTAGGCCCATCGGTGCTGGGAAGATTTACTGAATTTGCCGAAAAGGTTTTTCCTCTTAGAAGTGTAATGGTATTAGAAACAATGGCAAACGTGGGTCTCCTCTATTTCTTGTTTTTAGTGGGTGTGGAGATGGATCTATCTGTGATTAGACGCACTGGTAGAAAGGCTTTAATCATTGCTCTGGCTGGGATGGCTTTACCATTTGCCATAGGAGCTTCATCTGCATTTTTATTACCTGGTCCTGGTCCAGAAAAAGGTCCAGATGGTAAAGAAATAAAACATAGTAAAGACGTAAATAAATGGACCTACTTTCTTTTCTTGGGTGTGGCGCTTTCAGTTACAGCTTTCCCGGTTTTAGCTAGAATTCTTGCGGAACTAAAACTTCTGAATACAGAACTTGGTAGAATAGCTATGTCATCTGCCATAGTTAATGATATGTGTGCTTGGATATTATTAGCTGTGGCTATAGCTCTTGCAGAAAGTGGTGGGAGTGAAGCTTCCGCTAGCAGTTGGGCTTCTTATGCTTCGTTGTTCGTTGTGCTCTCAAGTGTTGCCTTTGTGGCTTTTTGTATTCTCGTAATCAGGCCAGTGATCGGATGGATTATAAGAAGAACACCCGAAGGAGAAAATTTTAATGATTTCTATATTTGTCTCATACTAACGGGAGTTATGGTATGTGGGTTTATAACCGATTCAATCGGAACTCACTCCATTTTTGGTGCATTTGTGTTTGGATTGGTGATACCAAATGGGCAACTAGGTACTGTACTGATTGAAAAATTGGAGGATTTTGTGTCCGGCTTGTTGTTGCCCTTGTTTTTTGCTATAAGTGGGTTGAGGACTGATGTAACAAAAATGAGGAGTCCAGGTGAATGGGGAATGTTGTTGCTGGTTATAATCTTGTGTAGTCTGGCAAAAATATTTGGAACTTTTTTGATAGCACTTTTCTACCAGATGCCATTTAGAGAAGGAATTGCTCTTGGATTGCTCATGAACACTAAAGGTCTTATTGAGATGATCGTGCTGAATGTTGGGAGAGACCAGAAGGTATACACTGATCCGACAAGTAATTCAAAACCTTACTTCTTTTCATTTTTCTAAATTCATTTCTTTTCTAGGTACTGGATGACCAAGCCTTTGCAATCATGGTAATCGTAGCTGTAATTACGACTGCCATTATAACTCCAACTGTAACCGCAGTGTACAGACCAGCAAGACGTTTCGTTCCATACAAGCGTAGAACAATACAGAAATCCAAACCAGATGCTGAATTCCGAATATTGGCCTGCCTCCACACACCCCGTAACGTCCCAACTATCATTAACCTTCTCGAAACCTCTTACCCAACCAAAAAGTCCCCAATCTTTCTTTACGCCCTCCAGCTCGTTGAACTCACGGGCCGTGCTTCTGCCATGCTCATCGTTCATAACACTCGCAAATCCGGACGACCTGCTCTGAACAGAACTCAAGCCCAATCTGATCACATCGTAAGTGCCTTTGAAAATTACGAACAACATTCAGGAGCTGTCTCAGTTCAGCCCCTCACTGCCATTTCTCCTTACTCGACGATGCACGAAGACATATGCAATCTTGCCGAGGACAAAAGGGTCGCTCTAATCATTGTTCCTTTCCACAAACAACAAACCATTGATGGAGGAATGGAAGCAACGAATCCAGCTTTTAGAACTGTCAATCAGAATGTACTGGCAAATGCTCCTTGTTCTGTTGGAATCCTTGTAGATCGAGGATTAGGTGCCACAGCAAGAGCTGCTAGTTCCCACGTTACCCACAATGTTGTCGTTCTCTTTTTTGGTGGCCCTGACGATAGAGAGGCATTGGCTTATGCTTCGAGAATGTCAGAGAACCCTACTGTTAATCTGACAGTTATCCGGTTCCTTCCTGGAGAAGAAGCAAAAGGGTGGCAACAGGAGAATGAATCCAAGGATAATGGAATGAATGTTGTTACTGATAATGACAGGGAGAGACAGATCGATGATGATGTTATTACTGACTTCAGAATGAAAACGGCTAACGATGAATCAGTTGTATATATGGAGAAAACCACCAACGACGGAGAAGAGACAGTGTCGACTATTAGATCTCTGGATAATATCCACGACCTCTATATAGTTGGAAGGGGACAGGGGACGGTATCACCACTTACTGCCGGACTTACCGATTGGAGTGAGTGCCCGGAGTTGGGACCAATTGGGGACCTACTTGCTTCGTCAGATTTTGCTGTAACAGTGTCAGTCTTGGTGGTGCAGCAATATGTTGGAATGGGTCTTCAAGGTGATGGAGTAGCAACACCTGATAGCCCTGCACAGCAACAACCTGACCAACAATTCGACCTACACCAACAAAGAGGAGCAAACAACAATTATAACAACCAAGGCATGCAGTCATGGCAGCAAGTAAATCTTCGTTAGGTTTATGCAAATTCTTGAACGGGGTCAGCCGTTCGTTCCTTTTACAGCAATATATTGTAGTAGCGTGGCTTACAAGGCCTTGTGATGCACATAATTTAGAGTATTGCTTTGAGGGAAAAAAAGAAAACCGTTTAGCCCGAATTGATTATTTAGTCTCAAACCCATTCAACTAGGTATAAACTCATTTGTTTATTTAAAATAGGGGATTTTAATAAAGTGCCACACTTTCAATTTGATGTTTAAGAAAATGCCACCGTTTTTTTCAGAAATTATTTAATGCCACACATTTGACCTTTTCCATCCAAAAAAACTGTTGACATCAGTTAGTGCATAGGTGGCAGTTATATAGCTTAGTAAAAGACCTCTGCACCCTCGAATAGTCTCACTATAACTGAGTTAAATCAATCCATCATAGTGAATCGTTATTGAGTTAAGTCATGAATAGAAAGTGGATTTGTCTTCCCATAGCACAACGCCTGTGAATAGAACCGATACTGACCAAATAAACTCAATCTGGTTAGTATACGCTGAGAAAGTAAAAGCAACAGTAGATCAGGATCTAGTTGCAATGCAGTCTCCTTGCACAGTTAACATTATATGAAATTGAAAGTGGCCGAACACATACTGATACTTGGTTCTCAAAATATTCACAAAGTTTTATAACAAGGAATAAGAGTGATGCCGAAGTTGAGTAACATATCATGTGAATCTTTCTTGCCAATACAAAGAAAAGCTCACTGCCACGCATTTCACATTTTATTCACATGATTAGGATACCTTAAACATCCATCCATTACAAAAGAAATTAGAGATACATAAAAACACATTTTATTCACATGATCAGGATACCTCAAACATCCATACATTACAAAAGAAATTAGAGATACATCAAAACTAAAGAAGTACGACGTACCCAGAATTGAGGCTCTTCCTTTCTTCGTTACAACTTGATGATGCTGGTGCTGGTGGTGCTGTAGGGGTTGCTGACCGTATTTCTGATGTTTCTGTTGTTGTTGATACATCAACACATATTTCTCTTCAAGTTTGTTTCGGTAAATTTTCTCCTAAAACAATTCTCTGTAGCTTTATCAGCTCACGTTCATGTCTCACTGTAAACACCCATAAGACTACCTGCAATACCATTTCACAACCATGCACAGGGACTCAACATCATCCCCTCTTAGCATACTCAAACTCGGAGCAAACTTGCATCAATTTCTTTTCTTCCTCTATAAATTGCAAACCATAATCCCGTATTCAAACCCATAATTGATTACTCTTCTCCGATTTGTATCTGAACCAACTCCATCAAACCCTGCAATCAGCAAACCCATGACACATCTGTAATTTCTTTTTTACCTAAAATTCTTCTCTAATCTTTGGGCTTCAAAATTCAGACCAAGACCCCATATGTTAACTAACGGCCTCAATAATCAATTACAAGCTCCGCTATTCTGATCCCCGCTAATCTTCTTACAAGCTCCGAACTATTCTGATCCTCAAAAATCAATTACAAATATTCGGCGGATACCCATCTGAGTTCATGGCTGGCCGGCAGCAGCATCAGCTAGGGATGAACCCTAATTCCCAATTTGATTTGCTATAAGAACTAAAATTAAACCCTATACATCCATTCATACCTCAATTAAGAACAAACCCATCACAAATAGTTCAGTTTCTAAATCAATTTCACACAAAATCAGAGTTGATTTCATAAACCCTAAATTCAACTTACCATATTTGCTGAGTTTGAATCAACACTAACCGACACCACGACGATCAGATATCTTGATTCTATTCCATTTCTCTCAATTGCGGACTCATGATGATCTTCATCTCTATCATCGATTCTCACTGAAACCCTAGTTAGCAATCCCTGAGGCCGACATTTTTTCCTTTTTGTTTACTGGTGATAAAGAATCACAAGATTGTGAAACCCTGATAAGCATAAAAGGGTAAACATGTAAAATGAGACACATTTTATTGACCAAGTCAACGAGAAAGACCAAATATGTGGGTCCTAACGGAAAATCTAACGGTTGTGGCATTTAATAAATTTTCAAAAAAACGGTGACACTTTATTAAACCGGAAAATCAAAGTGTGGCACTTTTTTAGATTTTCCTTTAAAATATGAATTTTCCAACAACACGATTTAACTTTGCAAATTTTATATATTTGGAAAGCTTTTTGCGAGATCTATACAAACTTACATGTATGACTATAAATATCCCATCTAGCTAATATAAAGAAACGAGGTATTTTTGCTGGTAAAAAAATGACAAAATAGCTTGGTGTAATCCTCATATTACTAATATGACCTTCAATATCAAATTATCAATATTTACATATTCACAGAAATGTCATTGTTTTAAATAGATCAAAAAATTTAAAAGTTTGATATCTTTTAAACTATACACCGGATATTTTGTAAAATTAACATATTTAAAAAGCTCTTTGAATTACCCAAATAATAAGTACAAATAAGAATATTTATTTTACGAAAATATGTCATTGTTATCAAATTTGGTGTTATTAAAAGAGTAAAGTTCAAACATGTGCATCACACATGTGGTTTAACTAGTGTGCATAAACTTTTCATAAGTTTATGTTGTCATTTTTTTCACATGTGCACCAGTTTGTACACACCTACAAAACATGCATGAGATCGATCATTCAGACCCACACTCAGACCTATTTCTTCATGGAAATACAATGGTGCACCAATGTGTAGACACCAACAAACATGCATGGAACCAATCATTTAGACCAACATATACCTGCTTTTTCATGGAAAATTCACTGGGACACCAATATGTACACACACCTATAAAACATGCATGAAAAACGATACTTCATACCCACACGGTGCTTATGGATGCAGGATCAACTTGTTAGTGAAGGCGTGGTTGGAGGCTCGATTTCGTCGATCTGGTTTCGAAAGTCTTGGGCCCAGGACAACGACCTACCTTTTCATGTAAAATTCACTAGTGCACCAATATGTACACACCTACAAAAAGTGCATGAAAACTGATCATTCATACCCACACACATATGTACACACCTATAAAACATACATGAAAGTCACTTACGATCATTCTATGTTGACAAAGCATCAAGTCCAGATTATGTGGACGGACTAGCTTTATGGGAAGTTGTCAAGTTGATTGAGCAGCTGAAATTGGATGCAGTTAACTTCGAGACTGATTCTATGATCTTAGTTGAAGCTTTAACAAAAGGCCATTTCAATATTAACTAGCAGTTTCACAATTTATTAGAGACATCATCTTATGTTTTAAGAAATTCAAGAACTGGAAATGTTATTATGTTTCTAAGAAACGGAATAAAGAGGCAGCCATTTCTAGAGTAGCTTGTAGATCAACTAGGGGTTATCTTTCTAATTAATAAATTTTTATTCGTATCAAAAAAAAAGTTGGTAACAGAATACCTCGAGAAAGATCAGGCATTGAGAGGTAATTGGTGGTAATATCATGACTTCCACTAGAGAGCAACTGCTCATGATTGTTGTATTTATTGGTGATATTCATTGAGATTATGGTGTTTCCTTCATTAGAGATTTGGTATTTCCTCTTCTTCCAGTAATTCTAGTAATTTGATTGATAGGGCAGGTGATTGTGGTGATACTTTGATTTGTACAAGTGATTTGGTTTCCATTATAATTCATGATTGAGGGGAAGAAACTAATCAGGTGAAATTTTTCATGAGAATTTCGGCACACCGGCGGCAGAAACTAACTGAGAGGAGCCGGAATAAAGAGTAACGGTAAGAAAACAGCTACCCATAGAAGGATTCGGGAATAGAGAAGAGAGAGAGGGTGTTGTGAAGAGGAGAGAGTAATAATAGGATTCATGAACAAAAATACAATGCACAATAAAGTACTCCTGAAAAGATTACGATTTCTTCTCTCCATTCATTGCCACAAATTAGCAACTCAAATCGAATTAAAATGAAGGAGAATAAACTTAATTATCGTTTTTCATCCTTTTTATCGATGAATCTTTTTCATCCTTTTTATTGATGAATATCTTCAATTTTTGTTTATGTAGATGATTTTCATCCACTCTTCTTCGTCCTTTCAAAACAAGTCTTCGATAACAAAAGTCATTTGTTGTAGATTCAGGATTTCAGGTCTTGATATGATACAAGATATATCAGGAATTTTTTTTTGAAAATATTACTGTTACAGCTTTCGTTCATTTTTATCGACACATTAACCAGATAATTTAACGGGCTATGAACTTGATCTTCACCTGACAGATCCAATAACTTATAATTAAGCATCTGATAGCAAAACAAAATCAGGATATTATTTTAAGCAATTAAAACAAAGACGATATTTCCAAAGAATCTGTTATACTACAATAAATAACGGTACAACCAACTGACGTCATCTCAGGACCAAAATTTGATTGATGAAGTTACATGAAGACGGTTAACAAGAACCATGAGCATATTTTATATAAATGGAAGAATTTAAGATAGTTACGGATACAGTATAACTAGCTCCCACTTCAGCTCCTGCTGAGCGGACCCATGAGCATCTTCAAGTCTGACTGCAATTCCTTCCTGCAGAAACCCTTCGTTTTGATCCTCATGAAGAATTTCACCAAGTATGTCAAAAAAATTCAGGAGATCTATAAATATAGAGATGCTGCAAAGACAATATCCCTTTTAATTTTGGTAACAGCTTCTTGAAACTTTGCTTCAAGTTGAGTTTCACCAATGGACTTTGCTGCCTCTATTAGCTGCTGCAGAACTTCTTCCAGTCTCCTAATAGCCCTGATCAGACTACCCTCAAAAACCTGCGTGATTTCCATAATTTCATAGAATTTGGCCCCCTTTGCCCATGCATATACAACCTCCATAATATCAGATCTGAAGGAATTTACGAAACCTTCTACATCTATTGGAACCTGTTGTAAAAAGAGGTAGATACAACATAAGAAGATTATTTTTTTAAATTCGCTTTTAGTAAGTGAAAAGTGGAAGTGCACAAACTTCACAGTCACAAAATCAAATAAGCGATCTTTCACATAGACAATAAAGCTGAAAACTCAATGAACTATTCCCTCAGGATGGTGTGTTACGCACCAAGCGCATTACCTAGTTCTTGGGAGACTCGACTCATCACAAGTGTGATATGCAAAGATATATAAATTGATAGTATAGAGTTAGACTAATTACCCTGATGATTTTGGCCATCTATTACAGATGGTCATTACAATCTGATCAAAGTACTTCTAAGTAACATTTGAAAATTTGAGGGTTGTCAGTCATATAGGAAGTGCATATCATATCTTGTTAACCAGTACCTTCTTCCCTTACACACCGGTGACTAATTTATTACGACAGGTCCTATAGGTCAATGATCAATAGGATCAGACAATCAACTCCGTTAGCATCAACCTAATCTAGATATATTTTAAAACCTCGACATGAATTCCAAAATGATGGCTAACTGTATACCATTGATGAGAACCCCCTCCTAAGGTGGTTGCCATCTCAACAGAAACCAATGCCCATACATCGGAAGTTTATATAATACAAGGAAAATAAAGGGTACAGTTCGATACATACTCTATTATCAAGCTGAACTGTAGCAACCCTTTTTGCTGTCTCTTGCAGCTGAGTAAAGAGCAGGTCAAGCCCTTCCCTGGGTTTCTGGGCATCCTGAATTTTTTCCTGCCACACAAAACATGACAACAAAGAAATCATCTCCTCAACAGTAGCATCCTTCAACACACCATTAAACATGAGCTCTGTCAGCGTCAGCTCATCAGCACTGGTGATCTCACAAGCAACCTTCCCCTTCAACTCCACGACACCATCTCTTGTAACATACCTACAGAAAAAGGGTATGGCCATAAGTATACATCGCAAAGATTTAAGGTGGAAAAGATATTAAATGCTCTGGAATATTTTTTTTTTCTTTTTTTTTTGATAGGCAAATGCTCTGGAGTATATTTTAGCATATTCTAGTGCTTAAATCAAAAAGAAAAAAGGCAACAGAAATGTAACTCACTGGTCCACAAGAATTATCTTTCAAAGTTAACTAAGATACTTACTCAACAGTATTTAAAATAGCTGAAAGATATCAATGCAACTGATAGTATAATAGCTCAATGACAGTCAGGCAGATGATTATGTATGAAATAGTTGGAACAAGTTTAATACTTGAGATGAAACTTTGCTTCAAAACTTACAGCTAAGGGGCCATCAATGACAACAAAACAACCTTAATTAACTTTTTTTAAATGTACAAATGCTAGTAGAATGTAGAGAGTGTGCTCACCCCAGCTTCCGAAGGACCCGCTTCCGTGCCTTGAGTTCATCTTTAAAGGCTAACGCTGTAGAAGTATGCAAAGTTCTCCTGATTAACTTGATTTTTGCTTGCAACTCATTCTTCAAGTGTAAGACCTTCAACTTTTCTTTAATAAGCGGAGACTTTGCAACTTCATGCTTGCTGAATAACCTCTCTAGAGCCTCTATCCGATTGACATTCTTCTTGTAATCTTTATGCTGGACCTGTAGCGTATACAAGAGGTTGTGATGATAACCAAAATAAAAGAAACACGATTTATAAAGCAGCTTTTTTTTACCTTCATGTCCCCTTCCGGATCCAGCAAACGAATTTCTTTAGAAACTCTGGACAGAACTTCAGAAACCCTCTTCAAAGTATTTTCTCGAGCTTCCAAAGGCAAAAGATCTTTTGGTATGATTACGACGGGACTGCCTAACCCATCAATCTGCTAGATGAAATGAACAAGATAAGAATCTAAAATTACCCAATAACAATAAAGCTGATTAAGAAACCAGGAAATGAAACACTAATGTGTACTATTCCCTGTGCATAAATAAGTCCTATATTTGTGAAAACACTGAAAATCCTCGTATAGAAAAAGATTGAGAAAACACCAAATGAGGAAAGTCAAATGAAATAAAATAAATAAATACATATATATATATATATATGCCCATGAGAGGGAACTGTGCCTGTGAGATAGGTATGGCAACCACGACTGGCTCTCCCTGCTCTTCCAATGGCACAATCTTAATTGATTTTTTCCCATCTCCATCCTTGCTAACAACACATCTTGTAAGAACATCTACTTTGTAGTTTGCATCCTCAGGTTTCCTCCTAGAATCATCTGAAAAAAAAAAAAGAGATTTACTTAGTAACAAGAAACACAAAAAGGTTATATTGGAGGCAAGCATATAAGCTCTCTTACCTTCAGAAAGGCCTCTCACCCTTTCGAAGTTGATTATCACCCCCCAGGAAACATGGTTCTCAATGGAGAAAGATGGGTTCTTATTATCACCTCTCGTACATTGGATACAAACAAATCTGCCAGGCTGTAAAAAGGGTAAACAGTATTTAGGACAGCAGACAATATCATGAATATCCTTCTTCCGTTTATGGTACTGCTCTAAAAGATTGTAGTAATCCTTCACACTCTCCTCTTCAGCAATTATAATTGAATCTCTCTCTTCTTCTAGTTTCTTTGCTTGTCTCTGAAAAGAGGAAAACCTTGCCAGTATTAATGCAACTCTTACCCCTAAGCAGAAAGATAACCACTTACACATCTATGCCAAAGTCACTGACCTCCAAATCAGGAATTGCTCGGTCCGATTGAAATTGATTCTGGGGATCGCCATCTTCAGACCGCATTTGGTTCAAAAGCATATTGTAACTGAGATGGAAGGCACTGTACAATAGAAATGTGTGACAAGTGGTTTAGAATTACAAAATGTATTCAGATCTATGACAAGTGATGTAGAATTATGAATAACTGTGAAGCACGTTACAACTGTGAATCATTGAACGGCAATAACAAACTTTTTTGGAGGTAGATGCAGAGAAAGGAAACTTTGACAACAGACCCTTTCTTTATTTAATGAATTAAAATTAAATATGCATCCATTTTTAGGTTTGGACATCTCCAACGGAGACCTCCGGAGGCACCAGCGCGCACTGGTATCATAAGCAGTATCGTAAACACAGAGAGGCAGAGGTCGCGCAGAATAACATGGGAGGAGGCAGTGATAAGAGACTTGAAGGAATGGAATGTGTCCAAAGAGCTGGCTTCAGACAGAATAGCGTGGAAATTAGCGATCCACGTACCAGAACCATGACCTAGGGAGTTCGGTTAAGATATGTTTAGGATAGCATTTAGAGGCTAGGACTCTGTTTAGCAACTCGGGATCAAGGACCTGGAGCTGAGACTATGGCCCTAGAATTTGTTAGTATATTTAGTTTATGGATTATTACTAGCATTTTTGGTGGCATTACTTTTTTGCTTCAGTTTATCTTTCCTTTTCGATTCTGGGGACTAAAGGCTTGGTTGTTGTTGTATTCATCCATCTTTAGATAAGTAAAAAACTATTTGGAAATCATATAGATCTTTGCCATCTATAATGCAAAGAGAGCATATCATGTGTTTTGGCAATAAAATCAGACAAACTCTCCTCGTTTTCAACAAAGAAAATAGCAAACAAACAAACAAACAAAAAGCGAATAGAAAATAAGGGAGTTCATACACACTCTTAATTCCCTTGACCCAAAATCACTAAAGTACTAATCAACTAACTCCAAATACTAGAGAACGAGAGTAACAGATGCAAATAATTTTCCTATTAAAGAAGCTACTGAAATGCATACCTGTTTAAACAATCTGCACTCCCCTTCAGCATCATTTTTGCTGTTGATGGTTCCAGCTTCTCATCAACCATGAGAATACATATCCCACGCTCGTCAATTCCACGACGACCAGCACGACCACTCATCTGTATATACTCTCCACTGGTTATCCATCTAAACTTATCCCCGTCAAACTTGCGGACATTCGTAAACACCACAGTTTTTGCAGGCATGTTTAGTCCTATGCTGAAAGTTTCTGTTGCAAACAAACACTACACACAAATAAAATATATACATAAATCAGCAACACTTCCCACCAGAAGAATGAATCAAGTAAAACATAACTGGCAAAATATAAGTGATAGGCTAATTGCCAAACTGTAACCCCCTAGGCACTACTTCCTGTAGTTTTCTAGTATCCCAAAGATAAGAAAATTTTCAAGGATTTGAATCATGCTATTTGTGTTTAATATCGGAGCGGAAGCTTGCCTCAAGAATACTCTATGTCCAACAAGAACTGATCGAATAAATCAGAAATAAATTGTCGAGAAAAGATCAAGTCGAGCAGGGATTTATAAGGTAGATATTCAGACAAGACATGTCCTTAACTTGACAACAAAGACAGATGAATGACGAATAGCGGTAACATTTTTTTAGAGAAGGTATAAATCTATCCTTTGTGGACATATGAAGCCTCTCACATCTGTCGAAGTAATTCAGAAGTTCCACATCCTAATCTAGTAGTTTGAGTAAACCTTAAAACAACCAGAAAAAGTAATCAACAGAATATAGTGTCAGTGTATCCAGTTCTCCAACCTTGATGAGACCTTCTTGGAAGAGTATCTCTATTACTTCTTTCAAAATAGGTAACAAGCCAGAATGATGCACACCTATTCCCCGCTTCAGCAAAGGTAACATGTTCGACACCTGTAAAGTCAGAAAAGCGAAGATCGTTAATTAACAGGAAAAAAAATGAGAAGCCAGAACAATCAGGTGTGAAGGGTGGAAAGAGGTGAATATAAAATAATCAGTAGATAATCATAATCTAACTCATTCGCCATCACATTTAACAGATGTCAGGAACACACATTATACTCTGACCAAAAAAACAAAGAACGCCATCAATGCAGGCCTTATATCAAAGTCAACTTTAGTGCCTATTGGGTTTGAACTAGGTGGCACCTCAACCACTAGTAGCTAAAGGGGGTCTCTTGTTGTTGTAGCAAGGGTGTGGGAAAGAAGAGACATCTCTTTCGGGCTTCATACTTATTTGTTTTCCTCGCGGTGCGCTAAAGATGGCGTTATCAATATATACCATTGATGTCAATGAATATCTAATCATATTACGACTAAGCAACTCCCAGCGGGAGCTGATCCCAGTCCTATCAAATGACATTTCACTGGAAATACGTTTTCTTAACCATGAGCATAAGCTCAATCAGCTTTATCTTAAAGGCAGTGCTTCGGCTCTGAAAGGTGACAATATTTTGAAATGGTCGCATATGTTTGTTGATATGTGTGTATGGAGAACGGGAAAACTCAATAGTAATATTAGATGTCAATTTAACCAAGAGTTTCAAAGTGTGGTTGCACTATATTGCATGGATCTAAATGCCATGCATTCTGAAACAATATTCCAAGTTTCCAACACAGAATGAGAGAGATATAAAAGATGAAGAAATGCGTTGCCTGAGGAAGCTTTTTATCATCATCTGACAGTAAGTCCATTGCATTCCAGAAAATCTCTTCTATATTCGCTTTCTCGACATCATCACTCAGATCCATCTTTGCCATCTAAAATACCAAACAGAAACAGAAGATAAACAACCCAGGTTGTAAAGGTTACGTTCAGTCAAAAAGGAAATGCCCCATGAAATCATGACATGATATATCTTGCAAAGCCAAGTTAACTTAAGCTGCAATACCTCAACTAGCCTAAACTAGTAATCTTTCTCTTAAAAACAACTGGAGGATTACCAAGTAATCAAATCCATATTCTTACGGAAAAAATTAAAACAAAATGAAAATTTACCATCATGGCGAGAGATTCGCACTCCCTTTTGCTGAAACTGAAAATTATAACAGGATCATACTGCCGTTGAATAATCATCTTCACCAACTTATAGATATCACTCTCTTCACCCGATTTACTAGCCACCAACCTTTCTGCCATTTTCCATTCTTCTTTTTATTATCTCCTTCGCCAGCTGGAAGAAGTGCATTTAAGCCTTTCTGAAAGCTATCTTCCCGGAATTTACCCTTCTCATTAGGGCTGAACATGGTGTCGGTTAACCGTTGGAAACCGACCGAACCAGACCAATAAGCAAGAAACCGAACCAAACCATTTAGATTTGGATTGGTTTGGTAAAAAAAGCTGAAAAACCGACATTACTGGTTTGGTTTTGGTTTGACCTGAAAACCGAACCAAAAACCATTGGGGAACCGATTAATTTTTAAATTTATTTTCTACCGTCGATTTAAAAGTATTAGATTCTACCCATTGATTTAGAGGATAAATAGAAACCCTAAATCTAATATTTCATTATGATACTCTCCCTCTTTCTCCTTCTCTCAGCCGCCTCCCTTCTCCACCCCCAACAACAGATGCTGCTACTTGACTTTTTTCTTCCCGTCTTCCTTCTTTTTTATTTGTCAATAACTAAATTAAGATATATTATATATCTTCTTTTGATCTTTAGAATTAGAGTAAGCTTACACTATTCTTGATTTTTTTTTTGTATGTATATTTGTGTAAACCAATACTATCGGCAACTACGATTTTTTTATCTGTAAATTTGTGTATTTTTTTTTTGGTTTGACATAATTATTGGTTAACCAAAAACCACTGGGACAAACCGAAACCAACTGGAACCATTTGGAAACCGAACCAATGGTTAATGGATTGGTTTGGTTTAGATTTTTAGAAACCAATAATATTGGTTTCGGTTTTGGTTTGGCTAGAAACCGAACCAAAACCGACCATGAACAGCCCTACTTCTCATCCACGACCAAGTATAAACCTTCCACTCCAGAAGGAAAGATGTAATGTTGAAGTGGTGTAGGACGATAGTCCGTGTAAACAATATGGCATGGTTGTCGGTGAACCTTCGCAACCCAATCCGCAAACTCCTTGGCATTAGGTACTGTTGCAGAGAGAAACACAAAGCGGGAATTCTTAGGTGCCATTACAATACTCTCTTCCCATACAACACCTCTTTCTCTATCACACATATAATGAACTTCATCAAATATAACCCAGGCCACTTCCCTCATTATTTAATTCTCTAGTAGTAGACTTGGTTATTTTATTATGATCAAAGTGTCAAGGAAGAATATTTGGTTACGAAGTATGACGTTTATCTTTTGAACTTCGTAAATATGATATATGCATAATCTATGTAACTCTTTACTTGATTGTGTATTGGATATAGGTGGAATTTCATCCTAGGAAACTATGTTTAATTACATACGTTTAAAGAAAATACATATACGAAACTTGTTTCGTAATCAAAAAGAAATCAATATGCGTTTTGGTCCGCTTTTCATTGAAGATCTATTGGATGTCCAATTCGAACCTAGGTAATAACTTTGGTAGAACCGATCTTGACTTATGTTGAGAGCTATGTAGAACCGATCTTTACCTAGTTTGGGATATGTGGTAGAACAGATCTTGACTTATGTTGAGAGATTTGGTAGAACCGATCCTTACCTAAATTATAGGGATCAACCCAAGTGTTTGGGATTAATGTGCAAGTGCAATTACTTTAATTATAACTTAAACAAAACATAATGCGTAAAGTAAAGTAAAACTACACAACAAGATTTTGTTAACGAGGAAACCACGAATACAGAAAAACCCGGGGACCTAGTCCAATTTTGAATACTCTCAAAATTATATTTGAGACCAAGTAAACTACCCTTAGTTACCTAGTTTCCTCAGTATCCCTGCGATTACAACTAATCTGGCTAACTTACCTGAATCCTAAGATAAAGTACACTATTTTAAGTTGCTTCAGCCTCTCTAAATACTTTAAGCACTCAACCCTTTCGATCGTCTTCCAAATAGTAAAAGACTAATCTGTTTGTTAACCACTTTCTTATGTCAGGAAGTTAATCATAGATATGATGTTGAGCGTGTCAAAAGCTTTTCTGTTTAAAATCAATTAAGGTTCTTTGTCGGGTTTAGATCTTCAAAGATCTGGATCAACAAGTTAACCAGATCAAGTCAAACGAAACTACCAGATTCAAATACTGAAGAGTACCACCAAATGTTAAATTGTCGATCTAAATACAACTAGTAATAACAAGTATATCAAAATATAAATTGGATCTAGTCGTATCCCAGCCGATCAAATTTGTGTACGAATCAAATCATAAAGATACAAAACTATTGAGAAAATCTTTTTGTCTTCAAATCTTCAATAGTCATCTGTACCTGCACAATAACAAACTTGATTCCAACTTATGATCGATCATGCACAGAACATAGTTGTTAACAATAGATGTTCACAAGTTAACATCAAATATAAACTACATTTAGTCTTTTGATCTAGTTTGAGTGACTTTATGTCAGAAGAGAAGGCTCTCAAGAATAATCAAATTAGGTGTAATCAAGAGTTAACAATCGTTATTTAATGAAATCAATAATCAAAAACTAAAATAACAATGCAATTCTAATTCCCCACAAATGGTACTAGTAGACGCTTCTTGATCCCAAAGAAGTCTTTAAACTAGCGGACGTAAGAGATTTCGCCTAATTAGGTGACTCTTCTTTCTAAAATAGTATTACAAGTAATATTGTTAGTCAGCTACAACAGTGACTATGAAACGAAGTGCATGCCTCAGGATAAGTTTGTAAGAATAACAAACTTCAATATTTATAGACCAAGGTATCTGGACATAAAGGAATTTTCATAACCGCAATTATTCTTAAGATATGCAATAAAGCACCTAAATTCGGTATTGTATAATTCCAACCAATATCCAAATGTACAAACGAAATTTCTCTTGGAAAACTCAATATTATCTAACAGTTAACTAATATCTTACTAGAGATATATTTTGCTTTCTGGTAAAACAAAAACATATTCATTCGAAAATCTTAATAGATTCTTAACCATTTCGGTTTGGGATCTCACCTTGAGTATCAAGGATTATCTTTGAAAAATTAATAAATAAGATTTTAGCACATGTTCAAATTACTCATTATGCCGACATCTTGAACTTTTCTATTTTGCAAACCCAATCTCCAAATCACACAAACCTAAAGTGTACGTGACTTAATGAAATCGGTTTTGCTCATTGGGACCGGTTCTACTTTGAATCCCAACATAGGTTAGGATCAGTTCTACCTTGACTCCTAATATAGGTAGGGTTCGATTCTACTTTGACTCCCAAAATAAGTTAGGACCATGATTCCCTATATAGGTTAGGATCCTTTCAACCTTAGATCTTCAATGAAAACCAGACCTTTAATTAATCCTCTTGATTTCTTTCAACTAAAAAACAAGTTTGTAAGTCTACTTCTTTAAACCCATGTAATCAAACATAATTTTCTAGGCATGAAATCAACACTAAGTTCATTACATAATCTAGTAAAAAAGTTACAAAGATTATGTTGTTGTCGCAATTACGATGTTCAAAAGATAAGCGTTATACTTCGTAAGTTAATATAATCCGACTTGAAGGATACTTAAGAAATGTTACCAACCTCAAGAGGAAGGATGATTTTATCGTTGTGTTCGTTACTTCTTCACTTTCTTCAGGTCTTCGGAGTAATACTTGTATGTCTCAACATTCATAGACTTTCTAGTCTAACCTAAACGAAGTTGACTCTAGTATTTAATCAAGCGACTCTAGATGAGTTTTGATTCTAAAATATGACAATCAAATTTAACATACCAACGTTTGGTGGTTTCGACCGAGCTATGATCTAACAATCTCCCCTTTTGTCAATTTTAGTGACAAAACTCTTATTACATATGGATCTAAACGAATTACAAAATAACTCATTCTTCATACGCTTGATTCCAAGTTTCAACGACACAATAACCTGCAAATATTCAAAAATAAATGTCGTTGTTGACATTTGAATAACAAAAGCTTTTACCCCCCCCCCCCCCCCCCCCCCTAATAAAGGCAAGCTTGGTAAATATTCAATCTGAACATCTTTGTTATTCCCCTTTTGTAGTATGTAATACTACACAACATGATGATATGTTTCTCCCCCTTAGTCTATGCTCCACTCTTTCGTTAGATATAAAGGTTAAGCACAAATGTCATTTCCTAGTAATCAAAAATGACTTGTTTACTCCATATATTTTTCCCCCTTTTTATCACAAAAATGACAAAGGTACGAGCAAACAAAGGACAAACCGAAAGGATCTTACAAATCTATAAGACTTGTACAACCTATAAGAGTAAAGCACAAAGGTTTCACATACCATTTTATATAAAAAAAAATTAAAGTCAAAACTACAAAAGTAATTTAGTTTCAATATGTTATCAAGGAAACAATTTCCGAAGCAATTCTCCCTTTCATCCAACAAATCAACTAAGATACTTAATTCTTTTGTCTAACAGATTGTGTATGTACAATCGCTTATTTTGACAAGAGTCAAGTAGAGATCAAAATTAACTATATTTCACTTATCAAGCTTTAATTATTTCAGAAAATAACTTAGACCTTTCCCTTTAGATAGGACAAACACTAGGTTAGTTAACTCTTTTTGTCAAGGAATTCGATTAGACTTGAATAATCGAATCCTCCAATTGATAAGTCTAACTAAGATCATAATTAACTTAATTTCTCTTATCAAGAATCATATGGACTATACAAATGAGCCCGTAATTTTGTTAAGCCAAAAAACAATAGATACAAACCAAAAGAATTTGACTTGTCATTGTTTTTCTTAACCGGGAGTAATTGAAACAAATATAATCATTGTAAGCACCGCAATTGCACTGAATTTCATTAAGCAAAAACACTTGATACCAAACAATAAAGAAGATGCCAAATCATAAGCCAAAAAAATTGACATAGTTTTTCTTATCCGGGAACAATTGAATCATAATAATCAATCCATACAACATAATGGAACATATCGATTGTACCGAAATTTTGTTAATCAAAAGCAAAATATATGCAATAAATTCAAGCTTTTCTTAAACAGGATAAACGATTAACTAACAATAAAAATCGTTACCTCAATTTCCGCAGACACTTCTCCCCAGAGATATACCGTTTAAGCGCAAGTTCAAATAAGAACTCTCCCCCAGTGTGTTTTCATCCTCTCGCAAGAACAAAAGCACAACAAAAAAAACAACCTTTACCAGAGAAAGGTTGAATTGATTTTAACTAATGCGTGCCAATAGCAAAAGTTTAAACCCGAAACACATATGTTATGCTAAACACAACTTATGTAAACATTAATTGATAATCAACATATTGTGACTTTTCACATATGAGTTTCAATCGGAACACCTTACGATCCTTTGATAAAGCCTACCAACAAGGGATAGAACTTAATCTCGCCAAATTAAAAAGCCACACAAACCATAAGGGTTACACAATGTGAGATCAAATATTTTTTAGGTAACCGAAATCAAACATCTCATAAATTAAAGCATCATAAAAGTATTAAAATATATAGAATTTGATGCAAGTAACATTTAGAGAAACCAATATTCAAAACAGAACTAAGTTAATCCTTCAACAAAGAAAGAAAGGGAAATTTTTTTTTTGAAGAAAATAACTAAGAGCTGGAACTGGAGCTGAGATCACTTAATTCAAATTCTTCTACATCATCAATGTCTTTGTATCGCCGAGCAATCCTATTTAAACCCGGAGAAAGTTCTGAAAATTTGTTTCAAGCATACTCCAGTTGATGTGCAAGACGTTCATTTCCCCTTTAAATCCTTCGATAGATAGTTTCAGGACTTGGATCTGATGTGGCACTTCCATAAGGAGCATCAATATTCATTCCAGACCGTCCTTGACCTCTCGTTTTGTTGATGATGGAGTAATCATGAGGCTTAGAAAACCAGACTTTGAGAATCATTGGCAATAATCTCAAAGGTGATACAAATCCTGGTAATAAGACATGGAACACCCATGCTTTTGCCACTCTTCCGGATTCGTATCATCTGTCTGATAATGAAACCACAAAAATTAAAGTTAGGAGTACCAATTAACATATGGTATGTTAGCATTACCATGTCTTGAATCCATCCCACTTTGTGCATATTGTTGGGTGACAGATTAGGTGTCGCAAGCTTCCCAAAGAATTTGAGATATCCTTGTTAGTAATTTCATCATTGTCATACTGAGGTAAAAAGGAGTCCTCAAGATAGCAGTTAAGAAGATAGGCGATAATCTCCCTGTTTACCTCAAAATACTTCCTCTGAACTATAGTGAAGAACTTACATTTGTCAGCATTCATGCAGTTCATATTAGCATAAAATTCCTTGACAAGACTATGGAACCCAGTATGACTACTATCATGAATACATCCCACCTTCCACTGTTAATCAAACTAACATAGTTTAGAATCCCTTTTATTTTCAGTTTTTATTATTTTCATATCTTGTTTGCATCCCCATGTTTAATTTCGTAGAGTCCGGAATTTACTTTGAGGAAAATTTTGACGAATCCCTTTTCTTCAGAAAAATTCAGACTGCACGTAGTTCAGTCCAGAGACCATAACTGTCAGACCATTTGTCGAAACACTGTGCCTTTTGACACTTCGTAGAAAAGACGTAGGCGAACAACTTTTGTGAAATGGTGTTTTTCCAAATTCCTTACCAATTTGTACAGATTTCGTGTTTTGTCTGTGGCTACGTTAGAATTCAAATTTTCAATTTTACACATTGAGGACAATGTGAAGTTTAAGTGTGGGGGAGTATTTTGCATATAAAGTTTTTAGCTTTTTACTTAGATTTTTAAAAAATTTGTATATATTCGCATAAAACCTCCAACTTGTAGAGATTTTAGAGTCACTAGCATACTTCTAGGTATATTTACATAGAGACTTCTGACCGACATAACTGAACTTGGAAGTGTTAGGGAAATACGTTCAGATTTCTTGCTTGTTAGAGTGTTAAATAATGGATTTAATCATGCCGGTGATGCAAATGAGGAGCAGGGAGAAATGCATTATTAGAGTTGATGATCAATCATTAGTGGAGACTACTTATTTTCAAATCAAAAGAGGCACCGAACCAAATTTTTTTTTGTAGTTGACTAAAGAGCTTTCTTTTGAGTGTGTGTCACCGTACGTTAATTCCGGGTAGAATGGTGAGCTACCCAACCTCCCAGCGATAGAAGCACTACTCTTTGATCTCTTGAGTGCTAATTGTTTCAATCATGATGGTGACGTCTATAGATGAAAACCACCTTCTTGTAGTTTGATTTGCAGTAGCACCATTCTCTCTCGCCAACAACAGGTCCATAGAAACACAACCATCATCAACAAGGGAGTGACATAAAAATCTACAAGGAAAGTTGAAGACGTTTGAGGTTTACAAGCAACAGTTTAGGGAAGAGAAAATTTCATATCCAAGTAAAGCAACATACAATGAACAGATTTCTATATACATGTTGAAGACTAACAAATAAGGAGCGGAATTTTATATTCAAGTTGAAGACTTATTTACAAGAGCGAAAAAAATCAAAAATGAGAATTATATTGAAGTTTATGATACAAAGACAATACAATTTATGAAGAATCAATCGGTAAAGTACTTATCCCATGGCCATAAAAATTTAATTGTTTATTTTATATTCAGTTTGTAGTTATTTCTCTTGTCATTAAACACACACACACACACAAGAGGAAAAAAAAGAGAGAGAAATTCTTTTTATTATTTTGGTTCGTATTTCTTTTTGTATTCATTTAATAAAGCCATGGGAAGAAGAAAAATCTATGAAGAAGTTTCAAGCAACAAGGAATTGAATAGAAAGAGTTACAAATTGTCGAAGTTCTACGAAGTTCAAGAGCTTATCATCAACAGTTGAAGACCGAAGACGAAGACCAAGAAGATGAAGAAGACAAGCTGAAGACTACGTTTCTATTGGATGCTGAGAGAGTGATGTTTTCATCACTGCCGATCGGATGTGAAGGTGGTAAGTACTCCCATACTTGTTATAGTGGTTGATTTCCTTTCTTATGGATCATCAGAAAAAAAGTCTTTAATTTCCCACGATCTTGTGGGGTCTCCAGAAATAATTCGGAAGGTTTCTTTCCCACCATTCAACGTGTGTAGAATTTGTCTCTTCATTCCTAGCCGCACACATGTGAGATCCCAAAAAAAAAAACTGTCTTATTGAGTGCAATTATCATAAAATCCTTTTAAGTGAGGCATAAGTCGAGGCGAAATGCTTATTGATCGCTCTCAAACATGCGTTCTCTCATTATGGTGTGGTTATTTCTCACTCAACATTTAAGAATGAGAATATGTTCTTTGGTATTTCTAACTTCTTGTTACTAGCATGCAGAAATTTTATGTCCTCATAGCTCTTTGGATGCTTGGGAAGCTGGAACGCTTTGAATTTGAAGTAGGTTTGTGGGTATACCTTTCGTAAGCCCTCACAAGACTATAGCTCGTCCACTAGGGACACCTAGGGTTTTAAAGGTTTGTTGCACATGCTAAGTGCAATCGTGACTTCGACGACAATGAGTTGTTGTACCTTATTTTATTTTTGTAGTTTGCTCGAGGACTAGCAAAACGCAAGTGTGGGGGAATTTGATAGGTGCATTATTTGCACTAGTTAGGTACTCAAATGCCTTGCTTTGTTGGTAGTTTTTGTATCATTATGCTTTGATTTTGTTTGTTTTTGAGTTTCTTAGGTGTTTGAAGCTATCTTGACCAAAAGGAAGTGGAACTTGTTCAAATCCGGGATTTCTTAGCACTACCTTGAAGAGGATGAAAAAACGAAGCCAATGGCGTAAGAACGAGGTCATTCCGACATTGTAAGAAGAAGTTACTAGCCTTTGAAGCAAGCCAAAGTTGCGAAAGGTGTATAAGAGCACAAATTTACTAAAGACACCGAATGAATTACTCAGGGCAGCCATCTGTGAGTTACAAGGAAGCTGAACTGTCAGTGTGAACACATAAATCACGATAAATCCACGTGTTCATAAACAATGTTCGCATACACTCTATATAATAAATTATGCGATGTATGCGTAAGGGGAGGTGATTATATCGATTCATCGACTCAGAGCCTTCGGGCTCGTCATTGTCTAGTCGTATATTATCACTTATAATGCTCATATAATAGAGTAAATAGAGATCTAAGTATAAATGTAAAGTGCATGATGTAAAACGTTGAACGTAAAGTGCTGAAATGTAAATAAGACAAAGATTTACGCGGTTCAGCACTAAGGCCTACATCCACGGGGTTGGTGTTTCACTATGTATTGAGTGGTTACAAAGATAGTCGAATGACTTTAAAGAGTACATAGGTCAGCAGAAATAAGGGATTTACTTACTCTTCCTATTTCTCTCTCATATGTTCTCCTCTAATTGCTATGGATTGGTCGACCCCTTCTCTCTTAGTAGAGATGGGTATTTATAGGGTTACAACGTGGGGTCCACTTCTGAAGGCCGTTATAATCTTATCGTCTTGTGCTTTGTGTCAATACCGCAGATATCTTCGTCTTCTACGATGCCCCCAGCGTTCCATGCTTGATGACGAAGAGTTGTCATCGTGTCTTCCATAGGTTGGTCGACACGTATACTGCTCAGGGCATTTAATTCGGGTGGTTGGGTCGTCTGTACGCGCCAGAAAAACGTCCTCTGCTCCTATGATATCCGTGTCAGTCGGATTAACCCCAGCCGCTGATCTTGGATCTTTCTTGAGATGGGATAAAGTAAGTCTTTGGATGATGTTCAGTGCTTTGCAATGGCATTATATTTCGGTACTCCTCGATTCTTCGCCATTGGATCTGTTGGATGAGGGCCTTGATCTGAGGAGACATGTCTCTTGGCTGTATGCGCGTGGCATCACACCTTGATGCCCCGGATTGTATGTCTTCCACATGTTTCTCCATAGACACGTGGTGGATGATGAAATATGTACACACAATTTGCCCCTTTTCTTCTGACTTGGGTGTCAGTTGAATTAGAGGAAAAATGCCACATATTCCTCATCTCTCTCCTAATAACTTCCCCTAGATAATAGGGCACGTTTCCCACTCCTTGCAATAACTGCTCCTTGGGTAAAGGAATGGTCATTGTCTTCTTCAAGGCTTATAAGTAGGAAAGAGAATGTGAAAATTTTTAGAAATAAATTTCATTCCCTCCCTGTCAGTCCTTCATTCTTCTTCTTCTAAGGTTTTTGTTCTTCATTCTTGTTCTTTAGCCATTAATTGCTACTGTCCTTATATTGAATACGACCTGCTCTTGATTTTTCTGCGCTCATCTGTTGTTGTGGTTCGTTGTCTTCTTGGTTGCGCTCTTGTTCGAAAATCTCTCACATACAGGTAAGGGATTTCTCTTTGATTTTGATCTTGATTACTTTGTTCATCTTCTGCTACTGTAGTCTTTAGCTTTGTGATGAAGAACACATATGCAGAAGCATATATGCTTGCCCATGTTCTTCATTACAAAGCGCATAAGCCCGTATTTGAAGATTTTCTCTTGGTGTTTTGACTGAGTTAGGGTTTTTCTGATTCTATTTTAGTTTAGGGTTTTTGAGGCGGCCAAGATGAACTGACGATTTCTCTTCTTTTTTTTTTGATCTTTAGTTGTTCTTTTGTAACAACTTCTAACTTGTTTTTGTGCTTCTTCGCAGATATGACCGATCTTCCGCGGGTTCCTTATCAGACTCCGTCGGCTAGTCCGCGTAGATCTCCTCCACGCAGAGACCCTGATATATCTCCACCTGAGGGAGGGATCCTCTAGGCCTTCACATGCAAATCCCCGTGCTCAAAGGGTCTCATCTTCTTATAGTCAGAAGGCTTCGTCTACCAAAAAAGGAGATCCACCGAAGGGTCCTCCTGGCTCTAGGTATGCTGTTAGATGCACCTCTTATCGTTCGCGTGACGATTCTAGAGGTACGCAGGCTCCTCCTCCTCGTAATGAAGCGTTGGATGTTCCGCCTCTTCATTCTATGGCTCCACCTTCAATGCCCCAACAGAATCCTCTGCCTCCTCCTCCAGCGGTCCCTTCTAAAGGGAAATCCTCCAAGGGTACTGTGTCGAGGTTGATCCACCCAAGAGTCTTCCTTCCAAAAGGAACTTCAGACTTGAGTCCTACGAAGAATTCTACGCCAGATCCCGCTGACGAGGAAGACGCTACCCCACTAATACGAAGCGTCTCAGTTGGTAAGAAGAAGGTCACATTTAAGCATGTTGATCTTGAGCTGTTTAAGGAGAAACATGAGCTCCAAGCCTTCGATGTCCGCTTCTACGCTCCCGACGATGATATCACCTATGAACTCATCTCGAATTATCAGTTCGATGAATTTCATCTGCTAACTACAGTAGGAGCCTTCGAGACGGGTCTTATGTTGCCTCTGTATAAGTCGGGTGACTCTTTTTATTACGACGTGCTGGCTGGTCGTGAAGGTTCTTCTACAAATACCCATAGTCGTTTTGTATCACAGTTGACTGGGAATTATCTTCGTGCGCTGAAGGAATGTTATCTTCGGAGTAAGGGAGAAACAATGATGACATGCTACGTCCCTGATCCCGCTGAGAGAGAGTGGTATACCCCCAAAAATTTCAATAATTTCTTCGGGGATTATATCAAGAGCCGGAACCGTAAACCATAGAGTGTTGGTCTTCGTAATATTGCTGCTCCTCGTGGTGAGATTCGTCTTTTAAGTGAGGTGAGTGATGCTAAGCTGAAGCATGTTCCTGGTACGGAGGGGTATGTTAACAAGAGACTTTTCCCTTCCCGTGAGAGGATCAAGCGTGATCATGATTATGAGTGGCATGCCACCGTTATTGAGGTTGTTAGCCCTTGGGCTTATGGTTGGATTCCTGGTCCGCATGGATGGCGTCCTACTGCTAATAGCGAACCTCGTGAAACTTCCCCTGCTCGTTATGGGGATTTTTGTCCTTGGCGTTTGAACTTTGCAGGCATGAATTTTCCTTATTCCTTCGACGTTGTTGATGGAGACGAGGAGGAGAGTTCTGGTGCTACCCTTCCCTCGAAGAGTACTGCAATTGCCAAGGTATGGCTTGTTCTTATACTTTCCCCTTTTTTCCTTATTTCGAAAAGTTTAAATTTTTTCAAGTAAAGGAGAAAATAATCTTTTGATGTAATTCTTTATTGTTTTGTAGGTGATGATGAAGAAGAAGATTGGTCATAAGCAATCTTCTACTGTTGTAGCTGATGATACTGAGGTCCATGAGGAGGTCACCAGCCCCGTGAACGAAGAATTTGCCGAGGCTGAAGAAATGTCTGATGGGGAGGAACGCACTGATACTACCGCTGGTGGCACTGGTGACGAAGAACTTGCCCCTGATGGCAACAACACTGATGGTCCTCTTCCCGCCGTCTCCCAAGAGTTCTCCTTTGGTAGAATTTATTCCGTGGGGGAAACTTTTGATGTGAATGCTTCCATGGGTCTTGATTCAGAGTTCTCATTGCTTTCCCAAAATGATGATTGGGATGTGCTTGGGAACTCTGGCAAAGGTGATGCCACAGGTCAACCGACCATATACGCGGATGTTAGTTCTGAGGGTGATGATGCCGAAGCCCGTGCAAATGCGGAGGCAGCGGTAAAGGAGAAGTTTGCGGCTGGGAGAGGAACTGTTGTCGGAGAAGCTTCTACTGAGTCTCTCTTGGAATATTTCCCGCAGTCTCTGATGCTCGAGGGTGACGACGCCATCTTGGCTTGGCTTAAGAAAAAGAATTTGATGTTCGTCCCCAACCCTGCTTCGGTGCTTGCTGGTGAGAAAAACTCTGATTCCTATACTCGTCGGATGATGCAGTTGTCTGCTGAGGATCAGGTCGCGGAGGTGTGGGACAAGAATCTGAAAGTTTCGGAGGCTAATCTTGTGGTTGACCCTCCCTCCACTGTTGCTAATATGATGACTATTGCTGACGGGTACCAGTACGACTTCCCCCAGCAGAAGATGTTAGAGGTAAGCTATCGTGCTTTTTTCTTTTTTAGTACTTGCACAACATGATGGTGTAATAATCTTATTCTTCCTCGAAACGCATATGATGAGGAGTGAACATTGCAACCACACTCTGTATCAATTTTTCAAGGCAAAGTCTCTAAAGTTAGAGGCCAAGCTTCATCACAGAGAAGAGGAGCTATCTGCGGCGGAGATAGTTATCTCTGCTAGAGATAAGGAGATAAGTGAGCTGAAGAGTCGCCTCAAAGGGAAAGAACATCTAGGCAACGAAGAAGAGAAGCTTCGTTTAGAGCTCGTTAAGATCCGTAAAGAGTTGGAGCACGCTCGTAAAAATGCTTCATCTTTCACAGGTTCGTATTCTCCCAATTTTGTACCCCTCGTGATTCCCTTCTTGTACTTTAGTGTTCTGTCTGAGTCTCCCCACCCTATCTTCAGTGGGTGGAGTCCCAGAGCTGATATGGCTTCGAATGAAAGGGAACGACAGAAATCCCGCATCAAAGAGTTAGTGGAGAAGATAAAGAGCGAGGCCGATAATTGGAATGCTCGTGCTGATGAGCATAACGCCTTAAAAGTTGAATGGCGAGAAAAACGAGTAAAAATGGTTGATATACAAAATAGCTACAACCATGATCGTCGTTTGTTCAATGGCACACTGTTGTGGACGCGTGATAATCTGCGTGAAGCCCGAGAGTATGCTCCGTCTTTAGAAGCTAGAATAAATCTTCTGGAGGAAGAATTACGACAGGCTCGTTCCTCTCAAGGCCCCGAAATTAGAGATTATATGCAGCGTCTTGCCAAAGAGAGGGACGATGCCAGGGCTGAGGCCGGTGCCCTTAGCAAGGCCCTAGCTGCGTCTCGGGATGATGTAGCCCGCCAGGCTGAGTCTGAGAGAAATCTCGAAGTAAATATGTACAGACTTAACAAGGGATTGGAGGAGATAAATAACGAAGACAATCATCTTCGTCACTTGGATTCAATGAAGCAGGTAGAATTAGATGCAAGTTAATTTGCTCTTACCAACCTTCAGATGGATTATAAGAAAATATCCGATGAGTATGACTTTCTTGATGACGCTCGAGACGCGGCTGTTAACGAATATGAAGAGGCTTCGGATAATCTCGAAGGTATAGTCTCGTTTCATCGAGTGTGATCTTGTAATTTCATCGTTCTAACCCCTTGGTATTTCTAATTTTCAAAGCTCGAGGGACAGCTTCGCGCTGCAAATGAAAAACTTGAAAAGGCTCAATCTGCCTTAGTGTAGCAGGAAGGACAAGCTACCTACTACAAGGGTCTAGCTGCTTCTCGTGATGAAGCAGCTAATGTCGCCTCCAAAGAGGTGAGCCGTCTATCCTCTTCGTTGTCACAAGACGAGATGAAGACTACCATCATTGCATATAAGGCTCGTTGTCAGTTGGCCGAGGAGAATAACAAGGTTTTGGACAAGATTGAGCGTGATCTTAAGACCGAACATGGCCTCGTAAAGAATTATCCTCGTCGTCCTCATCCCGCGCCTTTGTCTGGTTCCTCGGGGCCTTCTTCAGGTGGGAGTGTACCTTCGTCTCAGAGGAAGAACCCTGTTGGCGGAGCTGAATCGTCCAAGTAGATTTTTCTACTAGTCATAGAAAGTTGATCTTTGTTGATTATATAGCTTCAGATGTATCTCTTGCTCTTGTTTATTTTGCTGAACTTGTAATCAACTTTCATGGAATGGATCATCATTTAGGTATACCTGCGTTATCAGTTTACTTTTTATTTTAAATACTGCGTTGAGTTAAATTGGAAGAAACTTACTGCATTTAAAAAAGATTTGAGTGTTTGAGTGCGATGCCGAAGGTATGTACCTTCGTGATCGTCTTGAGACCTGTCACCCCGCTGGCTAATCCTGGGCCAGAGGATTCCCAGACGGTGGGGGTCGGGGCAGCGTTCTAGGATATGGGATGTTTATTTTAAAATATTTACATACACCCATTCCGTTGACCCGCTACCTTAAGATTGGTTGGGTATCTCTTTCTGCTGGATGCCTTCCCCATGGTCCTACACTTATAGACACTGATAGGGGAGTCCCGAGAGATTGTAGGTAACTACTTTCCCCAATTGTGAAAACTTGTGTGTACAGGCGTGGTGTTCTTGTGATGCGTTATATTTACAAGCGTTCATCTTGCTGACATGCTGCCCCTTGTGTTGTACTTGTGTTGTTTTCTTAAATATGAATTCTTACCAAAAGTTTGTTTGATTGATGAGTTGAGGTCTGCTATTCCTCGTCCAGAGATAGAAACATGTCGATCGAATGCGTCGTCTTCTTCTTCTGGTATTCTTCACCCAGATGCAGATCCGCGCTGCTTTCTATGGATGGTATGGCTTGAGATATTTTGCATTCCATGGGTGTCTGAGGACTTCTCCTTTTAGGTTGCGCAAGTAGTATGATCCATTCCCTGCGATATCGTGTATGAAAAAAGGTCCTCTCCATGTTGGTGCTAACTTGCCCCACTTCTTTTCTCGTTGGTATTGGGGTATGGTTCTCAGCACATACTGTCCTCCTATAAAATTTCTAAGCTTAACCCTCTTATTGTACTCCCTTGATAGCTTTCTTTGATAGTTCTCCATTTTTTTCAGCGCTGCCTCTCTCCTTTCCTTATCCATAAGAGTTCCAATTTTGATCATCCTTGGAGTTTCTTCTTTCCCTATGTTGACTTCTTTCACTGCTTCCACGGGTGTAAACGTGGGCTTTGGTTCCCCTAGGAGAGGAAAATTCTTTAATTACTATTTGGTAGGCTCTTCGTCTTCTTTTGTGGCAGAGGTACTCGCCTCTGCGTTTCCAACCGTATTCTCCTTTGAAAGGCTTCTGCCAGAGATTTCTTCAAGATAGGTGTCGATCGCTTTCTCTTTTGCAGCTTCTTTGTTTCGAGATCTTCGGGACTTTCGCTGCTCATCCTGTTCGTTATTAAGCTGGTTCTGCAAAGTTTGACATTCTCGCGCAGTGACCTGGTCTCCTTTTATTTCCATTATCCCTTGGGAAGTTGGAAACCTAAGGTATTGGTGATAGGTAGCCGCCACTCCTTTGAGTTTATGTACCCACCTTCGGCCAATTATGGCATTATAGGGTGATGGTGCATCCACCACACTGAACCGGGTGTCGACCTTCATTGGACCTGCGTCTAATTGCAAGACAATATCTCTTAAAGGCTTCGTGGCTGCTCCGTTGAAACCGTAGATAGTGTAGTACGAAGATAACAAATGTTCATCGTTGAGTTCCATTTGTTTGAATGTATCATAAAATAAAACATTGACTGAGCTTCCTCCATCGATGGGGATCTTCTTGATGTTGCACCCTTCTACTGGTAGCGTGAGAACTAGAGGGTTGTTTTGGTCATCCATATCTTCTTCGACGTCGTCCGCGTCGAAAACCATTGGTGCGTCCATCCATTGTGCGTGTTCATCCACTTCTTCCCCGTCGATTTTGTACATCTCACAATAGTCTTCAAACTGCTTTCTCAATCTTTTACCTATCTGGGCAGTTAGGGATGGCCCCGTGGTCTCAGCACATGAGATGGTGCTAAGGTGCGGTTTCCTTCAGGTAGCCGAACCTGCTTGTTTCGTTTAGCCTTGTCAATTAAGATCATTGTGAGGTGATTGATAATACTAGGCTGTTCTTCGGAAATATAAGTCCGGGTTATCAATTGGTTCCTGTTCACTTTGATTTATCAAAAGACGGAACAAAACTCGTAGGTATTTCTGTGGAGACAGATTTATCTATTACCATAGACTTTTCTGTATGATACCGATTTGTTTACTAAAGTCTTCGACTTTGGGTCGTAGAAACTCTTAGTTGTGAGTGAGATCAGCTAAGGGAATCAAGTGTGCAGTATCCTGCTGGGATCAGAGACGTAGGAGCATAACTGTACCTTGGATCAGCGTGATATTGATTGGGTTTCAACTACAGTCCAGATTGAAGTTAGTGTTTAGTAGTCTAGTATCTGTAGCGGCTTAATACAATGTGTGTTCAATCTGGACTAGGTCCCGGGGTTTTTCTGCATTTGCGGTTTCCTCGTTAACAAAACTTTTGGTGTTTGTGTTATTTCTTTTCCGCATTATATTGTTTATCTTTATAATTGAAATATCACAGGTTGTGCGTTAAATCAATCAATTAGAACACCCAACCTTTGGTTGTTGATTTACATTGATTGACACTTGGATATTGGTCTTTGGTGCCATCCAAGTTATCTCTCTTGTATTTAATTAGACTCGCAGATTTCTATTTGCTTGAGTAAGAATTAAATCGAGAGATTGAGATACTATAACTCTTTGATATACTTTGTTAAGATTGAGTCTAGTTGATTCTTTTGAAAGTATATTGGAGTTAGTCCATACAGACTGCTAATCGAAATATTGGGTGTGGTTGTTGTACCCCTGCTTTTTCACTATTCAATCTTAGTAATAAGATATTATGAGTCGTCGACAAAGGTCTTCTGTTTAATCTAATAAACTCCTTTGTCTGGTTAGATCAATCTATCTTTTGATTACCGAAATAATCAAACTCTAGATTTGCAATCAATCAATATAGATCTCAAAGAGAATCTATAAGGTGATGCCGATATCACGCAACTAATCAATCAAGTCTATAAAAGATAAACACGATCTTGTTGGATCCCAAACGATCAAGGTTTGTGCACACAATTCACAAGATACGAAAACTAATAAGAATTATTTTTCGTCTTAATTAGAGAAATGATCGAATGCAAATTACTTCATAGAAATAATTTAATCGCAATTGAGTCATGATCGACATAGTTTGTAAATGTGCAAAGTACAATTACTTAAATCGTTCGTGAATCGGTTGAGTCACAATACGCGGACCGGTTTGCAAACTTATATGAAATTACCGAGTTCCAGAGTCTACAGAACTTTTCAGTTCATAAACCGGTTTGCAAACTTATGCAATTACCAAGTTCCATACTCTACAAAACTTTTCAATTCACGTGCCGGTTTGCAAACTTTGAATCAACTCAAAGTTCTGGATTTTACATAAGTTTTTAGTTCACGTACCGGTTTGCAAACTTAAGGCCTTTGCCGGTTCCGGAGTTCACATAACATCCAGCTTGCGCACTGGTTTGGGCACTAAACTGGTTCTAGAACATAGAACTGTTTTGGCTCGCATATCGGTTTGATTATTTTCACCTAGTTCCCTTACCACATTTCCAAAATTGTTTGTATACAAATATACATACCTATCCGGATCATTACAAATAAATTTTCCCATGATGTAAATATGAATATGCATATCACACAAATCTGAAAGTCGATATATAGTTATTCCGCTACGTGTACGAATACACGTAATACAACTTCAAACATATAACAGTTTTTCAGTTTGTAAAACTGATAACACTGTCTTGTATTCTGAATATAGTAGTTCTATATTTCCCTGAATCAATTCGAAGCATTCCTGAATAATATCAATGACACATATCATTGTTTCAGGCTATTTCGAATGATAAACTTGAATCATGATTTGGTCCGACCAATAAATTGTTCTCCACCGAATTTGATCAAGTATGAACAAATGTTCATTAAGCTTATTCATTATATTTCGAGAAATTCATAAACTAAATAATTTGTTCTCGACTCGAAATTCCTGTCTATGCAAGCTAGTCTAATTAGTTATGCGACAATCGTCTCAAGGATTAAAAGGTGAATATATGCTGGGGCTGGTGTAGTTTTTCAATAAAGTTGTTTTTGTGCTATCCCTTTAACGTCCACATTCAAAGGTGCTCAACTAATCTAAAATTCAATTTTAGAACAGTTTCCTACTTCACAGATAAAAAAAGTATCACAAAGAGCTATTTGAATAGTTGAAATATCAGCGAGCAGCGAACTGTGATGGGTTGTAAAAGGAATGATTAAGAGTGTTGGTTTAGTTGCTAAAACAAATACATTATTCAAGGCTAGATGCCAAGAAAGCTCAGGGCTCTTAACATTGATGAATTTTGATGCAAGGAATCGGGGGACTAGGACTAATGGACATTTATGGACAAGTATATTGACATATCTGAAACGCCAAGAAAATTCATGAGGTTGAAATTGTACCACTAAAATAGGTGGCTCAGTCTTCACTTACCTTCTGTCGATGAAGTTCTCCAAAAGCTTTGGTTGATCTTCGCCTTCAAACGGTAGAATGCAAATGATGGCTGGCTCGCTTCTCAACTCCATTATCCTAGACAAAGACTTAACTAATTGTAGACTAGAAATCAAGATATAATTTTGACAACTAAATTTGACAACAAGCTTGATATATCAACACTTGTGAGTTCGACCGAGCAATGCTCTAACAACATGAGTAATCTTCATGAGTTAGAATCTGATTTTGACACTGATACAAACATGATATGCATGACTAGGACAGTCAAAGGTCTAGAAAGCGGCTCAAATAATTTTTTTGTTGTCCCTAACTCATGTACCCCAACTGAAATCCATGTTTGTACCTTGTGTGATAGCTTAGGCCATCCTGTTGAGAACTTCCATGTTTTGCATGACTTTAAGCGGTCTAGAACACATTATATTGATGCCCTCTATGAAACACAAGTCACCCACTTACAACTTACAATCCAACATGGAAACATCACTGTTATAGTGATACTGATAATGAATTAATCTTTGAAAAAAGTATATCTAGTCCTACTCATGCAACTAAAATTGAATACTTATATGAACCTAATTTAAAGGTGAAAGGTTGGACCGAGGACACCAAAGTTGTTAATAGGGAAGAGTATGCATGTTACTCTGATGATGATATATTGTTAGAAGAGCTAGTTCTTGTTGAAGATCAAATTTCGGAATCGTGTCACTTTGAAATGCTAGACCATAGTGTAGATACCTCCATTGATATTGTTTATTATAATGTTGATATTCATCATGATGTTTTTGGTGCTGATCCAGAACTTGTGCAATTGTCCTGTGAAGAAGAGCATGACACACAAGTTGTGTCTGACTTAGGGAAGGTTGATTTTTCTGATGACACTATTGATCTTATGTATGAAAATATAGTTAGTATGTCTAGTTCTCTGCCTAGGTCACTCTTTGATGTTTCTTTTGATTTTCCGATGCATGAGACTAAATTTCTGGGTGACGATGCTTCTGAATTGGGGTTGGATGATTTGTTCTACGAATGTGAGCATGATTTAGCTGTTTCTGACTTAGGGATAGTGCGTGATGGTACTAATGACCTTACACATGAAAATAACTTAAATGTGCCTACTTTCCGGCCTAAGTCACTAAGTGATAATCTTCCACCCAGCCTAGATTTTGTTTGTAAACAGATTTTAAAACCAACTTTTGTGAGTGTTCCTAATCTAGGGTTGGAACTGTGTGCCTCCCAAGTCCTCTTGGACTATTTTGCAGCTAAGTATAATGTCTTTAAAGAGCCACAATTAGAATGTGTATCTCTGCCCCACCCTGACAAAGTCCATTTCGAATTAGGCCTTGTGCATGATGAACCCCTAAAATTGCAAGATTTTGTGTGTATAAAAGCGTATCTGTTGAAAAATCCAAGTTTGGGGGTAACTCATTTTGTCTGGCAGCCTCACTTAAAATCCTGTCATGTTATAATTTTGTGCGTTTTTACTAAAATCTTTACATACCGTCTTTTGGGTTGATCCTCAATTCTTTCGATTGTTGGTATATAATGCATTTTTCTTATATATAATCTAGCAGGTATGTTATATTTTATATCTTGAGTCAGTCGAGTCTTCTTTTTATTTTGTATATATATATTATTTTAATCCAATATGATCTCTGCCGGAAATGTTGGATTCTAGCCTTGAATAATGAAGTCCTAACCTTGCTTTCGCCGACATCCGGTAATGTCTAACCTTTTCTTTACTTAGCATGGTTCTCGTGGTATATCGATATTTAAATTCTTATTATCTTTTGAAACATTGAGGACAATGTTATATTTAGTTGTGGGAGAGTATTTTGTATATAAAGTTTTTAGTCTTTTTACTCTTTTGAATAAATTTTCAATTTTTTTTGTAAATATTTGCCAAAAACCTCCAACTTGTAGAGATTTTAGAGTCACTAGCATGCTTCTAGCTATGTTTACATAGTGAGTTTGACCGAAATAACTGAACTTGGAAGAACTAGAGAACATCATTTGGGTTTCTTACATGTTAGAGCATTTTTGTTGGATTTAATCATGCCGGTGGCGAATTAGACGCAAAAAAGATATTTGGTATTAGAGTTGTGATAACCTTTAGTGGAGACTGCCTATTTTTACATCAAGCAAGGCACCGACATTCAACTATTTGTAATTGTCTAAAAATTTCCTTTTAGAGTGTGTGTTACCTTACGCTAATTCCTGGTAGGAATGGTGATCTACCCAACTTCGCACCAATTTCAGTACTATTTTGATCTCTTGAGTGCTAATTCCGTCAATCATGATGGTGACGTCTAAAGATGAAAACTCCTTCTTGTAATTTGATTTGTAGTTAGCACCATTCTCTGTCTCTCTCTCGACATCAACAGATCCATATAAACACATCATCATCAACAAGCAGAGCGACATCATAATATATAAAGAAAATTGAAGAAGTCTGAGGATTACATGCAACCATACAAGGAAGAACAAAATTCTTATTCAAAAGTGAAGATACAGTGAAAATAGCAGAATTCTATATACAAGATGAAGACTTATCTTACAAGATCAAAGAAAACATAAGAAGATCGGAATTAGTGAAGTTTATGAAATCAAGACAATACAAGTTGTGAAAAATTAAGTGATAAAGTCCTTCCTCCATGGCTTTAGTAGTTTCATTACTTATTTTAGTTTATATTTTTAGTATGTATGTTAAAAAAAAATGAAAATTGAACTAGGGGAAGAGTCGTCATCATGCTAGGCCCTTGGTAAAAAAAATTATTGTTGTATTTTATTTTTAGTTTTGTAAACACCATGGTAAAGAAGAAAAATTTAAGAGGAAATTTCAAGCAACAAGAAACTGAAGAGAAGAATTAGAAATTGTCAAGGTTCTACGAAGTTTAGAAGTTCATCATCAACAATTGAAGACCGAAGATTGAAAACGAAGACATTTCTATGGATGTTGTGAGAGTGCCAAAAACTTTGTAGGTCGGGAAACATACCTACAATTACTACAAGTGCACAACGTCTATTGTAACAGGGCAAATACAGGTCGATCCCACATAGAGTTGTTACGATGCGAAGTTAAACGTCTAAGTTCTACTAATACCAATTTAACAAACGAAAGGGTTGTCGATACGACTAGATGATGTTTATGTAACAAAAAATAGAAATCAAAACAATGTAAATAAAAGGTATTGGGGGGGTCGAATCCACATATTAACCTACACTAAGTCAATTCAGTCTCGACAATGTTCTTGTCCTTTGTAATGGACACTGGTCAAGATACTAGTTTGCCGTCTATCCAGGGTAATCTTAATTGGAGGGTTTAATGCCAACTAAGGTCATTAACTAATCCCTTGTATTAGTTGTCTTCTTACAGTACAACTAATCACAGACTAATTTGATCACTTGGATAATTAAACCTTTCCTAAGATGGATATTCTAATCGCAACTAATGTATCTTTCCAAAACATTAATTGTCTAGTTAAAGCACAACTAATCTAAGGATCAATAACAGTCAATTAAGCATGAGTTGCAGCACAATCAACATAGTAGTGTTCTAACTAAAATGGATGCATGATATACACTGTGAGAGTAAAATGCTGAAGTGTTGTGACTAAATCTACCCTAAACAATTTAAGCATAACAAAAACAATATCAAAAACATGAATCAAACTAGCAATAGATTAAGGGTTTCATCTAAACCCTAGTTACTAAATTGGAACATGATGAAATAATACTGAAAATACATCTAAACTACTGCTTGGTGAACCGGCTAATTCGGACATGCCCTTTTCATTACAATATCCTCTCTATTTATACACGTTTTTCACTCAATTTGAATTTAATTCAACAATGAACAGAGACCCACTCACCAAAATGCGTTTCTCTGATAGTTTCTCTCTTTAATTCATCTCTGCAAGCTTACTTTTCCAGCTATTGAAGATAACCCTAATCTTATCTCTCTCAATCCTAGCTTTTATGGTTATTGCTTTTGATAAGGAAGAAGATAAGATGGAGAGAGATAGAGATTAGGAGTTTGATTGTGTTTATGGAGTGGTTGTGAGCAAAGATGGTCGGAAGATATTGATGGTGTTAGTTCTGTGAAATGGAGAAGAAGAGGAAATGGATTTGGTCTAGTTTTGACCGATTAGGGGAAGGAATATAAGACGCTACAATGCGAAGCAGCTGCAACAAATGTATATGTACCCAGTGGAGGAGTTGTTGGGTGTAGCGCGATTGTATCGAGCTTTGGTGCAACGGGTCTGGATATGGGTTTGGGTTCTTTCACTTTTTCCAGGTTCATTTCCTCTTGAAAGTCCACTGCTAGGTTTAGGTCTTGCAAGCGGCTTGCGGAACGATTGCAAACTGATTGCAACCACTCTTTGCATGATGTTTCCTTTACGTTCTTCACTGCCTTCTGGCAGGAGCTTTGTTGTCTCTCTTCAGTTGTCAATGGCCACCATTACTATATTCTTTGGCTTCGCAATTAATCTAATGCTTTATTTAGTACCTAAAAGCACAGAATAAAAGTAACTATTCTTGAAAACAATAAATATACAAAATTTGGGATAATATAGGATTTTAAAGCACAACAGATGAGATAATTGCCAATAAAAAGATATAACTTTATGCATTATTTGGCACTCATCAATATACGTGGATGTGTCTAATTTTTCGTCATCTTCACAACACTCGTCATCCCAATATGAGACAACCCTAGGAGGGAGACTTAGTTCGGTAACGACTTCGAGAGCTGAAGGGTTCTCTTTGGCCGTACGCTATTCATGTTTAAAGATCTTTAAAGGAAAATGCTTCTGGAAAGAGTTGAAATATCATCTCCGTATGTGATAACATGTTTCAAAGATCTTAGCATTTTCGTCACAATATCCTTTTGACAAATAGTCTTACCTAACGCCTGGGAGGCATTCACTATTTCAGATAACTTATTATTAATTTAATCAAAAAAATTGGCATACATACAAAGGTTTTCCCAATCAGAAATTAGGTTTTGAAGTCTTGTTTCTTTCTATGAGGTATTCTCTTCAAATACGATCTATAAGATATCCCGAGCTTCCATTGATGTTTCACATGTGTACACATTATGTTGAAGATCTTGTCTTATGGCATGCACAATAACATTCATTCCATCATAATATTATGCTTCGCAGCGCTGATTTCATATGCGTTATATTCTCTTATATCCTTGAAAGAAGTTACACCATTTGTACTAACAGTATGACGAGTATAACCTTTGACAATTCTCACTCATGTATCGAAATCACGGGATTACAAGAAGGAACGCATAACTATTGAAAAAGTGGGGATCTAACAACCACACCCAATATTTCGCTTAACAATCTGTATGGACAAACTCCAATATACTTTTAAGAGAATCAACTAGACAGTCAGACTCAATCTTATAAAAAGTATATCAAGGAGTTGTATCTCAATTTCTCGATTCAATACTTACTCAAGCAAATAGAAATCTGCGAGTCTAATTGAACACATGACAAACTAACTTAAACGGTACCAAATACCAATGTTCAAGTATTAATCAATTTCAATCAACAACCAAAGGTTGGATTTACCAATTGATCGATTCAATGCACAACCTGTGATATTTCAATTATATAAAAAAATATAATGCGAAAAAGAAATAACACAGACACCAGAGTTTTGTTAACGAGGAAACCGCAAATGCAGAAAAACCCCGGGACCTAGTCCAGATTGAACAGACACTGTATTAAGCCGCTACAGACTCTAGCCTACTACAAACTAACTTCGGTATGGACTGTAGTTGAACCCCAATCAATCTCACACTGATACAAAGTACAGATGTGCTCCTTACGTCTCTGATTCCAGCAGGATACTACGCACTTGATTCCCTTAGATGATCTCACCCACAACTAAGAGTTGCTACGACCCATAGTCGAAGACTTTAATAAACAAATCCGTATCACACATAAAAGTCCACAGTAATAGATAAATCTGTCTCCCACAGAAATACCTACGAGTTTTTTTCCGTATTTTGATAAATCAAGGTGAACAGAAACCAATCGATAACCCAGACTTATATTCCCGAAGAACATCCTATAATTATCAATCACCTCACAATAATCTAAATCGTATGATGGCGAAACTAGATATTGTGGAATCACAAATGATGAGACGAAGATGTTTGTGACTACTTTTCTATCTTGCCTATCGGAGAAATTAATCTCGAGACAATCTTACAATTGTACTCAATACGACAGAAACAACAAGATCAGATCACGCAACTACAGAGAAAATAGTTGGGTCTGGCTTCACAAGTCGTTAACCTACAGGGTCTCGAGAAGAAACCTAAGGTTAAAGGAGAATGGACTCTAGCTTATACAACTAGCATCACACAGGAGGTGTGGGGATTAGGTTTCCCAGTTGCTAGAGTTCTCCTTTATATAGTCTTCAAATCAGGGTTTGCAATCAATGCTACCTTGGTAAAAGCATTCAATATTCACCGTTAGATGAAAACCTGATTAGATTCAAGCTAATATCTTTCAACCGTTATATCAAACTTAGCTTGTTATACACAAATGAAATGCACGTTCATTTAGGTTTGTATAACCGTACCTAAACGTGTACACCTAGTTGGTTCAACAGTAGTTAACCAAATGGTTAGCCATATGAGTACTTTCATATGAACCATATTCATCTTCACCATAACTAGTTCAAATGACTCAAAAGAACTAGTTAGAGAGTTGTTCAATTGCTTAGATCTTATAGAAGTATACAAGACACAATCGAAGCAAAATTGGTTTTGATTCACTCAAATCGATTCATGAACATTATAGCCACGGTTTGCAAATTGCATTCCTTAATATATAATTTTTTTAGTTCACGAACAAACCAATTTTAGAAAGTAACACACTTAAGTATGCGTACGGATATGCGTACTTAAGTAACCGGATTTGAGTTTGTTTTGGTTTTCAAACTCATCAGAAATTCACGGACATGAACTTTCTGCTAGTACGCGTACGGGTACGCATACTTTGTTTTTAATTCAAATGATGTTAAAGGCAGACGTGATATTACTCTGTGCTGCCATCTCCTTCTCCATATTCAAAAGAAAAAAAAAAAAGTAAAACCCGCATCATGTTCAGTGATGAAGATGATGAAAAGGGAGAGAAGAACGTGCCTCTGTCATTAGCAATGGTGAAAATTAAATAGATTGATGAAGAAGCTCAGTTAGGACGAGAACGAGAGTTGTTGCTTCCATTAATGGCAGAGATGTTGATGTGCTCGGTGATGGTCATGATTAAATATAGTTTGTGTTGGTGGTTCGAGCTGATGATGGAAGTGATGACGCTGTGGTGTTGGATGCCATGAACTGATCGTAATGATCACGAAAAGGAATGATGGAGCTAGTGATGGCAGGAAAGAGAATGAAGCTGCAAATGATTTGCAGCGATGGAAATAATGAGAGTTGTTATTGATCTATGAAAGAGTGTTGTCAATGGGATAGTTCAAGTTTGTGCTGGGCAGCGATGAGACAGAGAGATGGTGAAGAACGGGACCATGTGAAGATGGTTCGAGTTAGGAGTTGGCTGCATATTAGTCGAGTTAGATACAAAGACAAATGTGGTACGAGTCTGCTAGTGTGGTTCTCGATGCCTTGGTTGAGTTCTTGACCGAGAAAATAGGACAATGAATGAGTGTCGCTACCGTGGATATTTTGATTGAGTTAAAGACGGTTGGGGAACTCGGGTCGGTGTCAAAATTGATTACTTGGAAGATAATTCAGTCGAAGGAGAAATTTTGGATTGATATTGCAGCTGGAAAACAGTCACCAAGTGACCCTCTAGCCATTGAATTTTAAGATGAACCGTGGTGGATTGATACGAGATTAAGGTTTAAGTCGGTTTAGGAGTTTTGGGTGTTTATCAGATTCGAATTTGGAGGAGTAAACATATATAAATAGAGGGTCGAATAACCACAGAAAGGCATCCTCTCACCCCCAGTATTCACGCCCATAACCTATTCGCAGAAAGTTCCCAGAGAAACACAGAAGCTTTAGGAGTTCAACTTATGCAGCAGTAGCTGAAAGTTGATAGCAACAGCAGCAGCAGTGGCCAAAGATCTTCTGCGACTACTGTAGTTTGATTTCTTATCTTTTCTCTACTTTGATTGTCAAGAATTATGAGTAGCTAATTCTTTTATTTGGTTAGGGGTGTAACCTAAAATCACAAACATGTTATTTGATTAATGCATTGATTTTTCATTCACTTTCTTATTTATCGTTCAAGTTTTACTAAGCATAATAATTATATGATTTTGTTCATATGATATGATTAGTTGTTTTGCATATTTAAGTCGCGAATTAAATATCATAATAACTTATCTATCACTAATTAGAAGTCTTAGGTAATTTTATCAAGATTATAATAATTAGTAGTAATTTGTGATCACTAGCGGTGTGAATCGTGAAGGAAGTCACAAGTAAAACTTGGCCTAGGTTGAATATACCACGATTGTGTTTTTATTGCCTATGAATAACCCGTCTCATAGATTTTAAATCTTTCCTCAAGTTGAATCTTCTAGCGATAAGCATTAGGTTATTTGTTGGAAAAGAATTCTTATAATTGCGATTGCATTATTTGTTGATTTTTGGAAACGTAACGAAGTATATACACCGATTGGGGATACTTTAGGGTTATTGGTGACATGCGTGTGTGAATAATAATATGAATGCTTGATTGAGTAACATGTGTAGTGATGGAAGGCGAATTCCTTAACCAGCTTTTTCCTCTAATATTTTCTTAAACACTTTTATCTTTTGTTTTTAATTTAAATTACTTTTAAACAACAAAATCCCCTCGATTTACATAAGTTTTCAAAAACAATTAAACAACCCATATCTGCCTGTGGAACGAATCTGTTCTTATAACTATACTATTATTTATAATTGTGAAGTGAAATAACTTAAATTATTTTTGCTTGGCTAACAACCAACCATACACGTTAGGGCCTGAAAACTTATTATTTGGTAATCGTTATACTCGTCGGATAACGGTAATGCTAACAGGTTCAATTTTAAAACCCAAAATCAAACCCAACTCATCTGGAGTGGGTTTGATTCCAGATATTCAAATATCCATCGACAACCCTAACTAAGATCTCTACTTTAGTTGAAGAAATAAATAGATGTATAAACTGAAAAAGCGGGGGTCTAACAACACCACCCAATATTTCGCTTAGCAATCTGTATGACTAACTCCGAAATACTTTGCTAGAGAATCAACTAGACAGCCAGACTCAGTCTAGATAAAAATATCTCAAGGAGTTAATATCTCTCTCTTGTTTTTGATATTACTCAATCTAATAGAAATCAGCGAGTCCTAATCAAACACAAAAAATAATTGGACGGTACCAAAGATCAATGTCCAAGGATCAATCAATATCAATCAACAACCAAAGGTCGGATTCCCAATTGATGATCACAAACGCACAACCTGTATTATTTCAATTATATAAAAAAAATAATGCGGAAAAGAAATAACACAGACACCAGAATTTTGTTAACGAGGAAACCGCAAATGCAGAAAAACCCCGGGACCTAGTCCAGATTGAATACACACCGTATTAAGCCGCTACAGACACTAGCCTACTCCAAGCTAACTTCGGCCTGGAATATAGTTGAACCCTGTCTCCCACTAATTCAAGGTACAATTGTACTCCCTACGCCTCTGATCCCAGCAGGACACTGCGCACTTGATTCCCTTAGCTGATCTCACCCACAACTAAGAGTTGCTGCAACCCAAAATCGCGGACTTGATAATAAACAAATCTGTCTCACACAGAAAAGTCTATCAAAGGATAAATCTGTCTCCCACAAAAGAACCATAGGTTTTTGTTCCGTCTTATGATATGAAATCAAGGTGAACAGGAACCAATTGATAATCCGGTCTTATATTCCCGAAGAACAGCCTAGATTAATCAATCACCTCTCAACAGTCTTGTATAAACAAGAGGACGTCGAGGAATCACAAACAGTGAGACGAAGATGTGTGTGACTTCTTTATCTTGCCTATCGGAGAACTCTCACGATCTCAAGCCAATCAATAAGATTGTACTAGTACGATAGAAGATGCAAGATCAGATCACACAACTACGATAAAAGTAGTATCGGTCTGGCTTCACAATCCCAATGAAGTTTTTAAGTCGTTAACCTGGTTTTAGAGAAGAAAACCAAAGGTTAGAGGAGAATCGACTCTAGCGAGCGCACTAGTATCACACAGACGTGTGGGGATTAGTTTTGCCCAATGCTAGATGTCTCCTTTATATAGTCTTCAAATCAGGGTTTTGCCTTAGGTACAAAGCAATCAATATTCACCGTTAGATGAAAAACTGATTTAGATTCAAGCTAATATTTCTCAACCGTTAGATCGAAAACTTAGCTTGTCACACAAACTTGAGATATACGTTTACTGGGTTTGTGAAAACCGTGCCCAAACGTGTACGTGTATGTTGGTTCAACACATTAACCTAAAAGGTTAACCATATGAGCATTTCATATTAACCTTGTTCTTTTCACCATAACTAGTTCAATTGACTCAAATGAACTAGTTAGAGAGTTGTTCAATTGCTATGAGATCTTATGTAACTACACAAGACACAATTGAAACAAAGATGATCCGATTCGATTTGAATCGGCTCATGAACTTTATAGCCACAGTTTGCATACTGCATTCCTTAGTAATTTAAGTTTCATGTTCAGAGCACATCTTTAGATCATAACCCACTCAAGTACGCAAACAAGTTCGCGGACTTAAGATAACCGGCAGAGTTTTCCAAACTCAGCAGAAAATCTCGGCAAGGAGACTTCCGCCAGTTCGCGGACTAGGTTCGCGGAATAAACACGCAAACGAGTTTTTGGAAATTCCCAGCAGAAATTCTCGGTAAGAGAACTTCTGTCAGTTCGCGGACTGAGTTCGCAGACTTGGCAAAGCCAATTCCTCCGGTTTCTCTCAATCAACAAAGTTCGCAAACTTCGGATTAAGGAATAGGACTTATGCACATATGTGTTACCACACAATGCTTATCTCCATCATTGGTTATATTGACCTAAACTCTCATTCCAACCATTGAACCATTCTTAGAGGACGTTATATAGTTGTTACACTATTTCTCGTCAAAGCGATTTTCAAAGTGATTGAAACATTATGACTTTCGTCATTAGGTGAAGATAAACCCGATCAAAGCGAAACGCTTTGCCAACACATGATTTCGAGATATAGATAGGCGAGATATACTCGGCTCGAAATATCAAATGTGTATGATCCAGTCTATATATCATACGACTTTTGTCTCATAAGAAGTAGGAGATAGAAGAGATAGACTTTTGAGTGATAGATAAGTTCAAGTCTCCACATACCTTTTTGTTGATGAAGTTCCACGGTTCCTTGAGTAGATCTTCGTCGTTGTATGGTGAATCGCCATGAAGTCCTTGAGCTCAACTACACTTTTCTATCCTAGTCCGAGACTTAGCTATGTAGACTAGAAATCAAGACTCATATTTTTGATCACTAACATTGACAAACATGCTTGATATAGCAACGCATGCGTGGTCGACCGAGCTATGCTCTAACAATCTCTCCCTTTGTCAATTTTAGTGACAAAACTATTAATACATATGGAATAAAAAAAGATAAACTTTAGTGGCTCCTATTCCATAGTCTAATCTTCAACGCTCCCTGAAATCTTCGTCCTTCCAAGTACTCCAATGATCCCAAAGGTTGTAAATTTAGCATCACCGTTGTTGAAGATCCGTAGCTATAACAATGAGAGAAATCGAGATTCTCGATCATCATTATACAGTGACATAGTATTATTATGTAACATCAAAGTCCAATTGCATCACAAATTTAACAATAATACTACGGTGGTATGTATCACTCCCCCTTAGTCAATGCTCCATCTCACATGGAAACCACTCCCCCTTACACAATGATCCGAAAACCATATGTATATGTAGTAGAACTACACATTAATTCTCCCCCTTTTTGTCAATAAAATTGGCAAAGGTACAAGAACGGGATCCTAATGAAATTTCCGAGAAGAGACGTTTCATAGACTAAAAGAAAAAAAAAATACATACCAACTTAATTTAGATGCAATCATAAATCCGAAGCTAAATGCATTCATCAAGGAGTTTTAAGATACAAGATAACCCCTATAAAATTCCACAGCAGCACACCCCGCAAGATATTACCATTAAGCACAAGTTCAAAAGAAATTGATGTCATTCCCGAAAGAACAACAAGAGCGGTCTTAATTTCGAAAGAAAAGAAGGATTTTTAATTGGACACCAAAAACCATAGGAATGATTTTCTATATCCAAAACTCAATCAAATTAATCACAAGAAAACCCATGATTAATTTAATTGGAATACGCAACTAAATCAAAACCACAAAAGTGATCAATTTAATTGATTGTGCTCAATATAAGTAAACTTACGAATCTACGACTAAGGTAATCATACGGATATAACTAACTTAATCGTTCACATACTCAACATAAAGAAAACCTTACGGAATATACGACTACATTAACCAATAGAACATGATTAGTATAGCCGTTCATATACTCAACACAAGGACTTGTGGAATATATGAATACTCAACTAGACTAATTACAAGAGAACCTATATTAATCTAATTGGAAAACACAACCAAACTAATCATAGAAGTAATCAATTTAATTGTCGCTCGACAAAAGAAGAATTTCGGAGCAAATAACTAAATAACCAACCAAGATGATTAATTTAGTTCAAAGATGCTCGACATAAAGTACCTTACGGAACAACCAACAAAGTTAATCACAAAATAATCAACTTAGTTATATCGTGCTCGACATAAGACACATTACGGATCCTCACAGTAATACAAAAAGAATGGATCAATGAAGATAAATACCGTGGAATACATACAAGGATCTATTCTATCTTTCCATCACTATATGCATAATGACATAATAGACTTTATCCTTGTCACACAAAAGATTTTACCCTATTTTCCATCAAATAAATGACAATATAGGCTTTAACTTTTGTAAATGTCAAAAGTCTATTCGTCCTTTCATCAATACGAATATCAATTTATGAACGACTTTACTTTTGACAACATATGGGACCTTCAAGTTCACGGATGCAAACAATACATATCCCATAAACAATTGCAATATCACAAAATCATAAAGATTAATACTGCAATAACAATCTTTGCCTTAGAAGGTAGAATCAATTTTTTTCGCACGGATTTATACCAAGAGTGGTTACCAAAAGCGTATAAAAAGATTTCCTTAACAAAGAAGAACATACAAAGTCATTGACGACTATGCACCGTAGTTCACATGAGATGATTGTGAACACTCAAGAATATATAGCAATGTGAACTACTTCCCATTCTCTAACTTCCTTCTTTGTGATTCACCAACATCAATCTTGTAACAGCCACAAAATATCTTAGAATAGGATTTCTCCAAGAATTCCAGTGCCCAAGTCCAAGAGAATAGAACAAGTGCAACGAAATGGAGCAAAGACTAAAAAACAAGAGACAGGAAAAAGACCAATATTAACTCATCCAAATTCAACAATTCTCATCTCCAATTTGAAGGGAATTCAATAAAGAAGAGAATGCAAAAATAATGAGGTAAATCCGAGTTCGGACGAAGAAGTTACGGCCAAAACAAGTTTACCGAATATCGACGTCAAGTATGCATACGGGTTTGCGAACTTAAACCCCTGGATTTTGATTTTAAATGTTGTTATGCATACTTGGTATGTGTATCATGTAGTCCAAACATCCCGAACTATTATTTTCAAACCTAAACATTTAAGAACCTTAAATACATATCAAGTTAGGTATAAATGAACGATAAGCAAGATTATTATAAGTATTCTAAGCAAATAAAAGTACAAATCTTGCTCAAGTTTATAGACATACCTTTTTAGATGAATCCAATCGAATTCTACCGCCTTACCGAACATAATCTGTGTGCCCCAATTTTTGTGCTTCCCTCACCGTATACAAAGCAGGGCATTCGTTGGTGAGGATGCACTTCCAACACAATCAAGTTGCGTTGGGGTGAACAAAGTCTTGCTCACCACAAGTGACCTTTGGATTATCATGAAAGAGATCACTTTTAGAACCTTTCACATCGAATTCCATTTTTCCAAAAAACTTGTTAAGTTCCAACATCATGGATACTGCCTTTTCCATAGTCATGGAGTTTCCTGGAAGATCATTCCTTTTCACACTCAAAACATCATTGTATTTCTTCAGTATCCACTTCTGAGTACGTTTAGAAACAGTCAGAACCTTCTTCCCATCACTCTCTTCTAGAATTCTTGGAAGAGAATTGGATTGACTATTCTTTTGCAAGTTAGTCTTTCTCCAATTGGGAGCATCGGATCTTGTCTTCGTCTTTACGAAGTTATCCTTTTGATAACCATTATGATTATGAAAAGGATTCGTACGACGTTTATAGGAAAATCTAGTTCTATCATAGCGCTGATTCCTTTGCCTAAAGGTTGGACAATTACAACCTGTAATGTTAAGCGGATCAGTCTTAACGTATGATCTTGGTTTCACAACTTCTTGTGATGCCCAAACAAGAACATCATGAAGTTTCTCATTCCTTATACGGAAACAACATCTCCTTTCCAGGTGACCTTTATTTCCGCAATAGTGTCAAGCGTAAGGAATGTTCTTACCTCGATTCGTGTGTGCTAACTTTGGAGGTTGATAAACTTTGCTCTTTTGAACCTTAACTGCCGGAGAAGGTATTTCACTTTTACCGTTAGTGGAAACCTTTTGTTGAGAAGAATCACTAGCCTTGACAAATTTTACCTCTTTGCTAGTACTTGGAGCATCTATTCCCTTATAGCCCAATCCTCGTGTATCACGATGATTTTTACTTGCTCCTAGCATAGTGGTTAATTTGCTTGAACTAGTATTGAACTTTTTCAAGTCATCTTCCAACATCTTGATTTTATCAAGAGCAGCAGCTAAATCAACCTCAAGGCGTTTTTCTCGAGTGAGATAAGCGCTTTCTCTGACGTCAAAACTTGTTTGCTGGGACTTAAACCTTGCTTCAGATTTTGCAAGTTTCTCTTCCAACAAAAAGTACTTTTGATAAAGATTATCACATTCAAGTGACTTCATACGTAGGTTTTCCTTAGAATCCTTGAGGATCGATTCGGTAGAACGATTAGAAAAATAAACACCTGCGTAACATCTTCTCAATTTCTTGTTTTCTCGACAGAGAGGAGTCAGAAGAGGTGTGACATGAGAAGTTGTAATCTTCTTCATATTCCACGAATCCAAAAACTTAACATACTCTGCGACTTCCTCATCAACATCTCTATCAATATCTGAATCACCTTCATCAGAAAGTTCATCCAACTGTTCTTCTAGGAGAGTTTCCCAATCAAAAGTTTTTACATCAAGAGAATGTTTGGATATTGACTTAGATGTGACAGTTCTCTCAGGTGAATCCAAGCTTTTAGAATCATCTGGTAATTTCTGAAATGGTACGTTATTAGAGATAGACTCGTCCATAATCAGATCGCTACAAACACAGACTTATAAGGTCTTTAACGTGTTTGCATGCTCTGATACCAATTGAAAAAGCGGGGGTCTAACAACACCACCCAATATTTCGCTTAGCAATCTGTATGGACTAACTCCGAAATACTTTGCTAGAGAATCAACTAGACAGTCAGACTCAATCTAGATAAAAGTATCTCAAGGAGTTAATATCTCTCTCTTGTTTTTGATATTACTCAAGCTAATAGAAATCAGCGAGTCCTAATCAAACACAAGGAATACTTGGACGGTACCAAAGACCAATGTTCAAGGATCAATCAACAACCAAAGGTCGGATTTCCAATTGATGATCACAAACGCACAACCTGTATTATTTCAATTATATAAAAAAATATAATGCGGAAAAGAAATAACACAGACACCAGATTTTGTTAACGAGGAAACCGCAAATGCAGAAAAACCCTGGGACCTAGTCCAGATTGAATACACACTGTATTAAGCCACTACAGATACTAACCTACTCCAAGCTAACTTCGGACTGGACTATAGTTGAACCCCAATCAGTCTCCCACTAATTCAAGGTACAATTGTACTCCCTACGCCTCTGATCCCAGCAGGACACTGCGCACTTGATTCCCTTAGATGATCTCACCCGCAACTAAGAGTTGCTGCAACCCAAAATCGCAAACTTGATAATAAACAAATCTGTATCACACAGAAAAGTCTATCAAAGGATAAATCTGTCTCCCACGAAAGAAACCCAGGTTTTTGTTCTGTCTTATGATATGAAATCAAGGCGAACAGGAACCAATTGATAATATGGTCTTATATTCCCGAAGAATAGCCTAGATTAATCAATCACCTCTCAACAGTCTTACTTGTATAAACAAGAGGACGTCGAGGAATCACAAACAGTGAGACGAAGATGTTTGTGACTTCTTTATCTTGCCTATCGGAGAACTCTCACGATCTCAAGCCAATCAATATGATTGTACTCGTACGATATAAGATGCAAGATCAGATCACACAACTACGATAAAAGTAGTATCGGTCTGGCTTCAAAATCCCAATGAAGTCTTTAAGTCGTTAACCTGGTTTTAGAGAAGAAAACCAAAGGTTAGAGGAGAATCGACTCTAGCGAGCGCACTAGTATCACACAAACGTGTAGGGATTAGTTTTTCCCAATGCTAGATGTCTCCTTTATATAGTTTTCAAATCAGGGTTTTGCCTTAGGTACAAAGCAATCAATATTCACCGTTAGATGAAAACCTGATTTAGATTCAAGCTAATATTTCGCAACCGTTAGATCGAAAACTTAGCTTGTCACACACACTTAAGATATACGTTTACTGGGTTTGTAAAAACCGTTCCCAAACGTGTACGTGTATGTTGGTTCAACACAGTAACCCAAAAGGTTGACCATATGAGCATTTCATATTAACCTTGTTCTTCTTCACCATAACTAGTTCAATTGACTCAAATGAACTAGTTAGAGAGTTGTTCAATTGCTATGAGATCTTATGTAACTACACAAGACAAAATTGAAACAAAGATGATTCGATTCGATTTGAATCGGATCATGAACTTTATAGCCACGGTTTGCATACTGCATTCCTTAGTAATTTAAGTTTCATGTTCAGAGCACATCTTTAGATCATAACCCACTCAAGTACGCAAAAAATTTCGCGGAATTAAGGCAACCGACAGAGTTTTCCAAACTCAGCAGAAAATATCGGCAAGGAGACTTCCGCCAGTTCGCGGACTAAACACGCAAACGAGTTTTTGGAAAATCCCAGCAGAAATTCTCGGTAAGAGAACTTTCATCAGTTCGCGGACTGAGTTCGCAAACTGAGTTCGCGGACTTGGCAAAGCCAATTCCTCCAGTTTCTCTCAATCAATAAAGTTCGCAAACTTCGGATTAAGGAATAGGACTTATGCACATATGTGTTACCACACGATGCTTATATCCATCATTGGTTATATTGACCTAAACTCTCATTCCAACCATTGAAACATTCTTAGAGGACGTTATATAGTTGTTACACTATTTCTCGTCAAAGCGATTTTCAAAGTGATTGAAACATTATGACTTTCGTCATTAGGTGAAAATAAATCCGATAAAAGCGAAACGCTTTACCAACACATGATTTCGAGATTTAGATAGGCGAGATATACTCGGCTCGAAATATCAAATGTGTATGATCCAGTCTATATAGCATACGAATTTTGTCTCATAAGAAGTAGGAGATAGAAGAGATAGACTTTTGAGTGATAGATAAGTTCAAGTCACCACATACCTTTTTGTTGATTAAGTTCCACGGTTCCTTGAGTAGATCTTCGTAGTTGTATGATGAATGTCCATGAAGTCCTTGAGCTCAACTACACTTTTCTATCCTAGTCCGAGACTTAACTATGTAGACTAGAAATCAAGACTCATAGTTTTGATCACTAACATTGACAAACATGCTTGATATAGCAACGCATGCGAGGTCGACCGAGCTATGCTCTAACATGAACCCTCGGCTAATCTAGCATCTTTTGTCAACAAATCAAATGTTCCTGGATGTAAGAGAAACTCTGCGGATCGGTCTTCTTACTCGTTTCAACTCAGTAATTTTTATAATACAATCAAATCAAATATCCGATAAATTTTCTTCAATCATCAATAAGAATGATATCATCTCAACATTTTCTCATTGGTGATTCCTGAATTTAGATTTTGGAAGAAGATTTTTATATATTTTTTCTCTTAATTCTTTCTTCTTATGGTTTTATATTCGATACAACCTTTACTCTTTTTCTCTTTTAATTCACAAATCTCTTGTCCTAATCTAATATAGATTTCCTTCCCTTTTTCTAATATACTCTACAATTTTTTTTATTTTTTTTAAAAGTTTTTACCTTCTTTAGTTTCCAAAATCGTTATTCTATGTATTCTCTAATATTTTTTGTCTGTTTTCTTTTTAAATTTCAACCATTTCCTTCATGGAAAACTAATTTTTCTTTATTATCTTGCAGATATTCCTCCATCAGCAGTTTTGCGATTGGAGTTTTGCTCTCGAAGCAGTCGTGACAAGAGAGTTCCATCCAATACCGAGTCAACTTGCTCATCTACTTGCCTTTTTGGTGCAGACTATCCAATTATTACCCCCAATATTTTCGCACGTTTTGTCATAAAATTGTGCAATTATCTTTATCATTATGGAAACCGTTATTTTTCAGAGTAACGATTGCCGTGATTGCAACATCATTCCCAAATTCTTTGGTATATTATGCCTTGTTACCATCATCTTTTTTCCATCCATTTCTCATAAACCTAGTTGGCATTCCATTGATTACAGACTTATTATGACGTATACTTCAGTCATCATGGAAGGAAATCATAATCTCTCGACAACCCAAAGCCCAACAAAAGCTATTGAAAATCTCACTAGAAGAATGAGTCAATCAAGCTTAATTTCTCACCCAAACCTACACAATATTCCGAAAAGAAATACTCTTTCAACCAATGCTTTGAGAGAGAGTTCGGATCAGTGGTTTTTCTCATATTTCAGTAAGCTTCATACTACCTGAAAAAGCGGGGGTATAACAACACCACCCAATATTTCGCTTAGCAATCTGTATGGACTAACTCCGAAACACTTTCTAGAGAATCAACTAGACAGTCAGACTCAATCTAGGTAAAAGTATCTCAAGGAGTTAATATCTCTCTTTTGTTTTAATTTACTCAAGCTAATAGAAATCAGCGAGTCTTTAATCAAACACAAGGAATAACTTGGACGGTACCAAAGACCAATGTCCATGGATCAATCAATGACAATCAACAACCAAAGGTTGGATTATACTAATTGATGATCTAAACGCACAACCTGTATTATTTCAATTATAAAGATAAAACAATATAATGCGGAAATTGACATAACACAAACACCAGAAATTTTGTTAACGAGGAAATCACAAATGCAGAAAAACCCCGGGACCTAGTCCAGATTGCATACACACTGCATTAAGCCGCTACAGACACTAGCCTGCTCCAAGCTAACTTCGGACTGGACTGTAGTTGAACCCCAATCAGTCTCCCACTGATCCAAGGTACAGTTGCACTCCCTACGCCTCTGATCCCAGCAGGATACTGCGCACTTGATTCCCTTAGCTGATCTCACCCACAACTAAGGGTTGCTACGACCCAAAATCGCAGGCTTTGACAATAAACAAATTTGTCTCACACAGACAAGTCTATCAAAGGATCAATCTGTCTCCCACATAAAAACCCTAAAGTTTTTGTTCCGTCTTTTGATAATAATCAAGGTAAACATGAACCAATTAATAATCCGGTCTTATATTCTCGAAGAACAGCCTAGAGTTATCAATCACCTCACAACAATCTTAATCGTATGGTAGCGAAACAAGATATTGTGGAATCACAAACGATGAGACGAAGATGTTTGTGATTATTTTTTATATCTTTCCTATTGGAGATATCAATCTCAAGCCAATAAATATGATTGTACTCGTACGATAGAAGATGCAATATCAGATCACACAACTATGATAAAAGTAGTATCGGTCTGGCTTCACAATCCCAATGAAGTCTTTAAGTCGTTTAACCTGGTTTTAGAAGAAGAAAACTAAAGTTTAAAGGAGAACCGACTCTAGCACGCAAAATAGTATCACACGTAAGGAGTGGGGATTAGTTTTGCAGAGTTGCTAGATGTCCCTTTATATAGTCTTTCAAATCAGGGTTTTTCCTTGGTAACAAAGCAATCAATATCCACCGTTAGATGAAAACTTGATTTAGATTCAAGTTAATATTTCTCAACCGTGAGATCGAAAACTTAGCTTGTTATACACAAATGAAATGCACGCTTCTAGGTTTGTTAACCGTACCCAAACATGTACATTGTTGGTTCAACAATAGTCAACCAAAAGGTTAGCCATATGAGCATTTCACATCAACCATGTTCTTCTTCACCATAACTAGTTCATATGACTCAAATGAACTAGTTAGAGAGTTGTTCAATTGCAAGGAAATCTTATGTAACTACATAAGACACAATTGAAGCAAAGATGATTTGATTCACTCGAATCGGTTCATGAAATTTTATAGCCACAGTTTGCAAAGAGCATTCTTTAGTCTTTTTAAGTTTAAGTTCAGAAATCATCTTTATATATATAACCTTCTCAAGTTCGCAGACTAGGTTCGCGGACTTAAGATACCAGACAGAGTTTACAAACTCCAGCAGAAATTCTCGGGATGAGAACTTCGCCGGTTCGCGGACTTAGCTTCACGCAAGTAGTTTGTCAACTCCGGCAGAAATTCTCGGGTTTGAGAACTTCGTCAGTTCGCGGACTGAGTTCGCGAACTTGGCACTTGTCATTCTTCCGGTTCTCTTGATCAACAAAGTTCGAAAACTTTGGTTCAAGGAATAGGACTTTTACATAACCGTGTTTCCAAAACAATTCTTATGTCCACCATTGGTTATGTAATATAAACTCTCATTCCAATCATTGAAACATTCTTAGAGGACGTTATATAGTTGTTACACCATCGTCAAAGCAATTTTCAAAGTGATTGAAACATATCATGACTTTCGTCACTAGGTAAAAATAAAGTTGGTTGAAGCGAAAAGCTTACCAACACGTATTTCGAGATATAGATAGGTGAGGTATACTCGGCCCAAAATACCAAATGTGTATAATCATAGTATATATTATAGCATACGACTTTTTGTCTCAAAGAGTAAGAGATAGAATAGATAGACTTTTGAGTGACAGATAAGTTCAAGTCTCCACATACCTTTTTGTCGAGAAGTTCCACCGGTTCCTTGAGTAGATCTTCGTCTTGTATGATGAATCGCCATGGAGTCCTTGAGCTCAACTACACTTACTATCCTAGTCCGAGACTTAGCTATAGTAGACTAGAAATCAAGACTTATAGTTTTGATCACTAACATTGACAAACATGCTTGAGATAACAACGCATGCGAGTTCGACCGAGCAATGCTCTAACAATCTCCCCCTTTGTCAATTTTAGTGACAAAAATATCAATACATATGGAATACAAAAAGGATAATGAAACTTTAGTAGCTCCTATTCCACATGTCTAGTCTTCAACATTCCTCGAAATCTTCGTCACTTCCAAGTACTCCAATGATCCCAAAGGTTGTAAGTTTAGCATCACCATTGTTGAAGATCCGTAGCTATAACAATGAGAAAACATAATTCTCGATCATTGTTATACAGTGTCATAGTATTATTACACAGTGTCAAAGTTCAATGGTATCACAACTTCAACAATAATACTATGGTGATATGTATCACTCCTCCTTAGTCAATACTCCATCTAACATGGAAACCACTCCCCCTTACAGAATGATCCTAAAACCATATGTATTTGTAATGTGAACTACATATTAATTCTCCCCCTTTTTGTCAATAAAATTGGCAAAGGTACAAGAATGGGATCATAATGAAATTTCCGTAAGAGACATTTCATGACTGAGAGAAAGAAACACACATCATCTTATTTAGATGCAATCATATAGCCAAAGCTAACAGCATTCATCAAGGAGTTTAAAGATACAAGATAACCCCTCTAAAATTCCACAGCTGCACACCCCTCAAGATATGACCATTAAGCACAAGTTGAAAAGAACTCTCCCCCATTTGATGTCATTCCCGAAAGAACAACAACGAGCGACCTTAATTCCAAGAGAAAAGAAGGATTTTATTGGACACCAAAACCATAAGAATGATTTTTTATATCCAAAAACTCAATCAAATCAATCATAAGTAAACCCATGATTAATTTAATCGGAATACATAATCAAATTAAACACAAAAAGTGATCAATTTAATTGATAGTGCTCAACATAATTAAACTTACGGAGCAATGACTAAGTTAACCATACAAGAGAGTGATTGGCTTAATCGTTCATATACTCAAAACAAGAGAAACTTATGGAATAATAATTAAATAACCAACAAGATGATTAATTTAGTTCTAAATTCTCAACATAAAGTACCTTACCGAACAACCAACAAAGCTAATAAGAAATTAATCAACTTGGTTGTATCGTGCTCAACATAAGACACATTACAGATCCTCACAGTATTACATAAAATATGGATCAGTGAAGATCAATATTGTGGAATACACAAGGATTCATTCATTTGCACAAGAATATACAATAGCAATAATCCTTGGACACAAAATTTTCAAACCTATCTTCCATCAAAAATTGACAATATAGGCTTAACTTTTGTATATGCCAAAAGTCCATTCATTCCTTAATCAATAAACGAATACCGATCATGAACGACTTTACTTCTGACAAAATATGGGACAACATAGTTCACTGACGTAAACACCAATACCCCATAACAAATAGCAATATAACAAATCATAAAGATTAAATACTACAAAACATCATCCTCCAAATAGTTTTAGAAATTAAACCAAAAACCTAAAAATATGAAGATGAAAATAATAGCTATGTGTAGTCACAATCATCGTTATTCAAGCACTAGTTATTCTTCCAATGAAACCAAAAAGAAGACATACTAGGCAACAAAAAAATAACCTCAGTTTTCCTTAATGATTTCATACCTTTGGAATGGTCCATCGAAATAGGAATCACTGATATCCTTGATCTTGTTGACCGTAGAGACACCATGTTCATGAGTTAGAACGTTAGTTTTTTGAACAACAATGCGAGCAAAATGTCGAGCCTTAGCGCAGTCAAGAATAACTTTCTTCTGATTCCTGATCAAGATATTATGAGTACCAAGGATTTTTGCATGTCCATCAATAAGCTGGTTTATTTGCAGTTGAAGGTTAGTAAGCTTGTTCTTTACTTCATTCTGAACGAGAATTAAATCCTTGACAGATTCTCCAATCCAAGAGTTATACTCTTTCCTTTCAAGCATTTTCTTCAGAATAAACTCTTGACCAGAATCACTTCCTTTGAGGTCATCCTCTACAATAGGGTTAACTTCTTCTTTGGGAACAGTTTCCATCGAGTCCCTTTCTGAAGATTAATGAACGCATAAATAAGATATATATATGTTCACGTGTACACCCTAGATAGAAACCCTAGAGTTCCTTGAGGAGATATGGACGCTCGTGGACAAAGCCGTTGCCAAAATAAATGGACCCAACCAGGAACACTGCACACTGTGTTGCTTTCAAAAAGTCTCCATCCCCAAAAGATCCCAATAATAAAAGAGATAACTAGAAACTTACATAAGATATCAACATACAAACTGATGAAAATCATCTAAATACTTGAGCATCTCTCAAACATCATCCTTGTATCTCTCAAGTTAGATACAAGAATGGAACTTTCTGCTACTAGGTAGCAGAGGGAGACATAGTCTCACCATAGGTTCTGAGAGAATAGTTGTGATTTCCACCAGGATATCTGATCTCAGCATTTCTTGTCTTTCCTTGGCAGTTCCAAACTTACGAAAATATTTCACATCCCTTCCTGGAAGCCCAGGAGAAGATCCTTTCTTATTAAAAAGTCTAGGACCTCTAGAGATTGTTTCTAGGGGATTTTCCGAAATGGGTCTCCATACTCTAGACTTAGATTTACCAGAGTTGTTCTTATAAGCACATGACATGCTTTCATTAGTAGCACAAGAATTTATACCACTGGAATGCACCAAAGTCTTGTAATGATTTCTAGGAAAGAGATCATTTTTATAAGATGACTGGTTTCCTGTGAGCAAAAGGTTTACTGCAGTAGTCGTTTGACTATTTACTCCATTGGCAGTGGAAAGAAGCAAATTGTGAAGTTTAGAAAAAAATTTCTTCCTGGCAAAACAACGGATAACATAGTGATTTCCTTTTCCACAGAAGGTACAGGTTCGTGGAGAAGACGCAACGGTTAGCATCTGTTTTAACTTTTCAGCCCTGTGAGAAAATTGTACGTTATATAAACTTTTCTCGACACAATCTTCTTTTGGAGGATATTTCTTCATGTACTACATGTCAAGAGGAACAGTTGGAACAGAAGAATTTTTCCTTAAGACAGAGTTTTCCTTTTCCAAGGTCATACACTGTTCATGGGCTAGTGAAAGTGATGCTTCTAGCTTTTCTTTCTCAACACGAAATCTCTCAAGATCAGATGAATGCGTCTTGATCAAACGTTTTTCTCTAATTGAGCCTTCTTTGATAATATTTTCAAGATCACAAATTTTATCACGTTGTAGATTATTTTCTTGAAGAAGTTTCTCAATATTCTTAGAGAATGACTCTATGATGTTATAGAGTACGCGTTCTCGATCAATAGACTTTTCAACTTCATCGATGAGTTGATCATGATTCTGAAGATCAACAAACTCAGTAGAATTTTTTGAAATCCTTGTGAGATCCATTTCAGATTTTTCCATTGTGTCCAATGTCTCATTGGATGAAGAGTGGTCAACACAAGATGAGACAGTCTTCCTACCTCGGGATTCGGAAGAATCAACTAAGGAATAATCCTTTGAGGTATTTCCGAGACACTTGACATAGTTGAAAGCTTTAAGAGGCATTTTGGTATACGTAAGATATTTTGTCCTCAGACTCAGATTGCTACAAACACAGACTTGTAAGGTCTTAAACGTGTTTTCCTGCTCTGACACCAATTGAAAAAGTGGGGGTCTAACAACACCACCCAATATTTCGCTTAGCAATCTGTATGGACTAACTCAGAAACACTTTCTAGAGAATCAACTAGACAGTCAGACTCAATCTAGGTAAAAGTATCTCAAGGAGTTAATATCTCTCTCTTGTTTTGATTTACTCAAGCTAATAGAAATCAGCGAGTCTTTAATCAAACACAAGGAATAACTTGGACGGTAACAAAGACCAATGTCCAAGGATCAATCAATGAAAATCAACAACCAAAGGTTGGATTACACTAATTGATGATCTAAACGCACAACCTATATTATTTCAATTATAAAGATAAAACAATATAATGCGAAAATTGAAATAACACAAACACCGGAAATTTTTTTAACGAGGAAACCGCAAATGCAGAAAAACCCCGGGACCTAGTCCAGATTGAATACACACTGTATTAAGCCGCTACAGACACTAGCCTACTCCAAGCTAACTTCGGACTGAACTGTAGTTGAACCCCAATCAGTCTCCCACTAATCCAAGGTACAGTTGCACTCCCTACGCCTCTGATCCCAGCAGGATACTGCGCACTTGATTCCCTTAGCTGATCTCACCCAAAACTAAGAGTTGCTACGACCAAAAATCGCAGGCTTTGACAATAAACAAATTTGTCTCACACAGACAAGTCTATCAAAGGATCAATCTGTCTCCCACAGAAAAACCCTAAAGTTTTTGTTCCGTCTTTTGATAATAATCAAGGTGAACAGGAACCAATTGATAATCCGGTCTTATATTCCCAAAGAACAGCCTAGAGTTATCAATCACCTCACAACAATCTTAATCGTATGGTAGCGAAACAAGATGTTGTGGAATCACAAACGATGAGACGAAGATTTTGTGATTACTTTTTATATCTTGCCTATCGGAGATATCAATCTCTAGCCAATCAATATGATTGTACTCGTATGATAGAAGATGCAAGATCAGATCACACAACTACGATAAAAGTAGTATCGGTCTAGCTTCACAATCCCTATGAAGTCTTTAAGTCGTTCAACCTGGTTTTAGAAGAAGAAAACCAAAGGTTAAAGGAGAACCGACTCTAGCATGCAAACTAGTATCACACGTAAGGTGTGGGGATTAGTTTTGCAGAGTTGCTAGATGTCCCCTTATATAGTCTTTCAAATCAGGGTTTTTCCTTGGTAACAACGCAATTAATATCCACCGTTAGATGAAAACCTGATTTAGATTCAAGCTAATATTTCTCAACCGTTAGATCGAAAACTTAGCTTGTTATACACAAATGAAATGCACGCTTCTAGGTTTGTTAACCGTACCCAAACGTGTACATTGTTGGTTCAACAATAGTCAACCAAAAGGTTAGCCATATGAGCATTTCATATCAACCATGTTCTTCCTCACCATAACTAGTTCATATGACTCAAATGAACTAGTTAGAGAGTTTTTCAATTGCAAGGAAATCTTATGTAACTAAACAAGACACAATTGAAGCAAAGATGATTTGATTCACTCGAATCGGTTCATGAACTTTTATAGCCGTGGTTTGCAAATAGCATTCCTTAGTCTTTTTAAGTTTAAGTTCATAAATCATCTTTAGATATATAACCTTCTCAAGTTCGCTAACTAGGTTCGCGGACTTAAGATACCGGACAGAGTTTACAAACTCCAGAAGAAATTCTCGGGATGAGAACTTCGCCGGTTCGCGGACTGGGTTCGCTGAATGAGTTCGCGGACTTAGCTTCACGCAAGTAGTTTGTCAACTCCAGCAGAAATTCTCGGGTTTGAGAACTTCGGCAGTTTGCGGATTGAGTTCGCGGACTTGGCACTTGCCATTCTTCCGGTTCTCTTGATCAACAAAGTTCGAAAACTTTGGTTCAAGGAATAGGACTTTTACATAATTGTGTTTCCACAACAGTGCTTATGTCCACCATTGGTTATGTAATCTAAACTCTTGAAAAAGTGGGGGTCTAACAACACCACCCAATATTTCACTTAGCAATTGATCGTTGTCGTATGCATCAAAATTAATTTCACTTTCCTAAAGTATATGATAAGAAAGAGTTCGTTTCCACATTGAGGCGATTGTAGCTATTAAGTATTCAATTTCCTAAGTAACCAATTAGGGGGATTTCTGATTTTATAAAGCAATATGAATTAAATTAAAAGCAAAGTAAATAGTAGAATGTAATCAATGAGAGAAAGATATTGGTCAAGGAATTCATCTTCTATCTTAAACAAGTGCTTGCATTCATGATTAGAATTACAATTTAATCTCTTTTATTATCAAAAGCCTAGAGAACCAAGAGAGCACGATAATCTATTAATTTCCTAAGTTCATCAACATACACATTAGAGCTGCGTATGTGAATTCTACCTAAAGAATAACCTAACGCCTTGCGCTAATTAAGTTCAATTCCTAGGAGCATTAAGTCTTGGAAATAGGCTAATCAATGCAATTGTCATACATTGCGCATGACAATTCGGACAAAGGTCAAACTCTACATATGATTACAAGAGTGTGTCACTACAAACCGTAATCATATCATGCTCTTGTATTCGGGGTTATCGCTTGATGAAAAACCCTAAAATAGCTATGGACAAGGATACAAGTTCAATTAATTGGACACTTAACTAACCAAACATCTAAGTCCTATCACAATACATCAATCATGTGATTATAAACAATAGATATTTGAACGATAATCAAGAGAGAAAACTAATGCATTAATCAAGCACAAGTTGTAGATATAGGACTACATCCTTAACGAATAAAATAATATTTAGCTACTCATAGCTATGGAGTTCATCATCATCAATAATCAAATAAAGAAGATGAAAAATAAATATGAAAGCAAACCCTAGTTGGGTAAACAAAAGCGTCTCTCTCCTTAGCTTAAAGAATAATACGTTATCCACAAAGTTGTCAAAATCCTCCCTTTTATGTCTCTTCTTAGGTCAAGTCTTCAAAGGTCCAAAAGATGAAAATCCACCAAGCCCATATGTGAGAAAATGCAAGTTGATACAGCCACCTGGATGAAATAGATAAGGGCCCACAAAGAATGTCTTTTCCTTACTTCTCTAGCCTAAGCTGTAATGGTTGTCTCCTATCGCTGGCTCGGCTTGGCTCGGCTCCGCTCTGCTCCCAGTAACCACTGCACATGAAAATATGTGTTTGTCCTTCTTGCTCCAAATAAACGCTTTCTTCTTCTTTGAATTCTTCCACCAACAGCAGCCGTCTCTTACTTCTCATATCCACTTCTTCTCTACAATTTCTCTTCATCACTAAAGCAGTCGTGCTTTTCAGACATATATTTGCATCACTAAAACCGACATGCTTTTCAGACAGAGATGAAGAAATAAAAGCAAATAATGAGAAATAATTTCGCCTCAAACACCATTTGCATCTTTTTGCCTTGTTCTTCTTCTTTTGTTACAAATGACTCCAAAGTACCTAAATACTCAAAAACAAACATAAGATACATAATCCACAAGAAAACTTAGAAAAGAAAGCATAAAAAATAGATAAATATCAAGGTGTTTTAGACACCTATCAAATTCCCCCACACTTAGACTTTGCTAGTCCTCGAGCAAATCAACCAAAATAATTCTAAAATATACATACAACTCCGTCTCGTCGAGGCTACGGTTACTCTTAGCATGAATAACAGGCCTTTGAACCCCTAGGTGTCCCTAGTGGACGAGTTATAGTCTCGTGAAGGTTTACAAGAGGTCTACCTACAAAACCTTTTACTTCCAAAATCCATCTACCTGTGAAGAATCTGTGAATGACACTAACCATTTTATACTTGGCATACTATCAACGATCACAAGAGGAAGTACCCACTTTCAAATCCAATTCATAAATTAGTAGTAAAGCTTTATCAGAAAGTTAACACAACCACAATACTCGGAATCGAATCACCCACAATCACATGAAAATATTAAGAAGATGGATATAAAAATTAGATGATGGCGAACTGTTGACGAAGGTGAACGGTGTTTCCCATATCTGTCTGAAGGTCACTGCCAAAACAAACCTAAAAATCCTATTGGATTGAGATACTGGTCCGAATACTAATATCAACACGACTGGCATATACAAGGGAACCAGCGGTCGACAAACTTAATTCTAAATCAATTCATTGGCATATACAAGAGAACCAGTGATTGATTATTCAACACAATAATAATATTTTTTTTTTCTTTTTTTTTTGACATCATGATTGGATCTTGTGGATCCAAGCGCATGTTTCTTGTCAGCAGATTACATCATAATTCCCTTGGATCCTGCATTCCACGCTTGCTTAGGCGACGGAAACAGGGAGAACACACAGATATTGCTTTATCCAAGTGTCATATTTATTCCTTTTGGTCAATTGGTCGGTCTTTTTTTTTCTTTTTTCGTAGTAACTCAATCACTCTATTTCATCCTAGCAGTGATAAAAATTCGATGTTCATGCCCCACCAATTCACTCAGAGAAACAATAGATAAATATGGAAAAATAAAAATAGAACGTGATATGGTGACGACTCCGAGATGTGGTGACAACTAACATGTTATTTATTCTTATATTTTGTTCGTTTTCATATGAATAGACTCTACTAATGGGTTCCTCAACTCCTACAACCACGATGTTTCCATTAGTGTAAGGCACAAGTTGCTAGACTTTGGAGTTTATCAAGCAAGTTTTTTTTTTTTTTTCTATTTTTTTTTTTTTTTTTAATTTTTTTCACTAAAGGCATCAAATCAACTAACTATACAAACATATAAATGCTCCCCCACACTTAAGCTTTACATTGTCCTCAATGTAAATTAAGTCATTCAAAGTAAAGTTCAAGGTGGGAAATTTCGCAAATGATATGCAAAAACAAAGATAAAATGCTTAAAAATAAAAAGATAAAGATACAAAAACGGTGGGTTGCCTCCCACCTAGCGCTTAGTTTAAAGTCGTCAGCCCGACTATCTCGTCGCATGCTAAGGCTCCTCCATAGGGAGCACTTCCACAAGGTTAACTCCTTCTACGACTTTCGAAGAGAAGTTCTCATAATATGGTTTCAACCGGTGCCCATTTACTTTAAGTGCATTTCTTGTAGCTAAACTACGAATTTCCACTGCACCATGAGAAAACACATTAGTCAAAATAAAAGATCCAATCCAACGTGACCTTAATTTACCCGGAAATAATTGCAAACGAGAATTAAACAAAAGCACTTTCTTCCCAATGCAGAATTGTTTCTTTGTAATCATACTATCATGAAATGCTTTAGTTTTTTCCTTGTAAATCCGTGAACTTTCAAATGCATCATTGCGAATCTCCTCTAACTCTTGGAGTTGCAACTTCCTTTGCCTTCCAGCACCATCCAACTCCATATTGCATTGCTTAATAGCCCAAAACGCCTTATGCTCAATTTCCACGGGTAAGTTACAAGGTTTACCATACACAAGCCTAAAGGGAGACATCCAAATAGGTGTCTTGCATGCGGTTCTATACGCCCACAAAGCATCATTAATTCGCATGCTCCAATCTTTCCTTGTTGGATTCACTGTCTTCTCAAGAATGGATTTCACCTCCCGGTTGGAAACCTCGGCTTGTCCATTTGTTTGTGGATGGTAGGGTGTTGCAATCCTATGCGACACATTGTACTTCCTTAACAAGTTTCACAAGAACCTGTTCTTGAAGTGTGAACCTCCATCGCTAATTATATCCCTTGGAATTCCAAACCTTGCAAATATATTTGCTTGCACAAAATCTGAAACAACTTTAGAATCATTAGTTGGGGTGGCCTTAGCTTCCACCCATTTCGAGACATAATCCACAGCAAGTAAGATATAATAATTCCCACTAGAATTGACAAAAAGGACCATAAAATCAATTCCCCATACATCAAAAACCTCAACAAATTGAATAATAGTTTGTGGCATTTGATTTCGGGCACCTAGATTGCCTGTTCTTTGGCACCTATCACATGTGATACAAAATGCATGCGCATCCTTAAACAAAGTTGGCCAAAAGAAACCACATTCTAGTACCTTGAGAGCGGTTCTCTTGCTCCCAAAGTGTCCTCCACAAGCATATGAGTGGCAAAAAGACAAGATAGAATTAAATTCTGATTCGGGAACGCACCTTCTTATTACTTGGTCACTACAATGTTTCCATAAGTATGGATCATCCCATATGTATTGGTTTCCTAACTTCTTAAGTTTGTCCCTCTCATCACGAGACAAGTTCTTTGGGATTTGTTTAGACACTAAGTAATTAACAATATCAGCGTACCATGGTTCTCCAAAGGCAATTGAGAATAGTTGCTCATCCGGGAAACTTTCACGCAATGGGATAGCTTCCTTGTCCACAGCAAGACGGCTCAAATGATCCGCAATGGTGTTCTCAATTCCTTTCTTGTATTTAATCTCTATATCAAATTCTTGCAAGAGCAAAATCCATCGTATGAGCCTCGGTTTCGCCTCTTTCTTTGTAAGCAAGTACCTAAGTGTTGCATGATCAGAAAAGACAACAACTTTTGTACCAATTATATAAGAGCGAAACTTTTCCAAAGCAAAAACAATAGCTAACAACTCCTTTTCAGTGGTTGTGTAGTTTTGTTGGGCTTCATTGAGTGCCCTAGAAGCATAATAAATGGCATGAGGTATCTTCCCACACGCTGCCCAAGCACCGCACCAACCGCATAATCACTTGTATTACACATGAGATCAAAAGGCTTGCTCAAATTTGGTGGTTTAATGATAGGGGATGAAATCAAAAGTTCTTTCAAACGATTGAATACCGCCATACACTTATCATCAAAGTTAAAAACCACATATTTTTGCAATAAATTGCAAAGTGGTGATGCTATCTTGGAAAATTCCTTGATGAATCTACGATAAAAACCTGCATGACCAAGAAAATAGTGCATCTCCCTCACCGTAGTGGTAGGGTTTAGAGCACGAATAAGGTCTATCTTAGATTTATCGACTTCCGAGCCTTTAGAAGATATTATATGGCCTAAAACTATGCCATGAGTTACCATGAAATGGCACTTCTCCCAATTCAGCACAAGATTTGTTTCAACACATCGTTCAAGGATTAATGATAAATTATGCAAGCAAAGGTCAAATGAATCACCAAAGACACTAAAGTCATCCATGAAGACTTCGATTATGTTTTCAGCATATTCTGAGAAAATACTTTCCATACACCTTTGAAAGGTAGATGTAGAATTGCACAAGCCAAAAGGCATCCTTCTATAAGCAAAAGTACCGAAAGGACAAGTGAAAGTGGTTTTCTCTTGATCCTCCGGTGCTATCACAATCTGATTGTAACCTGAATAACCATCAAGGAAACAATAGTAAGAGTGTCCAGCTAAACGTTCAAGCATTTGATCAATCAAAGGTAATGGAAAGTAGTGGTGGCATTCAATTTTCTAAAATCAATACAAACCCTCCAACCGGTTTGCACACTAGTTGGGACAAGTTCATTCTTATCATTCTCCACCACCGTCACACCTGATTTCTTTGGTACCACTTGTACCGGGCATACCCACTTGCTATCGGATATGGGGTAGATAACACCCACATCCAAAAGCTAGAGTATCTCATTTTTCACAACTTCCATCATGGGAGGGTTCAAACGACGTTGCGCTTCCCTTGTAGGCTTTGCATCATCCTCCAAACGGATCTTGTGCATACAAACGGCAGGGCTTATACCCTTGATATCGGCAATTGTCCATCCTATGGCCGTCTTGTACGTCCTTAGCACCCTTAGAAGTTTTTGCTCCTATAATTCACTAAGCTCATTAGAAACAATCACAGGTAATTCTTCGTTATCACCCAAGTACAAGTACTTTAAGTGACTTGGAAGAGGTTTCAATTCTAACTTTGGAGATTTAACAATACAAGTAACAACATTTGCATCATTGCAAGGTAAAGAAGCATATGAAATATTCTTAAGTGCAGATTTTTCCGGTAATGAGTCAAGAGAACTAATGGTTTCTTAATCTCATCACCGTACTCCAAATCATCATCAATGAGTGTAGTGAGCACGGTTTCCAAAGTATCAACATCATTCAACTCAAACATTTGTTGCGCCAATGTATCCATCACATCAATGGAGAAACAAAAATGGACATCACTAGGATATCTCATCGTCTCGAAAATGTTGAAACATATTATTTCTCCATGAAACTCCATAGTTAGCATTCCCTTGTCCACATCAATAATGGTTTTCACCGTTTTCATGAAGGGACGCCCAAGTAGCAATGGAAGAGATGAGTCTGGAGAACCTTCATCCATATCTAACACGCAAAAGTCAGCTGGAAATACTAGTTGATTAACCCGCACAAGAACATACTCAACAATCCCCATTGGGTAAACATTAGAGCGGTCTGCTAATTGCAATACAATTTCAGCCTTCTTAAGAGGACCAAGATCAAGTGAATTATACATAGATGCAGGCATAAAATTTACGGATGCACCTAAGTCCAACATAGCTGTTTTAAATGTGGTGTTACCAATTGTGACGGAAATGTCAAAGATACCTGGATCCTTACACTTAAGTGGGAGTTTGTGTTGCAAGATTGCCGAAGCATTCTCCCCCACACTTAGCACTTCATTACCTTTGAGCCTTTGCTTGTTGGTACACAAGTCCTTCAACACCTTTGCATACTTTGGAACTTGCTTGATTGTATCTATGAGTGGTATGTTCACATGGATCTTCTTGAGAACGTCTATAATCTCCTTTTATAGTTCCGCCTTCTTGGAGTTTGCAAATATGCGAGGAAAAGGTATAAGAGGAACATAAGTAGAAACCGGAGTTTTAGAGTTAGGAATAGATACCTCAGAAGTTTGGGGAGAATCCTCATTCTTCTCCTCCAAAACAGGTCCCTTTGGTGTTTCCACCTTGCCCGAATCAGTAACTTCGGGTTGCACAAGTTGTGTACCACTTCTCAATGTAATTGCATTGACACCCTCCTTTGGGTTGGTAGGTTGAGAAGGAAGTTTCCCACCATTTTGTGCCTTCAACTGGTTCAACTCAATAGCCATGGAACCAACTTGAGTTTGCAACTCCTTAACCGTGCTCTCCGTTCTTTGCATAAAAGATTTCAGCAACTCTTCCATACTTGACCCCTGATTTTTAGGTTGTTGTTGATGTGGAAATTGTTGTTGTTGTGGTTGAAATCCACTCAGAAGGTTGAAAGTAGGTTGTTGCACCGCTCCTTGCTTGTTGGCATAGCTAAAATTGGGGTGATCTCTCCATCCCGGATTGTAAGTGTTGGAGTAGGGATCATATCGTCTTTGTTGATTTGAAAAGACAACATTAGCTTGTTCATTGGTGTATTCATATCCTTGAAGAGAATTTGGTATCACTACATCTGCGAATTGTTTCATCATTTCCGTCATGTTACCCATTTGTTGAAGAAGTTCCTCGACCTCGCTCACTTCATTTACTCTCCTAAGAAGCACATCTGAACCACGACTTGAAAATTGTTGCGAGTTCGCTGCCATGTTCTCAATCAACTCTCTAGCTTGTGCCACCATTTTGTTCACTAGTGCACCACCATCGCAGCGTCAAGAAGATTCCTATCACTTGTTTGGAGTCTTTCATAGAATTATTAGATTATCATAGCGTCACTAAATTGGTGGTGAGGACAGCTTGCCACCAATCTCTTGTATCGTTCCCAACATTCATATAAAGATTCTCCCACATTTTGCTTCATCCCGCAAATCTCCTTGCGAATTTGAGTAGCCTTTGATGCTGGAAAATATCTCTCTAAAAAGAGTTTCTTCAGCCCATTCCATGTTGTGACACTTCCGGAAGGCAAATAATACAACCAATCCTTAGCATTATCCGCCAAAGAAAATCGGAAAACTTTCAACATTGCACCTTCCGCATCAGTATCCGCTGGAAGCATGCCGTGAAAATGGTGTGGAAGTCCATAAGATGCTTGTTTGGGTCTTCATTCACCATGCCATGGAACTTTGGTAACGTATTATTTCTCCATCAAACTCCATAGTTAGCGTTCCCTTGTCAACATCGATAATGGTTTTCGCCGTTTTCATGAAGGGACGCCCAAGTAGAAATGGAAGAGATGAGTCCGGTGAACCTTCATCCATCTCTAACACGCAAAAGTCAACTGGAAATACTAGTGGATTAACCTGCACAAGAACATCCTCAACAATACCCATTGGGTAAACATTAGAGCGATCGACTAATTGCAATACAATTCCAGCCTTTTTAAGAGGACCAAGATCGAGTGAGTTATACATAGATGCAGGCATAACATTAACGGATGCACCTAAGTCCAACATAGCTTTGTTAAATGTGGTGTTACCAATTGTGACGGGAATGTCAAATCTACCGGGATCCTTGCACTTCAGTGGGAGTTTGTGTTGTAAGATTGTTGAAGCATTCTCCCCCACACTTAGCACTTCATTACCTTTGAGCCTTTGCTTGTTGGTACACAAGTCCTTCAACACATTTGCATACTTTGGAACTTGCTTGATTGCATCTATGAGTGGTATGTTCACATGGATCTTCTTGAGAACATCTAAAATCTCCTTTTCTAGTTCCACTTTCTTGGAATTTGCAAATCTACGAGGAAAAGGTATAGGAGGAACATAAGTAGAAACCGGAGTTTTAGAGTTAGAGATAGGTACCTCAGAATTTTGGGGAGAACCCTCATTTTTCTCCTCCAAAACAAGTTCCTTTGGTGTTTCCACCTTGCCCGAATCAGTAACTTCGGGTTGCACAAGTTGTGTACACTTCTCAACGTAATTGCATTGACACCCTCTTTTGGGTTGATAGGTTGAGAAGGGAGTTTCCCACCATTTTGTGCCTTCAACTGACTAAACTCAATTGTCATAGAACCAACTTGAGTTTGCAACTCCTTAACCGTACTCTCCGTTCTTTGCATAAAAGATTCCAGCAACTCTTCCATACTTGACCCCTGATGTTGAGGTTGTTGTTGTTGTTGTTGTGGAAATTGTTGTTGCTGAAATTGTTGTTGTTGTGGTTGAAATCCACTCGGACGGTTGAAAGTAGGTTGCTGAACCGCTCCTTGCTTGTTGGCATAGCTAAAATTAGGGTGATCTCTCCATCCCGGATTGTAAGTGTTGGAGTAGGGGTCATATCGTCTTTGTTGATTTGGAAAAACCGCATTAGCGTGTTCATTGGCGTCTTCATACCCTTGAAGATAACTTGGTATCACCGCGGATGCAACTTGTTGCATCATTGCTGTCATGTTACCCATTTGTTGACGAAGTTCATCGACCTCGCTCACTTCATTTACTCTCCTAAGAAGCACGTCCGAACCACGACTCAAAAATTGTTGGGAGTTCGCTGCCATGTTCTCAATCAACTCTCTAGCTTGTGACACCGTTTTGTTCACTAGTGCACCACCACCCGCAGCGTCAAGAAGATTCCTATCACTTGTTTGGAGTCCTTCATAGATGTATTGGATTATCATAGCGTCACTAAATTGGTGGTGAGGACAGCTTGCCACCAATCTCTTGTATCCTTCCCAACATTCATATAAAGATTCTCCTACATTTTGCTTCATCCCGCAAATCTCCTTGCGAATTTGAGTAGCCTTTGATGCTGGAAAATATCTCTCTAAAAAGAGTTTCTTCAACCCATTCCATGTTGTGACACTTCCGGAAGGCAAATAATATAACCAATCCTTAGCACTATCCGCCAAAGAGAATCCGAAAACTTTCAACATTGCACCATCTGCATCAGTATCCGCTGGAAGCATGGACATGAAAATGGTGTGGAAGTCCATAAGATGCTTGTTTGGGTCTTCATTCACCATGCCATGGAACTTTGGTAATTCTCTAAGCAACCCCAGCTTGATCTCGAAAGTAGAGTTTGTTTGAATACACCATTGTTGTGTATCCAACTTGTGAGAAGCCAAGTCCTTGAGTGTATGATTTGCATCACCCATTGCTTCTTCTTCTTCAACTAGTGGTTATTCTACGAATGGAACCTCTTGTTCTTCTTCTAGTTGTAACTCTTCTTCCACTTCTAACTCTTGTTCTTTCGTCATGTCTTGACTTGGTTGGAGTATTGTGCCTCTTCGAGTAGCTATCCCGCACCTTGGATAGTTCCAATCTTTAGAAGCCAGGGACTAGGTACCTGAAAAACGATTCTCACAAACAAGTAAGAAAAACGAAACAAGAAACAAAAAGCAAATATGAAAGCAGAAATGATGATAAGAAACTAAAAACTTAATAACTAGTCGTATGCCTCCCCGGCAACGGCGCCAAAATTTGATCGCTGTCGTATGCGTCAAAAATAATTTCACTTTCCTAAATTATATGATAAGAAAGAGTTTGTTTCCACAGAGAGGCGATTGTAGCTATTAAGTATTCAATTTCCTAAGTAACCAATTACGGGGATTTCTGATTTTATAAAGCAATATGAATTAAATTAAAAGCAAAGTAAATAGTAGAATGTAATCAATGAGAGAAAGATATTGGTCAAGGAATTCATCTTCTATCTTAAACAAGTGCTTGCATTCATGATTAGAATTACAATTTAATCTCTTTTGTTATCAAAAGCCTAGAGAATCAAGAGAGCAAGATAATCTATTAATTTCCTAAGTTCATCAACATACACATTAGAGCTGCGTATGTGAATTCTACCTAAAGAATAACCTAACGCCTTGCGCTAATTAAGTTCAATTCCCAGGAGCATTAAGTTTTGGAAATAGGCTAATCAATGCAATTTTCATACATTGCGCATGACAATTCGGAAAAAGGTCAAACTCTACATATGATTACAAGAGTGTATCACTACAAACCGAAATCATATCATGCTCTTGTATTTGGGGTTATCGCTTGATGAAAAACCCTAAAATAGTTATGGACAAGGATGCAAGTTCAATTAATTGGCCACTTAACTAACCAAATATCTAAGTCCTATCACAATACATCAATCATGTAATTATAAACAATAGAGATTTGAATGATAATCAAGAGAGAAAACTAATGCATTAATTAAGCACAAGTTGTAGATATAGGACTACATCCTTAACCAATAAAATAAGATTTAGCTACTCATAGCTATGGAGTTTATCATAATCAATAATCAAATAAAGAAGATGAAAAATAAACATGAAAGCAAACCCTAGTTGGGCAAACAAAAGCGTCTCTCTCCTTAGCTTCAAGAATAATACGTTATCCACAAAGTTGTCAAAATCCTCCCTTTTATGTCTCTTCTTAGGTCAAGTCTTCAAAGGTCCAAAAGATGAAAATCCACCAAGCCCATATGTGAGAAAATGCAAGTTGATACAGCCACCCGGATGAAATAGATAAGGGACAACCAAGAATGTATTTTCCTTGCTTCTCTAGCCTAAGCTGTAATGGTTGTCTCCTATCGCTGGCTTGGCTCGGCTCCGCTCTGCTCCCAGCAACCACTGCACATGAAAATATGCGTTTGTCCTTCTTGCTCCAAATAAACGCTTTCTTCTTCTTTGAATTCTTCCACCAACAGCAGCCGTCTCTTACTTCTCATATCCACTTCTTCTCTACAATTTCTCTTAATCACTAAAGCAGTCGTGCTTTTCAAACATATATTTGCATCACTAAAGCCGACATGCTTTTCAGACACAGATGAAGAAATAAAAGCAAATAATGAGAAATAATTTCGCCTCAAAAACCATTTGCATCTTTTTGCCTTGTTCTTTTTTTTTGTTCCAAATGACTCCAAAGTACCTAAATGCTCAAAACCAAACATAAGATACATAATCCACAAGAAAACTTAGCAAAGAAAGCATAAACAATAGATAAATATCAAGGTGTTTTAGAAACCTATCAGCAATCTGTATGGACTAACTCCGAAACACTTTCTAGAGAATCAACTAGACAGTCAGACTCAATCTAGGTAAAAGTATCTCAAGGAGTTAATATCTCTCTCTTGTTTAGATTTACTCAAGCTAATAGAAATCAGCGAGTCCTAATCAAACACAAGGAATAACTTGGACGGTACCAAAGACCAATGTCCAAGGATCAATCAATGATAATCAACAACCAAAGGTTGGATTAATCCAATTGATGATCTAAACGCACAACCTGTATTATTTCAAATATAAAGATAAACAATATAATGCGGAAACTGAAATAACACAGACGCCAAAAAATTTGTTAACGAGGAAACCGCAGATGCAGAAAAACCTCGGGACCTAGTCCAGATTGAATACACACTGTATTAAGCCACTACAGACACTAGCCTACTCCAAGCTAACTTCGGACTAGACTATAGTTGAACCCCAATCAGTCTCCTACTGATCCAAGGTACAGTTGTACTCCCTACGCCTCTGATCCCAGCAGGATACTGCGCACTTGATTCCCTTAGTTGATCTCACCCACAACTAAGAGTTGCTACGACCCAAAATCGCAGTCTTTAACAATAAACAAATCTGTCTCACACAGACAAGTCTGTCAAAGGATCAATCTGTCTCCCACCGAAAAACCCTAACGTTTTTGTTCCGTCTTTTGATAATAATCAAGGCGAACGGGAACCAATTGATAATCCGGTCTTATATTCCCAAAGAACAGCCTAGATTAAACAATCACCTCACAACAATCTTAATCGTATGGTTGCGAAACAAGAAGTTGCGGAATCACAAATGATGAGACGAAGATGTTTGTGATTACTTTTTATATCTTGCCTATCGGAGAAATCAAACAATCTCAAGCCAATCAATATGATTGTACTGTTATGATAGAAGATGCAAGATCAGATCACACAACTACGATAAAAGTAGTATCGGTCTGGCTTCACAATCCCAATTAAGTCTTTAAGTCGTTAACCTGGTTTTAGAAGAAGAAAACCAAAGGTTAAAGGAGAAACGACTCTAGTACGCAAACTAGTATCACACTAAGGTGTGGGGATTAGTTTTGCACAATACTATATGTCTCCTTTATATAGCCTTTCAAATCAGGGTTTTGCCTTAGATACAAAGCAACCAATATTCACCGTCATATGAAAACCTGATTTAGATTCAAGCTAATATTTCTCAACCGTTAGATCGAAAACTTAGCTTGTCATACACAAATGAGTGTACGCTTCTAGGTTTGTTAACCGCACCCAAACGTGTACATTGTTGGTTCAACAATAGTCTACCCAAAGAGATTAACCATATGACTGTTTCATACCAACCATGTTCTTCTTCACCATAACTAGTTCAATTGACTCAAATGAACTAGTTAAGAGAGTTGTTCAATTGCAAGGAAATCTTATGTAACTACACAAGACACAATTGAAGCAAAGATGATTTGATGCACTCGAATCGGTTCATGAACTTTAATAGCCACGGTTTGCAAATGCATTCCTTAGTCTTTTAAGATTAAGTTCAGAAATCATCTTTAGATATATAACCTTCTCAAGTTCGCAGACTAGGTTCGCGGACTTAAGACACCGGATAGAGTTTACAAACTCCAGCAGAAATTTCTCGGGTTCGAGAACGTCGCCGGTTCGCGGACTGGCTTCGCGGACTTGGATCACGCAAGTAGTTTGTTAACTCCAGCAGAAATTCTCGGGTTTGAGAACTTCGGTAGTTCCCGGACTGAGTTCGCGGACTTGGCACTTGCCATACTTCCGGTTTTCTTGATCAACAAAGTTCGAAAACTTCGGTTCAAGGAATCCATTGGTTATGTAATCTAAACTCTCATTCCAATCATTGAAACATTCTTAGAGGACGTTATATAGTTGTTACACTATTTCTCGTCAAAGCAATTTCCAAAGTGATTGAAACATTCATGACTTTCGTCACTAGGTAAAGATAAACTTGGTCGAAGCAAAAAGCTTACCAACACATATTTCGATATATAGATAGGCGAGGTATACTCGGCTCGAAAATACTAAATGTGTATAACCTAGTCTATATATATAACATACGACTTTTGTCTCAAAGAGTAGGAGATAGAATAGATAGACTTTTGAGTGACAGATAAGTTCAAGTCTCCACATACCTTTTTGTCGAGAAGTTCCACCGGTTCCTTGAGTATACCTTCTACTTGTATGATGAATCGCCATGAAATCCTTGAGCTCAACTAGACTTACTATCCTAGTCCGAGACTTAGCTATAAGAGACTAGAAATCAAGACTTATAGTTTTGATCACTAACATTGACAAACATGCTTGAGATAGCAATGCATGCGAGTTTGACCGAGCAGTGCTCTAACAACTCTCATTCCAATCATTGAAACATTCTTAGAGGACGTTATATAGTTGTTACACCATTTCTCGTCAAAGCAATTTTCAAAGTGATTGAAACATATCATGACTTTCGTCACTAGGTAAAGATAAACTTGGTTGAAGCGAAAAGCTTACCAACACATATTTCGAGATATAGATAGGCGAGGTATACTCGGCTCGAAATACCAAATATGTATAATCATAGTATATATATATAGCATACGACTTTTTGTCTCAAAGAGTAGGAGATAGAATAGATAGACTTTTGAGTGACAGATAAGTTCAAGTCTCCACATACCTTTTTGTCGAGAAGTTCCACCGGTTCCTTGAGTAGATCTTCGTCTTGTATGATGAATCGCCATGGAGTCCTTGAGCTCAACTACACTTACTATCCTAGTCCGGGACTTAGTTATAGTAGACTAGAAATCAAGACTTATAGTTTTGATCACTAACATTGATAAACATGCTTGAGATATCAACGCATGCGAGTTCGACCGAGCAATGTTCTAACACTACCAAAACGTATTTGATACAAACTGTTGAAGATGAGCTCAAAAAACTTTGGCCAAGAAGACAGTTCCAAATGAAACCAGTGGTGCAAAACTCTTTCATTATCAAGTTCATGAAGAAGGATGATTATGATTTTGTTTATGAAAATATTCCATGGTGTGTAGATGGACTTCTATTGTACTTGGAAACGTTTAACCCATTATTTCCTAAAGGCCCTCAAATCAAGCGCCAAAATTTCTGGATCCGTCTATATAACCTTGATGCTACTTTTCTTCACAAGGAGATTAGAGAGCCTCTTGGATAATATATTAAAATTGAACCAGAGAATGCAAATCCTGTTAAAGGTTAACTAGTGAAAGTAAGAATGGCAGTGGACATTTCAGCTCCACTTGTTAGGGGCTTTTGGAAAACTACTAGAGATGGAGAGGAAATCTGGATCGAATTTTACTATGAGTTTTGGACCACAAACCAGAATTTTGCAAGTATATTGAAGACCAGCTTCTCATGGATCAATTTGGTCTCATTCCACCGGAACACCAGATTAAGGATTATATCAAAGCTCTCAAGAATAAACTTTTTATCAAAGGTAATCATTTTAACTTGAATCACATTACTGAGAGCTTTAATATTATGGAAAGCATGGGGTACTTTTTCAAGTGACAACAACTCAGTTCCAACCGACACTTTTGAAGTGGGTTCGGGTTCAAACCAGAAAAATTCCAACAGGAAGCGGGTCAGAATAGATGTCCCTCATAAAAATAAAAGAATTAACACCCCTGAAATCGAGAATCCTGAAATTTCCCAAATCAACTTCAATTCAATATCAAATCCCAGTTTCATCTCAAACCAAGTTAATGGAACTACTAATATTAATGAAGAAGATGTTGTTGATAATGAAGGGGTAATCGCTAGCCAGAGGCCTCCCAATCTTTCCGAACAAGTGATGAAGGATGGAACTCTCTTTGATGTAGATGAAAACAACATCTCTACTGAGCATAATACCAATCGTGCTTCAACTGGTGAAGGAATTATCAAGTAAGATCGGGTACTTTCCCCTTCAATTTTAATTTGTTGTGGGTTTGTTTTTCCTTTTCTGAGTTTTGCGTATATTTTAAATCTGAATTGTTATTCCCAGATTTGCAACTGTAACTTCAAACTTAGGGTTAGTATGAAAATAATTGTTTGGAACTGTAATGGCTTTGCTAATAGGACTACTAGAAATCATATTAAAGATCTCTCTCCGCTCCATAATCCTGATATCATATTCTTATCATAAACTAAGATAGATTCAGATAAAATATTAAACTTTGTTAAGCCTCTGAATTTCCCTAATAGTTTCTATGTTCCTTCTGTCGGAAGAGCTGGGGGTTTAGCTCTCCTATGGAAAGATGGGTTTAAGCTGGAAATACCCTCTTATGATTGCAATATGATACATTGCCTTATAGTTAACGACCTTGCTAAGAAAAAATGTCTTCTTACCTGCATATATGGAACTCCATATCAAAATTTAAGGCAAGCTCAATGGAAATACATAAGTGAAGTAGGTAGTGAAAATCCAGATATCCCCTGGGTAGTATTAGGAGACCTAAATATCACTTTAAACTTAGGAGACAGAAATAGAAACAATGCTAGTTCCTCCACATCATTAAATATTGTTCAGTTGGTTGATGATGCAGGTCTTTGTGATTTGAATTTCCATGGTAATGCTTTTACCTGGACAAGCAACAAACACGTCACCGGTAAAATAAAATCTAGAATTGACAGGGCACTTGTTAGCTCAGATTGGATGTTGCAATTTCCAGATTCGCATATTCTTCCTCTACCTCAGCTTGGTTCCGAATCTTCCGATCACTGCCCAATACTTCTCAACCTCAATGCTGATAATGAGAGCAGAAATAAATGCTGGAAATTCTTTGAAGTTTGGTTAAGGGAAAAAACTTGTAAAGATGTGATTTCAAAGGCCTGGAACAACAATACAAATGGTTCTCCGACATATATTCTTAACAGGAAATTGTGTCAAGCCAGAAAATATCTTTCAAGATGGAATAAGTTGGTTTTTGGGAACATTCAAGATAATATAAACAATCTGCATCAGGAACTGACAATATTGCAAGGGACAAACACAAATGGTAGTAATACTAAAGAGGTGATAAAAGTGTAGCAACAAGTTGAAGAATAGAAGTACAGAGAGGGACAATTTTGGAAGCAGAAATCTAGTGAGCAATGTCTTTTGGAAGTGGATACCAATACAAAGCACTTTCACATGATGGCAAATCACAGAAGATCGGGAAACATAATCGAATCTTTAAAAGACTCTCAAGGCAATTGGTGCTCTGGAAGAAATGAAATGAAAACTCTTCTCAACAATCATTTTACAACTGTCAGTACCACTACTCATCCTCAAGTAAATGAAGAGCTTATATAGTTAGTACCAACAATCATCAGTCCTCAAGATAATGCGTTCCTAACAAAAATCCCATACATGGAGGAAATACGTAAAGTCCTAAAATCGATGAAGCCGTGGAAAGCACCTGGACCTGATGGTTATCCGCCAGGTTTCTTTCAAACTCAGTGGGAAGTTGTCAAGGAAGATATCACAAATATGATACATAGATTTTTCATTACCAAGAACATATCAAGAAGCATCAAAAAGACCAATCTGTGTTTAATTCCAAAAGTGAAGTTACCTCAACAACCGATAGATTACATGCTAATAGCTCTGTGCAACACTACATACAAACTTATCTAAAAAATCTTAGAAACTAGAATGAAGACCCTTCTGGACAAGATCGTATCCCCTACGCAGTTAGCATATGTCTCGGGTAGGAAGATATCAGACAATGTGATCTTGGCCCAAGAACTTATTCACTATATGAAGAAGAAGAAGAAGAAAGGTAAAAAAGGCTATATGGCTTTGAAATTGGATCTTTTGAAAGCCTTCGACAAAGTGGAATGGTATTTTTTGATAAAGATCATGCAACGATGGGGTTTGATGATGACTGGTGTGCTTTGGTGTACCAATGTATAAGCACAACAGAAATTCAAATTCAGCTAAATGGTGCTCCATGCTTTTCATTCAAGCCAACAAGAGGGTTAAGGCAAGGGGATCCTCTATCCCCTTACCTCTTTCTTTTATCCATGTAAGTTTTTACTATAGCCCTTTCCCATGCAGAACAACACAAGATGATTCAAGGTATTAAATAGCCTGACATGCTCCTCAAGTATCATACCTTTTATTTGCGGATGACTGTTTGCTGTTCACTAAAGCAAACATTCATAACGTAAATAATCTCCTTGATGTGATTCATGCTTTTATGCAAAGCTCAGGTCAGCAAGTTAACTTTCAATCTTCTTCTCAAAGAATGTTCATCCACGACACTCTAGAATTCTGGCAAGAAGACTCAAAGTAAACAAGATGAGTCTAGACGACAAGTATCTTGACATTCCATTATTTCTAAATAGAAGAAAAACTACTTCATTTTCAAGCCCGGTTGACAACCCGAAGAAACGAACAACTAGATAGAGGGGTAGGTTTATCAACCAAACAGGGAGATCCACTTTAGTCAAGACAGTCCTTAATGCGGTACCAGTCATCAGATGAGTATATTCAAGATTCCAGAAACCACAATTGAGGAAATGAACAAGATACAAAGACAGTTTTACTGGAACAAGAAATCAAACAAAGGTGACAGTATAACTGCTTGGACCGGACTATGCAAAAGCAAAGAAAGAGGTGGCTTATGTTCGTGACTTAAGCTGTTTCAATGATGCAATGCTTGCGAAAACAAAATGAAAGGTTATGTAACAATGAAGATCAGCTTTGGGGCAAGGCTTTTAAGGATCGATACTTCCCTAATTCCAGTTTACTTCAAGATGAAGGTAAGAAATCTGCTACTTGGACATGGAAGAGCCTATACAGAAATGTGAACTTCATTAAGCAATACAGTTTCTGGCAGCTTGGGAATGGGCAGAAGAAAAAAATTTGGGATGACAAATGGGTCCCATATATGAATCAGCCACCATCTCCTAAGGAACAATCTATTGATGATGCACAACAATATACTATGGTTTCACAGCTCATAAACTCTTATTCTGGAACCTGGAAAACTGATGTAGTTAATTCCATTTTTGAAGATGAAATTGCAAGGAGAATACTGAGTATTAGAGTTCCCATTAATTCTAAAGATAGGCTAGTATGAAAGCTTACTAGAAATGGGATTTTCACAGTAAGATCGACATATCATAAATTGGTGCAGTTGAAAACAGGAAACCAACAACCAAGCGATACAGATGAGAAGTTATGGAAGAAACTCTGGAGTCTAAAAACAATGCCTAAGATTAAGAATTTTTTGTAGAAATGTGTATCTGATTCAGTTCCTTCTAGTGAAAGGTTGGCAAGGAACTTTGGAGGAGAAGTCTCAACATGTGTTATGTGTAGTCAGAGTTATGAAACAACAGAACACATCCTTATGCATTGTCATTTTACAAGAGCAGTGCTTATGTCCATCCCTGGTAGTAAGATCCATGGAAAGTTTTAATGACGCCCAATCTTGGATTTCAAGCTGGTTTGCAGAAACTAATTTGGATGTCTTCATAGATGATAAATGGATTATCCAGACTTCAGTGGCGCTTTGGGAAATATGGAGGGAAAGGTGTAAATGTGTCTTCGATAACATTAAACCGAATCCAGTTAGCACAATAAGGAGGATACAGGTCCTGGAACATCAGTTGTCTCAATGCAGGAAGACAATCTCCCATAAAAGTGACGATCAGAATACTAAAAATACCAACTGGATTGTTATAGCATAGCTCGGTTGAACCCATCAAGCGTTGGTATGTCAAGTTTGGTTGTCATATTTTAGTGAATCAAAACTCAGAGTCGCTTGATTATGTACTAGAGGCAACTTCGTATAGGTTAGGCTAAAAATATTAGGATAATGAGACATACAAGTATTACTCGAAGACTTGAAGAATGTGAAGAAGTAACAAGCTACATCGACGACATCATCCTTCCTCTTGAGGTTAGTAATATTTTGAATTGAACTGTTTCATTCCCAACGTATCTTTCAAGTCGTGTTATATTGAAAACATAACTGCGAAGCTGTAAATGATTATACTCTAGTAGACATAGTATTAAGGAATTACAATATGAAGTATAATGCTTATCTTTTGAACTTCGTATATAAGACATCGACATAATCGTATGATGCTATTGTGATTATATGCATGGGTATGGGTGAAGATTTCGTCCTAGGAAACAATGTTTACATCTGTTTAAAGGAAGTACATTCATGAACTTGTTTTATGAATCGAAAGGGAAATCGCTAGGCTTATTGGTATTGTTATTCATTTCATATCTTTAGATTACCAACATGTGTGAGTTGAGAATCTTTTAATTAAGGTTGTTAATTTTATATGCTTTTAATTACCAGCATTTAAAATGCATATATCTGGAAAATAAAAATTGGTAATGTGCATTTACTAATTGGAGATTTTCTAGTAGGATTTCAGTTAATATTGGACAGAACATTTCTAGGAATTATGACAACCGAATTCGGAAATATATTGCATATCTTGAGAATATTTTTGGTTTTGGAAGTTCCTTGGTGTCCAAACCTCCTTGGTCTATAAATACCCAAGTATGCATTTCGAGCAAACAAAAATAAGAGCAAGCAAGACTACCTTGTTGTGTTGTTACTGGTGGAGCCCTCTACGAGACAATGACGTTTGGTACCACAATAGAATTTAACGAAACACAAAATACCACAACTTAACATAATAGCATTCCATTTTTTTCTTGACTAATTCGCCCCCAACAAAACATAGAGTTTGGGTTGCACATGCATAACGATATGGGATCTAGTTTTCAGGCACGATTGATTTGGGTTATTGGAGATCAGAGTTTTCCAATTTTCAGGTGGTTGATCTTTTTTTGATCGATAAAATAGATGGTTGTTTTCATGAAAGAGTATTGAATTGGTCGGTAAGTTTGTGAGAGAGGGTTTCCAGTAAAAGAGTTTTAATTAGGCTCGTGATGGAAAACTCCTGAGGGACCTTTAAGGTTCTGATCATAATTTACATCGTTTCTGTGGGGTTCGTTTGTTGAATGACTGCGTAGGATTTCCATTCATGTTGGTTTAGTAGAAGTAAGTATGTGTTGCAGTCGATTAACTGTATGGTATAAGAAAGTTTAAAATTGATTTGTTATGCGGATTCATGTCAATCAAAAAACAGTATCTTGTGTAACTGATTTGAAATCTCAATTCATGAGACTTCAATAGGATGTTGTTTCAATTAGTTTTACTTCTTCTTCAAACAGTAGAACCCCTAATGCGAGCCAGAAACAGTATCCATTAGTTATTAATTTTCCTTAATCTGGCCATTAAAAATAGTCGCAGATATGTCATACACCTATCACTCGGGTAGCGCAAATATGGTGTTATTAAGTTAAGAGCCTGCCGGCGTTTACTCGTCTTAAACGGCTTTGGGACCCACGTAATTCATGTGTCGCACATCCATCAAATAAGAAACGAAAAAATTGTGCTATTAAGTTAAGAGCCGTTCGGCTCGGTGTCGCACATTATTTTCAGTGTCGTTAATCAATCTCACTGGAGTTGCGTATTCAGTGCTACTTTTTGCTAGGAATATTACTGACATGTCGCAAATGAGTCGCACATGTGACGCATATTCAGTGGTATTTTGTAAGATAAAAGAGTAAATATGTGGTGATCGATGTCGTAGGCGTCAAAAATAATTACACTTTCTTACTACTCAAAATATATTATGAAGCAAGGGTAAGAAAGGATCGTTCCCACAGAGAGGTCTAGGTTGTCAATATGTTGTGGTTTCTTATAAGTAACAAGGGGGATTTTCTGATTTTTATATAACTAAAATAAAAGCAAAGCAATAAAATAAACACGCAAATCAAGAATGTGAAATATTGGGTAAAGGTTTCATCTTCATTAGCAAACAAGTTTTGAATGTATGATTAGAATTCGTATTTAATCTCGCTATCATCAAAAGCCTAGAGTATCAAGAGAGCAATATATTCCATTAATTTCCCATGTTCATCAAGACACACATTAGAGCTGCGCATGTGAATTCTACCTAAAGAATAACCTAACGCCTTGCGCTAATTAAGTTCAATTCATAGGAGCATTAAGTTTCAGAAATATGCTAATAAATGCAATTGTCATACATTGTGCATGACAATTCGGAAAAAGGTCAATTTCTACATATGATTACAAGAGTGTATCACTACAAACCGTAATCGTATCATGCTACTCGTATTCAAGGTTATCGCTCGATGATAAACCCTAAAATATCTATATATATGGATGTGAGTTCAATTAATTCTAGACTTAACTAAACAAACATTCAACCATATTGCAATACATCAATCATGCAATTATTATACGCAGTAGAAATCAAACGATAATATTGAGAGAAAACTAATTCATAAAAATCATAACTTGGTTGCGAAATCCAACTACATCTTTAGCCAATAAAAATAAATCAACTACTTGGGTTTTTGGAAATCATCACAAAGAGTTTAGAAGAATATATCATGTGAACCCTAGAAAGCAAGTAGAAGTCTCCCTAATGGAGATATCTGGGTTTAGAGAAAGAGTTTTCTATTTATATGTTTCTCCCATTCCAAAAGGATACTTCCAATATTAGGTCTTCTCAAAACCCATCTCCAATTAGTCCACCAAGCCCATGTGTGAGAAATATGTCTATGGAATTTTGGGTCCAAAACTGGTCGTCGGAATTGCTGACATCATCGCCGGAATCCGGTCGTCGGAAAACCGTCTCTGGCCGCTTTGCCATCGGAAACTGTCACTAGCAAGTGCATACTCCCATTAGCTCAACTTTACTTCTCCTCAGTTCAAACATTCAAAAGAAAAACCATTTCAACCCATTCCTTGTTCTTGCAAAAACGTACCAAAAAGCGCATATTTCCAGCGGCCAACTCTTGCATCCGACTCATTCTACCTTTATGATTCACTGAAATATTATAATCCACACTTTAACTTCCGAAATCCGACAACCGGAACTAGTATCATCGGTGCACCAATTCTGTTCACTTTTCGCAGCATTGCCCTGTACCACCATCTTTGTCTTCTGATGCTTTTCCTCACAGCTTCTCCAAATCTCAGTCAGGTCCATTGTAACTCCACCATACTTTAGTGATTACTCGCAGTCACTGCTTATGAACTAACGACAGCATCAGTACCGCCAGTACCCATTAACTCCATTCCTTTCTGCAACCCAGCTCAAGCTCAGTTCCAATTCCACTGCAGCACATCTCAATTCATTTACAAACCACATGCATTTCTTATTCCACCAGCAATAGTTCATCCACAGTCAACAAACACACATATTCACAATTCAGTTCAGCTCTGAATGCTCATCACTGCACCTGCTCCTCAGTCAGGCCACCTCCATTGTATTGCCATCAAGACATGTATCTGGTTCCATCTCAGTTCAGTCCCTTCTAGCCATTACAACTTGAAATGTAATCTCAGCTGATTTCGAAAATCAACTCATACCACCAGGTTCTATGCAGGATCAAAGCTTCACTGAATTCCAGCTCATTGCAGGTTGTAAGCCTGAGCATTCTCCTTCCTAAATGACAGCAGCAACTCGAACTATCCCCATTATGTACATCCAAGCAACCACCCTGCAATTCCATCTCCCTGCAACTCAAATCCACCATTTCAATCTCAAGTTCTGCTCTCTCGTTTTCTGCATTGCACAATCACCTCTTCAGTTCACCTGCAACAATCAGAAATCATCTTCCTTATCTTCTTAAAGGCCTCAGTTTAAGTCCTTCGCATCCGTGTTACACAGCCAATACAATCACCAGCTGCACAACCTGAACCTAACTGCAGAAACCCATCTGTGCCACTGCTTCACCTCTTATTCTTGTGTTATCCTATTACGCATCCTTCACAGTGAGCCCATGGATAATACTGCACATACTGGTGCATTCTTGCTGCCTGAACTAGCAACTGCGTTTCAGCTCCTTTGCCTGCAATCTCCATTTCCTGTATTCCGAAACAACCCTTCACACAGCCCCATTACTTACATCTTTGTTGAGCTTCAGGCCAAACCAGATCCCAGCTGTTCTTCAGCTCTGCCTCAAGCCACTTCTACTATTCTATCTCCAACTTCTCCATAACTCAGCAACAGACTCCTATGGCCTAGCCATCTGAAACAAACTTCCCTCACTGCACCTGCACCAGCAGAACAACATAAATGCCACCTGTGATACAGCTGCAGCATGCCTGCAAAACCAACTCAGCATCATCATCACAAAGCTCAACCAAATCCACCACCAAAACCTCCAATTGAAGCAGCTGCAATTGCATCTCTCTCTGTTCTTCAACATTCAGTCAAAACCCATCTCAATTCCACCATCAACTGCCTGTATCTCATTATGAATCATTCCCTTTAATCCTTCAACAAAATTCCAGAAACCCTAGTTTCAATTTCTTCTCAACCCTGAAATCAAACTCAAACCACCAGATTAGATGTCACAGATTGATTCAAAACCCCGTCGAAACAGCACCAGATCCTTGATTGTCTCAGCCTTGGAACTCATCAAAACCCATTCAATCTCTTCCATTTTCTTCTCTCTCAGTTCATCCCCATATCAACAGCAGTTAACCCAAATCTCCAATCACTCATTTCAACGGAAGCAAGTTGTGTTCTTCCCTGTATCTTTTCATAACTCAGAACCCTAAATCAATTGATTCATCTCTGGAACCCTAACTCTCAGACAACAGCTTCTTTTAATTTCGGGTAATAATGAACTGAACGAGAGAATGTTTCTCTCGAATTCAGGGATGGTTAATGATTGGACCGGATATTGGCATCCCAAGGGTTATGATAAGGGTTACCTTCATAATTCTTCTTGTATTGTCAATTTTAGAAAACTGACAAGCTTAATCATCGATTTTGTTCATAACTTTGGCGTACGACGTCGAAGTGTCTTCATTCTTCCGTCGTTGGCTTTGTCTTTTCGTTATTTTCAAGATGTTGAGAAGAAATCCTGTATTTGAGCTAGTTCCACTCTTTTTGGTCCAAATGACTCCATTGCACCTAATAAACTCAAAAACAATCATAAGATACATAATTTACAAGAAAAATAGCAAAGAAAGCACAAAAACTAAATATAAATTAGGTGTTTTAGACACCTATCATGTGGGTAGACAAAACCTTCGATTTTGATTGGTTGACCGAAGAAAATTGTTTAATGTGAGTGCAAAACTCGTTTTGCGGAAATTTTCAGAAGGGTAACTACCTTCAAACTATATTAAATCCTGAAAATTGTATGCATTTTCTCCCGAGTTTTTTTCTCCTGCAATGCTACGACATCCTGCAAAATTAAATTCTCTCCTGATTAAATCTACCTTCAATAATTCAACACTATCTACAATTTTATCTACAGAGATTAAGTTACCTTGTTAGCCTCATTAAACATCCATTTCAAAAAACTCAATTCATTAGAGAAAATGGATGTGTATCCTAGGTGGATTTTGAACTGTACAAACTATAAACTACAAACCGCCCAAATATACAAGATGAATAAGACCATTTAAATAGAATATGCGAACTTACTGTCAGAGCGTATGACAGTCCAGACACCATGTAATGAGCCGGCAAGCCCAACCGACTACTATTCTTTGGTTCCTTATCTTTCTTGACAACACTGGCTTTCTTAGTTTGCTTTCCATCCTTCACAACCAGAGCTTATCGAAAGATGCAGATGGTTTTTCTAAGACTAACATGACCCCATGGGAACTTGTTGAAGTTATTCAAGTTGTCCACCAAATGGCAATATTCTCCCTTTACTACATCTCTCACCTGGCATCCCAAAAGCAAAACGTGCACAAAAAGGAGAAGCGCCAACTTAGCGTTCTCATCGTTAGTGCAGGTGGTCAAATCTCCTTCTCAAATCGCGTCCGGAGTTTGCTTACTGTTACCCTTTTCCCCCCAGGGAAATGAGTTTTCATGATTGGTGAATCCGCGATACATTTTGGGAGTGGGTTATCTAGATCTTCCTTTGTTGCCGCTGTCAACTTGAAGTTAAATCCCGTAGCAAGTGCAAATTCTTTCATCCCAAACCTCAAGATATTCCCTCCAACCCCAAAGTTCATGAAAAATGGATCACCATCATCTTGTCTCACAATTTTTCGTGAAAGTAGATAATGCAAAATTGTACTGCTGTTATGGGTTCCAGGCATATCCAGGAAGTGGCCAACTGCCATTGAAGCAAATACTGCGTAAGCCTTTTCGCTCAAATGACCCTTGATCGTGGACATAAGATTCATAGCTGTGTGATTTGTTACTTTCGGGTAGTTATACTTTTGTGGGTGAACAAACTTGTTATACACATGAGATGCTTTAAGTTCAGTTTCTTCCAAGGATATGCAGCAACTACAATATTTTTAAGGGAGGAGGATTCTTTGACATGGTTATTCTCAAACCATCTAACAATTTCAACTCCAATGTAGTTATAAAACGCAAATACTAATGAATCTAAAAGACTAAAACTAACTTTTGGTAATATGTTCATCTTACGATCATCTACATTACTATTAAAAATTACTGCATCTCCAAATGGCAAACCTCACCATCTAAAAAATTTACCAAGTGGTAGATGGTGGTGTTATTAGGTAATTCATTACCGGTGCCTTTGGTAGTATCGTAGAGCACTATAAGGAGAACATATTACCAACTAAGGGCAATCCCAGTGGGAATGAACAAACAAATTCTTTTGTTCAGCCAGGTGGATGGTCAAACTAGATTTTCCACTATGGTAAAGCACTGGGCGTTAGACTAATAGGCGCGCGAGGCAAGTTAAAACGCTAGCGTCAGTTGATCCAACGCAGGCGTCGGGAGGACAAACGCTGGCGACGGAAGAACCAACGCGGCGTCCGAAGGTTGAGCGCCGGCGTTTTTTCCACGAACGCCAACGGGTAGTTTTTTAAAATTCGAATTTCACTTTTTACTTCTATAAATTACCACCATCTTCAAAAAATTCACTCACACCAAAATTCACTTGAATTTTCTCTTCTAAAAATGGCTGAAAAGGCGATCACACTTTTTTGCGATGCAAAACTTGAAGCTGTTGTTTCTAAGATATGTGGGAGTTTTAAAAAGATTGAAAATTATAAAAGGGAAGTGCAAGTTTTAGAAGTTTCTCCAAGAAAATGTTCCGCTAAAAGGCAAAGAAGAGCTCCAGTTTTGAAAGTTAACAACAAAAAATTCAAAAAAACAAAGGTGAAACTGTCAAAGAGCGCGTTGAATGGAAAATACGTCAAATGAAGATAAACAGAAGGCTAAAACTTGTACTTGATTTTTATTGAAGTTTTTATTATTGTCTAAGTTTATATCTTGTAAAAGAATTGGCAGTAATATCAATGAATGAAAATGTTTATACTTTAAAATAGATTTCCTCTTCAGATTAAGTGAAATTTATTACAATTTATTAAACTTGCAAATAACATCAAACTACATTTTAACAAACCACAACAAAAACATCAAACTACATCAAATCCAGCGACATTCTCTCTGTAAAGTTCATAGCATTCAAAATGCCTGAACTCTCTCCCGCTTTCTTCGGTAAACTTGGTCTGAGCGATGATTTCCAGTTCGTCGTTGGATAATCCAGAATTGCTACGATGAACCATCCACAATACTTCCGTATGATGTATGCAGTTCTTAGTTCTAGGCTCTTACTGTTTCTTATGGCTTCGTTCCGCGATGCTACAAAATGTCCCAATACTCTTTCCCAGAAATTCTCATTGTTCATTGGTCTCACCATATGATGTAACCAACATCGAACAAGAGTAACACTTCTTCCATTATAAATTCCGGCAGCGGAATTCGAGTGCAGTAATGATGTGCTTGAGATGGACCATCTTTTAGAATTCTAAAACACGCTTCGTAATGAAAAGGCTTACCGTGAGCTTCCTCCCAATTATCAAGAGTTGTTTGGATCACTTCATCTTTAGTTACACTGCTGAACTTTTCTCGATCAATTTCTATTACCAGAGCAAGAAATGGTTGGACTGCAAGCCTAATAGAATGAAACCGAGCACGCAATTGACGAGCATCTCGGTTTCCTGGGTTTCCCGTCAATGAGACGAACATTGAAAAACGTTCTCCCAAAAAGAACTGCCATGAGAAATAACAACACCAGTGATTACCCTATGAAAGAAATATGCTTTGCATAGAGTTATATCCTCTTCTTGAGCAAACTTGGGACCATGATTTCTAACAGACATTTCTGCAAAGGAGGATAGATGTACGAAAAAAGAAGAAGAAGAAGATGTGATTTGGAGATGGGAGGAATGAAATTTATAGGTCGAGAAAGAAAAGTTTGCCGTTAGAAATGGAAATTTAGCCGTTGGCGTCTGTAGTAAAATTGCCCGCGACTTTCCTTTGAGCTCCCGCTTGAATTACAAACGCCTATTTTTTATTATAAATACATCACTAGGTTTTATTCTAAACCAAACCAAACCAACCGATTTCTTTCTCATCATCCACCATGTTTTCTAAAGGCAAAGCGAAGCAAATATTATGTGTCGAAGCAAAAGAGGTATGCCCATTATGTTTCATGGATAACCACAGTCTTATGAAATGTCCTTGGATGTATTCAAAGTGTCCGCGGGAAGTAGGGCTGAACATGGTTTCGGTTTTCCGCTGGAACCGAACCAAACCAGACCAATTAGAAAGAAACCAAACCGAACCATTTCCTAATGGATTGGTTACGGTGTAAAAAGTGAAAAACCGATAGTGTTGGTTTTGGTTTGGTTTGACCTCTAAAACCGAGCCAAAAACCATTGGAAAACCGATTAATTTTTAAACTTAATTTCTACCGTTGATTTACAAGTATTAGATTCTACCCATTGATTTAGAGGATAAATAGAAATCCTAAATCTAATATTTCATTATGATATTCTCCCTATTTCTCTTTCTCCTTCTTCCCGTCTTCTTTTTTTTATTTGTCAATAACTAAATTAAGATATATTATATATCTTCTTTTGATCTCTAGAATTAGAGTAAGCTTTAACTATTCTTGATATTTTTTTTATTTTTTTTTTGTCTGTAAATTTGTGTAAACCAGTACTATCGGCAACTATGATTTTTATATCTGTAAATTTGTGTTTCTTTTTTTTTGTTTTACATAATTATTGGTTAACCAAAAACCACTGGGACAAACCGAAACCAACTGGAACCATTTGGAAACCGAACCAATGGTTAATGGATTGGTTTGGTTTAGATTTTTAGAAACCAATAGTATTGGTTTCGGTTTTGGTTTGGCTAGAAACCGAACCAAAACCGACCATGAACAGCCCTAGCGGGAAGGTTGTTCACGCATCAGAATGGTGATTGAATTACAACCGGAAAAGCTCAGGTATTTGCAATGTCAAGATCCCAATTGTCCAGAGGAACCACATATGCTAGATGATGTTATGAAGATTAAAAAACAAGAAGAAGAATAGATTGCAACACTCTGCAAAAACTTCAAACTTAAAGCCAAATTGAAGAAGGAGTTATTACACTGCAAGCATTGTGGATATGGAGATCACGAATGCAAACATTGTCCACAGAGAATCAGTTCATGCTCAAAGCCCGGTTGCATTACTTTTATGCATTTGCGTACTTCTCCTGAAGAAGACACATATGGAAGGCATTTCTGGGAATGTCCCATGTGTTCTTTGGTGGAGTGGGCTGATTGAAGTTGTAGGACAAATCAATTCACTATGGTATTATGTTATTTAATTTGTTGTTTAGTCTGTGTTATTACGATTATCTAAAACTATCAATATCAAGTAATTTAAATTTTTCTTCGATTAAACATTGCACCATCAATTTCATAAATAAAAACATACTGCATTGACAACCACACCATACATGAGAATAAAAGAAATACATTAGATTAAAACAACTCTTACATAGGCGGCGTCAGTTATCGGCGGGTGGTGGAATTCGTAGGCCGACGTAGGATCATATTTGATGAGCACCCTAAGAATGTTGAAACAAGCATGGAAGTCGAAAGGACAACCGCGGTGAGATGCTGGCCACATCGCTAGAGTTATGGGTTCCACTTCATGTTCGGCTTCACCGTTGAGCTTATTTTTGTGATTCTCCATTAATTGAGCGATGAACTCCGATACATTACAACTAATTACACTAAAACGATGTGCCAATCGTGACAATCACGCCTATTAATGTTTATCATTTCAGCAGCGAACATTTCAACAACTTTCTGCCAGAACGTCGATTGTGATACATTCCTACCGGTAGCAACATCAGCGGCAACATCTTGTGTTTAAAAAACATAGGCTCTGCAAATAGCTAAATCCTCTTGTTGAGTGAATCTAACAAAACGAACTCTGGGAGGCATTTTTGTAGATGATTTGAGAGGTAAGAATGTGTGAATTTAGAGTTGAAATGAGGAGTATTTATAGAATTCAAAAAATATAGCCGTTGGATCAACGGGTTTTGCAGCCGTTCAGATTGAGCCGTTGGCGCAATAGAGTCAGACGTTGGCGATTCTAATACGGAAGCGGGCGTTCTAAATAAGGACGCGCGTTGGTTATAAAAACACTGGCGTTTTTTCTTATGACGCTAGCGTTTGTGGAGATGTCGCACGTCCTTGACACAGACGCGAGCCAGATTTTCTGACTCGATGTTCAAATTAACAAATCTGTTGATTTGAACATCCATTTTTCATGTTTGATCATTCAATAGTGGGAGAAAATGAACAAACTATGAGTTTGTTCATCCCATAGGAACTGCTCTAAAGGATCTTCTCTCTTGAAATCTTATCTCTAAAAAATACTCTGCAAGAAGAATGAAACAAACATACTATGGTTAGGTTCCTGATGAATTACATACCGACGATTCAACAGATGGAAAAGCCGTCTCTAAAGATTCTTTGGAATTGACATCATCTTGGAGGTCAGTATCCGCTGAACCTCCCGCTGTAGTAGCAGATATCTTTCCCTAACACCATGGACAAACAATCAATTTACCATCACAACAATTCACTCAACTGCTGATTTATAACAAATCAGGTTTATAATTTCAGTGGGTTTCGAGAAAGAAGAACTACACATACTTAAGTTTGCAAAGAATTCTACATCCACTGATTCTTAATCCCAAAGGTGTCAAAGGAATAAAAATCTGTATTTAAGATATATGGTTTTATAGGGTCAGTATCTGAAATAAGAAACAATTATCTTTTTCAAGATGTTGAACTAAACCATGGTCTTGACAAATAAAATTCAGCGATAAAACCTTCCAATTATAAAATACACAAATAATTAAGTATAAGCAGGATGCATATGATTTTGCATATCCCAATATGACTATGCAGTAATTTATTATTTTCAGAATTGAAATAACTATTAGAAACCCATGAAACCACTTTACTGAGTATCAACAAGTTTAATGAAAAAGAATTTACAAGTTATGAAGCTTTTACCAGTGCCGAAAACCTAAAACCCTGGTCACAATAAAAGCAAAAGTTAGGAAAACACCCTTGAAATCATTCGAGTTACGGTGAAGGTAGGGATTGAATTTAGCTCACGTTTAATGAATTTGATGGCTAAAGCACTAGTGTGGCTATATTTTGCACCAAATGGACTAGGGTTTGAAAGCGACGAAGGGAGATACTCGCTGCATCTCTCAAGAGAGAGAACTGGTATGGTATCCGGAGTATACTTTTCCTATTTATATGGCCCATCCAAACGCGACATCATTGCGACAATTTTTGGGATACATCCGGAATTGGTTAATTAGATAGCATCTGACTCGGGTATATTGGAAAGCTCGTGGTATGTTTCGTTAACTATTTGCAAGTCGTGGTATCGGAGAACAATATACCCCCGGATGTGCCTTTGAAACATAATTTTACCAGCCGTCTATTCGGAGAGGAAAGTACCCTAATTAGGCGAAATCTCTTACGACCGCTCGTTTAAAGACTTCTGTGGGATCAAGAAACTCTACGAGTACCGTTGGTGGGAAATTATATAATTGCAGTTTATTTTAGTTTTCGATTGATTTAATTGACTAACGGTTGTTGAAATTTGATTGCACCTAGTTTATTTATTCTTGAGAATTTTCTCTTCTGATATAAGATTCACTCAAAATAGATCGAAGTGTTGACGGGATCTTTAGAACTGTTTGTAGATATAAAGACGTCTTGTGATAATCCATTGTTAACAAACTCCGTTCTGTGCGTGATTGATCACAAGAGATTCAAGTTGTGGTGTGCAGGTGTTTATTGAAGATTTAAGAAGATTTGAAGACGAAGAAGATTTCTTATTTGGGTTCATAATCTTTGGTGTGCACAAAACTTGATCAACTGGGATCCAACTATAATCGGTTTATCTTTATAGATTTGATTGACTAGTTGCGTAGATCGGCATCATTATATAGTATCTTGGTAGATCCTATTTTTGATTGCATAATCTAAACTCTCTTACTTTGGTAGTTGTTGGATAGATAGATCTAAACCCGACAAAAGAGTTTATTGGATTAAACAGAAGAGCCTTTGTCTAACTCATATCACCGAGATTGAATAGAGTTGTTACCGAACAGGTTTGTTATTCCTTTATTGTTTGGAATATGATCCAAAGGAATTGTTCCAGTGCGTGCACTTATTGAATGTCGGAAGCGCGAGGATACTGAAGAAACTAGGTGAACTATAGGTTTAGTTGTTTGGTCTCAACTATATGAAGTTGGTTTGTGTTTTTGGGGTAAAATCTGATTCTGCTGGTAATGGTAATTTTGGGTATGCCGCTGAGAAACGAATTTAAACCCTAAACAAATGCACTGCACGGGAGTACTTTAGATTCGAGAGATCAATATGTACAATTCTGGCCTAAACCAAGAAATGGTTGTTCCATCCTTGCTTCGGTCACAAAGTGAAGGATAAGGGTTGATCTTAGGGAGGGAAGCGAAGAAGGTGATGATATCAGAATGGTTAACTCTGAAGGTATGGCTATTTTATGACTTATATCAGAATATGGAACTGGCTTGTCGAATGTAAGCTATCAGTTCTTGGTGTTTTTCTGGATACTTGTGTTGATAACACTTGTCCCTTGTCAAAATAGGTCAAAAACCTATTTATATAAGTCATGATTGAGCACCCCTGATCTCGTAGGAAGTGGAGATAGTTAAGTAGTGAAGAAGTGGAGTTGTGTAAAAAGTGGTGACCACCACGTTTCCATCATGAGGGAGGACTGGTCAGCCTTACACCCACTACTTTCTTACTGCTTATTAACCATCCGCCCTTTCCTGATACTTTCTCGTAATGGGCGCATTGCACGCCGCATGCTGTAAACCACAAGACCAATACCCAGTGAGCATCCCCCAGTTTGTGACATGTTTGATGTCTCGAGTATTTTCGTGGAAAATATGCAGCAGATTGTTGAGTTGGTCTTGTGTGCAAGACCTGGTTATTCTGACCAATCGCGCGCAAGCTAGGTGGTGGGTAATCATGTGTGGCGAGCTAATTCATGAGACTTTACGCAAGAAATAGCGTGTGACGCTATTAAGTTAGTCTTGGTTGGTCGCCTAAGATTTAACCTAGGCCGGTCAATTCAGCTGGCGGAGTTGGACGATCGAGATTGCAATTTATGGAACGGGGTGGCCGTTGATTATGACCACAAATCAGTGGCGCATGCCAGTGGCATAGTGGCACAATTGGCGCCTGCCAGTGGCATAGTAGCGGAGTGGCGCCTGCCAGTGGCATAATGGCGGAGTGGTCATGGCCACATCTTGTTGAGCGCCTAAAAATGGGAGTTTAGGCCAGCCCATTCATCTGGCAAAGTTGGGCGGCCGAGATGATTTGCGGCAGTTAATGGCTGCCGTTGATTTAATTCAGGTTTAAAACCGTGTAGCCAACTGTAGATGCTGGTCTTTTGGTTCGGGGTCAAAATTGTAAAACCCTATGGTTAATGCGCTTTCATCCTGCAAAGGAACAAAATCCATTTGAAGATGATGAGTGTTCTTTTACTTATATATGTATTGAGTAATTCAACATATTTATGAAATTTATCATAATTGGTGCATCAATCCCAAATATTCTATAAAATTCAACCTATTGCATTAGTTATTAATGCATTGATTTGACTGGTGTTTTCCTATGCTATGTTCACAGCCGAACACTCATTATTGACATGACATGACGATGAAGTGTTTACTCTCAGCAGAGTAGCATGAATCTCCCGAAGTGCCAGTATTGAGATTTGCATGAAAATACCCCACGGGCTGCATCACTCTTTGACAAAGAGAATCTCATATCAACGTAATTTTAAATCATCTCAATCGCGCTTGAATTCCTTAAAAGAATATCTAGACTGATTATATCAGTCTCAGAAACAATCGTGTCCACACAACTTGGCCGCATAATTCAACAAACCTAGACAACTCTTGGAAGAACTAGGTAATTACTGCATTAACCGACTGTGGGCCCACCAACGTCTCATCCAGCCGGACTTTGCTTCAACGCGTCCTAGTGCTGCCGAACGCTAACCCTAAACAGGGTGATCACGTTTAAATTGTAGATGGTGGTCTTTTGGTTCGGGGTCAAAATTGTAAAACCCTACGGTTAATGCGCTTTCATTCTGCAAAGGAACAAAATCCATTTAAAGATGACGAGTGTTCTTTTACTTATATATGTATTGAGTAATTCAACATATTTACGAAATTTATTAGAATTGGTGCATCAATCCCAGATATTCTATAAAATTCAACCTATTGCATTAGTTATTAATGCATTGATTTGCCTGGTATTTTCCTATGCTATGTTCTCAGCCGAACCCTCATTATCGACATGACATGATGATAAAGTGTTTACTCTCAGCAGAGTAGCATGAATCTCCTGAAGTGCCAGTATTGAGATTTGCATGAAAATACCCCACGAGCTGCATCACTCTCTGACAAAGAGAATCTCATACCAACGCGCTTTTAAGTCATCTCAATCGCGCTCGAATTCCTTAAAAGAATATCTAGACAGATTATATCAGTCTCAGAAACAATCGTGGCCACACAACTTGGCCGCATAATTCAACAAACCTAGACCACTCTTGGCAGAACTAGGTAATTACTGCATTGACCGACCGTGGGCCCACCAACGTCCCATCCAGCCGGACTTTGCTTCAACGCGTCCTAGTGTTATCGAACGCTAACCCTAAATAGGGTGATCGTGTTATTGAAAGAAGCTCGAATGAGCTAAACTGTCTAAAACAGCCTCAAAAAAATGTCGCGACCGTCCAACTTTGCCATCCTAATTGGACGACTTAGATTTTCCCACGAACAGTTAAAGAAGCGCAAGCATGATCATCAGCGGCCCCACTAGTGCCCTAGTCGATCGACTCGCATGCGGAAAACCTATAGAGTGCTCAATCGCTTACCCAAACATGGGCGTTCACGCTGTGTAAGATAACTCGAACGAATTGAGACCGGCAAAAACGGTCTCAAAACGCATTATGTTCGTCCAACTTCGCCGACCTAGTTGGACGGCTTAGATCGTATTCCGATCAATCGAAGGGATACCGATGTATTCACCATCGGTCTTGGTCGATCGACCTGTCCCCAACGGGACCAAAGCACATTAAAACGCCGGCCCTAAGAAGGGTGATCACGCGACCTTTAAAACCATAAATTGAATAAGCGACGTTGTAAAACTGCCGCTAATCGATCGTATCCGTCCAACTTCGCCGGCCTAGTTGGACGGCTTAGATTGTATTTCAAACGATCCAGGAGATTCCAACACATCTATCATCGAACCAACCCCACACGTGGCCAAACGGCTTGCTCATAGCACGGCCAAAACACACCAAATCGCCGGCCCAAAGTAGCGTAAGCACGTTGTTTCCAAAAACCTAAAATTACTTTGCGGCAACACATTACTGTCGCAAATCGATCACGACCACTCAGTTTCGCCAGCTGATTTGAGTGCCTTAGATTTAATCTCAAGCGGCCCCGGAGATGTCATCGTGATAACTGCGGACCCACCTTTACACGTGATTGACCGGCCTACGCAAACCAGAGCTCAATGCCTCGAAACAAGCGCCCAAAGAGGGGTGGGCCACACAGCTCCCTAAACCCTATAGTTGCGTCAACGACGGTATAAAACTGTCGCAAACGATCACGACCATCCAACTTCGCCAGCCTAGGTGGATGGTATAGATCTATTTTTAGAAAACAAGCGAAGCAATGTTGTGAAATCCGGCCATCCTTCTTCCACGTGAGGCGATCGTCCAAGTAATGGCGGCCCCCTAGAGCCACCAAAGGATCGCCCAAATGAGGTCGATCACGCTTCCGCTTTTAAGACGCTCATTCGCGACTTATTCAATCAAGCTCAAAAACAGTGATGCTTCATACACATCGATTAATTTGAGCTGCTTTACATGCGTCGAATACATACATGTTTTATTTTGGCCTCATAAACAACTTAGTTGTTTCACCTAATAGCACCATGCTATTCTCCGCGGCGGATCCCACGACTTGACCCACTTATTCGAGACATCAAACATGTCACAAACTGGGGGATGCTTACCGGGGTATTGGTCTGGCGGTTTACAGCGTGCAACGCGCTCGTTACGAGAACGTGTTAGGAAAAGACGGACGATTAACAATGATGGAGTAGCGGATGAAGGTGTGATCACGCAATGTTCACCACCTCTTACACAACTCCATTACTCCACCACTTAAATTTCTCCACTTCCTACGAGATCAGGGTTGCACTCAAATGACTTGTATAAATAGGTCTTCAACCTATTCAAATAAGAACACAAGTATTATCAACACAAGTTGCCAGAAACCATTTTCTAATACACAAGTCATAAACATCCACACCTTCATCATTCAACACTCTGATCCCAAACACCTTCTCCGCTTCTGTCCCTAAGATCAACCCTTCTCCTTCACCTTGTGACCGAATTGAATCTAGAACGGCCATTTATTGGTTTAGGCCAGAGTCTTACAGATTGATTTGTCGAACCTAAAAGCATTCTCGTGCAATGCATTTGTTTAGGGTTTAAACTCGTTTCTCATCAACACACCCCAAATTACCCAAAAACAGCAGAATCAGTTTTCACCCATAAACAATTGGCGACCACAGTGGGAGGTTAATCTCTCGGTTGCGAGATCAATTTTCATTTTACTGCAATTTTCTCAAATTCAGAATGGTTGTTCTTAGGATCAATTCGACTTCAAACTCCGAGCGAGACCCTTCAAATGGCGATGTTCATCCTTCCAATGACGATTACTCGACCAATGGAGAAATTCCAACCCTAATAGAATTGGCTTGAGTATAGGAAATACACATGAGGAACATGGACGTGATGAAAGAGACGATAGAGAACATACTCAACTTCCTTGTCAAGCTCACATCGGATTTAAGCGGCTTCCCCGCTCCGGAGATTCCAACAATGAGGACCAACTCTTCAACCGATGACCATCCTCAAATCAATAGCTTCATCACCAACCAACGGTCAATGGACCAGGAGGCGGCTTCTCTAGTAGAAAGCTTGTGCGAGCTTCTACACCTCTCAAAGGACCAACGAGTGGAAACGTTTGCTGCAATCAATCAGATAGCTCTAGACGCATGTTTGGCCCCTTCGCGCAATCAAGCCTTGGAAACATCAGAGGTGTCCATAAACAAATCACGTTTACCAAAGACGACATGATGACAGAGGAAGGTCACAACAGGGCCCTGCATGTTACCACACGCATCAAAGGTTCAGAATTCAAGAGACCTCTTATCGACACTGGAGCATCCTCGAATGTCATAACCCTTAAAACTCTCAGGACAGCCAGGGTTCGACCAGACAAAGTCACACGACAACCTACCACAATGACGGACTTTGAAGGAAACCAAACCAATACATACGAGTATGTCAACTTGAATATATCAGTAGGGCCTATCCAGTCGAAAGTAAAATTCAAAGTGATAGAGAAAGAACCAGATGACCATATGATATTGGGAAGACCATGGATTCATGATAATAATATTTTCCCGTCGACATATCACCATGAAAACCACTCTGAATGAAGAAGTTGTTCGCATACCCGCGTCATTGTCTCCTTATGCACCTATTTGTGGCGTGGAACTGTTTGAACCAAAGGGGAATTCACGACGATTATCAAACAAGGTTTACTGCACCCCACTCCACACGTGGACGTCGATCGAAGAGGAAGACCGACTCGCATCACTGAACATGGAAGCCAAGTCTTGCGGCACGCCTCTGCTAACAAGACGTTCTAACTCTTCTTCATCAAGCGGAGGTTCAACTCACCTCCATACTAAGAGGTGGCGGACCTTTATGGCGAGCCGGGACCAGAAAAGTAAAACTGTATATCGTCGCCACTGTTAGCAATTAGCAGGGGAGGCTACCACCCAGTCTCTCCGCCCAATAGAATGCAATCACAGCGACAAGTTGCAAGAAAAAGTGTCGGATGCTCCGCGAAAGCTGCAGGACGACACCGATTCCACAACCGATGAACTCGAAGTCATCAATATCAGAGACGAAGAATCTCCGCGACCTATATCCATCAGTTCGACTTTACGAGAGGACGAACGCGCAAATCTTGTAAACCTTCTCAAAGAATATCAAGACATATTTGCATGGACGTATGAGGAAATGCCCGACTTGTATGAAAAACTAGTTACCCATCATCTGCATATAAAGTCTGGATCTAAACCGATCAAGCAATCTCCAAGGAAATTCAGACACGACGTCGAGGAGCAGATCAAAACTGAGATTCAGAAGCTGTTGACTGCTGGCTTCATCAATCCCATCCATCATCCTATCTGGTTATCCAATGTAGTTCTTGTAAAAAAGAAAAGTGGCCAAATTAGATGCTGTGTTGATTTCATAGATCTGAACAAGTGATGTCCCAAAGACGATTTTCCCCTTCCCAACATTGACATGCTATTGGATGCTACCATCGAACATATCATGTTCTCTTTCATGGATGTATACATCGGATACAACCAGATAAAGATGTATGAACATGATGCAAGCAAGACAGCTTTTCGAACTCCTCTCGGAAAATTTTATTATACTGTGATGCCTTTTGGTTTGAAGAATGCTGGTGCTACCTATCAACACGCCATGACTGCAATTTTTCACGATATGATGCACAAGCAAGTCGAAGATTATGTAGATGACATAGTGGTCAAGTCAAAGACTCGTGCAGCCCATATAGACGTCCTACGGCAAGTGTTCGAAAGATGTCGCGAGTACAAATTGAAGATGAACCATCTGAAATGCGCTTTCGGAGTCTCTTCCGGAATTTTTTTGGGATTCCAAGTCACATATGAAGGAATCAAGGTTGACCTAACCAAAACACAAGCTATTCTTACGATGCCTCCCCTACAAACTGTGAAAGAACTCCAAAGCTTCATGGGAAAGGTAAACTATATCCGACGTTTTATACCTGGTTTGGCCCAACTTATCGCTGCGTTCACTCCCCTGTTGAAGAAGGGAGCAAGTTTCATTTGGAGTACAAAGCAACAAGAAGCATTTCGGAAGATCCAGCAAATATTGTCGTCACCCGCAGTTATGAAATCCCCCATGCAAGGAAGAGCGCTATGCCTCTACACCGCTTCTAGCGACACTGCTGTCGGGTCCCTCCTTGCTCAGGAAGATGATGAGGGGATTGAACATCCCATATACTACTTCAGCCGTACATTGAGAGATGATGAACTCAGATACCCCAAAGCAAAGAAAGCATGCTTAGCCTTAGTTCACGCTGTGCAGAAACTCAGACATTATCTACTGTCGAACAAGGTGGTGTTAATATCCAGAGCTGACCATATCAAGTTCTTACTTTCGAAACGAGCCTTGATAGGCAGACCGGCCAAATGGTTACTTCAAACGTCAGAGTTTGATATAACATGTGCTCCTCCAAGAGCTATAAAAGGGCAAGCAGTGGCAGATCTTCTAGCAGCATTCCCAGGAGAAGGAACCATCGCGCTACATGAAGACCTTCCTGGAGAATTTCCTGAAATCTCTTTTATCGAAAAAGAGGCGTGGCTATTGTATTTTGATGGTTCTGCTACGCCTAGCAATATACCGGAGGAGCCGGCATAGCTCTAGTGTCTCTAACGGGTGAAGTCTTTTCGCATTCTTTCAAGTTGGACTTTCAATGCTCCAACAATTCGGCAGAATACGAAGCTTTCCTCATAGGATTGTCACTATCCAAACAAGCAGGAGCCACACACCTGGAAGTAAGAGGTGACTCTAAGTTGCTGGTCAATCAGATGAATGGGGTCTAATCACTCAAGGAGGAAACGCTGGCCCCTTATAGATCTGAGGCGCAAAATCTATTGAACTACTTTGCCGATGTGACCATAACCCATATTGGCCGCAATAACAACAAACACGCCGATTGCCTAGCCACATTGGCTTCGAAGCTGCAATTTGAAGGTTTGGAAGCAACTTTGATTGTGAGGAGATAGACTATAGCGTCGATATGGCTTGCAGAATCTAAAGATGCTGAAACTGACGATTGGAGGACTCCAATCGTTCAAGAGTTAAACATTTCACTCTCCCAAGGAAAGGTCAGTCTCAAAACCCTGCAAAGCTTTTTCATATTTCATGGAGTGTTGTATCACCGGAATTCAGATGGGTCTCTGTCAAGATGTCTTGGAGACGAGGAAGCTCAACTATAACTTAACCGCATTTACAACGAAATTTACGAACAAATGTTGGTAGTGACTCTTTACCGACGTCTCCAACGCCTTGGCTTCTACTGGCCAGATATGGATACTCAATCGATCGCTCCAAGTGTATTGCTCCAATTGTCAAATACCGCCACACCAATTGGAGGTTTTCAACGTGAACCACACTGGGGACTGGCGAGAGCGGTATGTCAATTACCTTCGAGACGGAGTACTCCCTACGAGCAAGAAGGACGCAGCCAAGATGAAGCAACGAGCCAAGATATTTGTATTTCATGAAGGAATCCTGTACCGTAAAATCTTTGGAGGCGACCTATTACGGTGCCTGGCCGAGGTGGAGATCCCGATTCTGATGAAAGAAATGCACGAAGGCGAACACCAAGGAAAGAAAAAGCTATTTCTCCAAATACACGAGAAATATTATTGGCCAACCATGGAAGACAATGCCACTGCGTTTGTTCAAAGATGCAACGAATGTCAATTTCACGAGAATCTTATTCATGCACCTTCTACTTCTTTACACTCGGTGAGTAGCCCATGGCCATTTTACAGCTGGGGACTTGACATCATTGGGAAGTTCAACCCGCCATCGTCAAAACAACACGAGTATATCATAACCGCAACGGAGTATTTTACCAAATGGGTTGAAGCCATTCCTCTACGAGGGACTAATGGAGCAACAATCGCGGCGTTCAGTAAGGAACACATCATTTGTCGGTTTGGCGTGCCTATACATATCATTACAGATAATGGCACTCCTTTCGCCAACAAATAGGTACGAGAATTGCTCGAAAAATATGGAATTAAGCAGGTCTTCTCCACCATCTACTACCCCCAAGGGAACGGGCAAGCCGAAAGCACCAACAAAACCTTAATTCGGATTCTCAGTCGAGCAGTGCATGATCACCCCAGAACATGGCACGGACAGCTACCAATAGCATTATGGGCATATCGGACGGCACCTAGGAGTTCTACCGGCGTTTCCTCTTACTCACTCGTCTACGGTGCGGACGCGATTCTCCCGGCAGAGATTAAAATTTCGTCAGCCAGGATTGCAGCAGCAAGTTGGGTCCACTAAAATGAAGCCGAAGCATCAAGCTCCAGGATTGTCGAGTTGGACACCCTAGACTCTAGGAGAGATAAAACAGAGAAACGTACTCAAACATACAGAAGAAGGATCTCCAGAGCGTATGACAAAGCTCTAAAACCACGAGTTTTCAAAGTGGGAGATTTAGTTTTGAAGACTGCCAGGCACATTCAGCAAGACATGTCTGCATCAAAATTCCCTCCAAAATGGGAAGGTCCCTACGTGATCACCAAGGCTTACAATACTGGCTACTACAAGATTATTAAAGAGGATGGAGGTAAACTGGAAGCAGTCATCAATGGAAAATGGCTCAAGGCATACTACGCATGACCATCATTCTATCTCTTGCCGCATCACAATGCAACAATCAGGCATTGTCACTTTTCTCACATCTCAGTTATTAAATTCTCCATTAATGAAAACATGTTGATGTAAACTCCATTCACTTCACAAAATCCAATGCAATTTATTTTCTTGTAAACTTTGTATTAATATTGGTATTTATTTTCCAAAGCAAGTTTCAAAACCCAAAAAAGAAAAAAAACGATCCAAACATCAAGACAAAAGTACGACTCAGAAAAGGCCGTCCAGCAAGTTGTAGTTCCTTGAAAGCATCATTTTCAGCCTCTCTTGATACCTTTCAGTCCTATTCTTCAAGTCGCGGATCGCCTGCTCCACCTTTTCAGATTTCGCAGCCAAGGCCTTCTCCTCTTCCAAGTTGGCTTTTGTAGCAGGGACAACATTGGCAATGATACCAGCTCGATCAACTTTGATAACATCAAGGCGCTGCCGCAACCAGCTCACGTTGAACTCCATGGATTCACAGGTGGATATCATATCTTCCCACTTCTCAATGCTTGATTCAGCAACATCACGAATGAATGCGCCTTCCATCTCGGAAATCATGGGTAGGAGACAGTTCACTGTAGTAACTAAAGCATACGAGCAGTGCCGCACCATGTTCCTAGTTGCAATATGGTCGTACCTTCTCCATATTTTTGCATACAGAGACATGAACTCCTTCCTCACTAGAAAACTGCCAACAAACCGGTAACTAGAAGACAAACATCTCATGTGAACATCGAAACGCAAGACCGCGTTGGGGTACTCGTATGAGGAGATACCCAAATCAGCGTCTTTCAGGTCAGCGACAGGCGAGTTGGAGCTTGAAGGGGGGGGAGTGGTTAAATCATCATCATCAACCACTGTTACACATGTTCCATAAGGATACCTCTGCAAAAAAGAGAAGAAGGAAAAGATCTCGTTACCTACCAGTATGCAAAAAAGAAAAGAATTCGAGCAGGAGAACTGTTATACCGGTATGATCTTCTTGACTCGCATAATTCGAGCAGGAGAACTGTCACAAGGCTCAGGGATTCAGACGCTCTGAAAGAAAATGATGATTAGTCATCAAAAGAAAAGAAGAATCACTACTTCAAAATCAATAAGTATTCAGAATCGTACCCTGGATACAATACGCTTGCGTTTAACAGAAGAATCCAATCGAGCTTAGGAAGATGATCCACTTCTATCTGACATGATGAAAGCAGGGAATCCCAGCCGGAGGACTTTTATCTCGGAACAATAAGGGCGTCTCTGTATATATACATGGCAGAAACCCTAAAACAAGACTGAAAAGCTGTAACAAGATTCATCCGATAGGCGAGGGTTCAACGCTGACTAAGTCATGCTTCTTATTGCAACCCTAATTAAAATCCAGGAAGGGACCGTTTGATGGTCAAAAAAGGAATGTGTTCAAATCGATTCCGAATCATGAATAGGAATGCGAGGTCGTTGTTCCAAATTCAAGCAACAGCCACCTTCATGCGGGAGATTAACACAGAGCACCAACTGCCACAAGAAGATGCGCGGGCAGAGCGAATAATAAAGAGGAAGGACGAACTCCCTTCTATACGCACGAACATCTTGGAATTCGAATGTAGGAAAGGTTTTCTTTTACGCCACGCACTGAGGAGGGCAGCTGCCCCGTGAGCGCCAATATTACATGGCCGGACTAACGGTGCATCAATGATTCCTGGTAATCCTTCCATACCTTGCCTTTTCGATTTATTCTTGTTTATACCATCTAGTGTTTACTCCGCAACAATGTCACTGTTACGTACTAAGCAGGGGACTTAATGTAGATGGTGGTCTTTTGGTTCGGGGTCAAAATTGTAAAACCCTACGGTTAATGCGCTTTCATCCTGCAAAGGAACAAAATCCATTTAAAGATGACGAGTGTTCTTTTACTTATATATGTATTGAGTAATTCAACATATTTACGAAATTTATTAGAATTGGTGCATCAATCCCAGATATTCTATAAAATTCAACCTATTGCATTAGTTATTAATGCATTGATTTGCCTGGTATTTTCCTATGCTATGTTCTCAGCCGAACCCTCATTATCGACATGACATGATGATAAAGTGTTTACTCTCAGCAGAGTAGCATGAATCTCCTGAAGTGCCAGTATTGAGATTTGCATGAAAATACCCCACGAGATGCATCACTCTCTGACAAAGAGAATCTCATACCAACGCGCTTTTAAGTCATCTCAATCGCGCTCGAATTCCTTAAAAGAATATCTAGACTGATTATATCAGTCTCAGAAACAATCGTGTCCACACAACTTGGCCGCATAATTCAACAAACCTAGACCACTCTTGGAAGAACTAGGTAATTACTGCATTAACCGACTGTGGGCCCACCAACGTCCCATACAGCCGGACTTTGCTTCAACGCGTCCTAGTGCTGCCGAACGCTAACCCTAAACAGGGTGATCACGTTATTGAAAGAAGCTCGAATGAGCTAAACTGTCTAAAACAGTCTCAAAAAAATGTCGCGACCGTCCAACTTTGCCAGCCTAATTGGACGGCTTAGATTTTCCCACGAACAGTTAAAGAAGCACAAGCATGATCATCAGCGGGCCCACTAGTTCCCTAGTCGATCGACTCGCATGCGGAACCTATAGAGTGCTCAATCGCTTACCCAAACATGGGCGTTCACGCTGTGTAAGATAACTCGAACGAATTGAGACCGGTAAAAACGGTCTCAAAACGCATTATGTCCGTCCAACTTCGTCGGTCTAGTTGGACGGCTAAGATCGTATTTCGAGCAATCGAAGAGATGCCGATGTATTCACCATCGACCTGTCTCCAACGGGACCAAAGCACATTAAAACGCCGGCCCCAAGAAGGGTGATCACGCGACCTCTAAAACCCTAAATTGAATAAGCGGCGTTGTACAACTGTCGCTAATCGATCGTATCCGTCCAACTTCGCCGGCCTAGTTGGACGACTTAGATTGTATTTCAAACGATCCAGGAGATGCCAACACATCTATCATCGAACCAACCCCACACGTGGCCAAATGGCTTGCTCATAGCACGGCCAAAACGCACCAAATCGCCGGCCCAAAGTAGCGTAAGCATGCTATTTCCAAAAACCTAAAATTACTTTGTGGCGACACATTACTGTCGCAAATCGATCACGACCACTCATCTTCGCCAGCTGATTTGAATGGCTTAGATTTAATCTCAAGCGACCCCGGAGATGTCATCATGGTAACTGCGGACCCACCTTTCCACGTGATTGACCGACCTACGCAAACCAGAGCTCAATGCCTCGAAACACACGCCCAAAGAGGGGTGGGCCACACGGCTCCCTAAACCCTATAGTTGCGTCAACGACGGTATGAAACTGCCGCAAACGATCACGACCATCCAACTTCGCCAGCCTAGGTGGATGGTATAGATCTATTTTTAGAAAACAAGCGAAGCAATATTGTGAAATCCGGCCATCCTTCTTCCACGTGAGGCGATCGTCCAAGTAATGGCGGCCCCCTAGAGCCACCAAAGGATCGCCCAAATGAGGTCGATCACGCTTCCGCTTTTAAGACGCTCATTCGCGACTTATTCAATCAAGCTCAAAAACAGTGATGCTTCATACACATCGATTAATTTGAGCTGCTTTACATGCGTCGAATACATACATATTTTATTTTGGCCTCATAAACAACTTAGTTGTTTCACCTAATAGCACCATGCTATTCTCCGCGGCGGGTCCCACGACTTGACCCACTTATTCGAGACATCAAACATGTCACAAACTGGGGGATGCTTACTGGGGTATTGGTCTGGCGGTTTACAGCGTGTAGCGTGCAACGCGCTCGTTACGAGAACTTGTTAGGAAAATACGGACGGTTAAAAATGATGGAGTAGCGGATGAAGGTGTGATCACGCAATGTTCACCACCTCTTACACAACTCCATTACCCCACCACTTAACTTTCTCCACTTCCTACGAGATCAGGGTTGCGCTCAAATGACTTGTATAAATAGGTCTTCAACCTATTCAAATAAGAACACAAGTGTTATCAACACAAGTTGCCAGAAACCATTTTCGGATACACAAGTCATAAACAACCACACCTTCATCATTCATCACTCTGATCTCAAACACCTTCTCCGCTTTCCTCCCTAAGATCAACCCTTCTCCTTCAACTTGTGACCGAATTGAATCTGGAACGGTCATTTCTTGGTTTAGGCCAGAGTCTTACAGATTGATTTCTTGAACCTAAAAGCATTCCCGTGCAATGCATTTGTTTAGGGTTTGAACTCGTTTCTCATCAACACGCCCCAAATTATCCAAAAACAGCAGAATCAGTTTTCACCCATAAACACCAACCTATTTTGGGCCAAAGTTTTTTTGGTGTTAGCGCCGTGTTGGGAACCGTTTGTCTGGCAAGCATAATAGTGGGTCATTCGTGAGCGTATCCGCACCTTTCCCATTGATTGATATTGAATCTAGGCCAGTCAATTCGGCTGGCGAAGTGGGGCGGCCAAGATCGTTTTGCGGCAGTAATATGCTACTGCTAACATAAATTAGGGTTTTATAACTCGCGCGGCTAGCCTACTTTGGGTAAACGTTTGGTGGCTCCGCTTGATAAATCGAGTGGACAAATCGTACGGCCGTAATCGTTTTAAGTCTGGCATGCGCAGCCTAGATTAGATTCCTTAAGGAATCAGGCGCATCGACCAACCAATCTTCCAACTTTATTAAAAAAGTGTGTGAGGCGGGTTTAAAGCGATCTGATTGGTCGATGGGAAAGGGGGCCGGCAAGAGCAACATGGAGCGTGGCCGACCACATTCCAACTTTAAAATATGCGTGTGGCGCATTTAGAGCGACCTGATTGGTCGATGGAAAAGGGGGGCGACAAGCAGCATGGGACGTGGCCTCCCGGCCACATGCGACGTCTGTTGGAGCGGGTCGGGCAAGTGGCGTGGCCACGACTCCTTCTGTTGCTTTTGCTTGCCGCAGTTCCTCTTTTACTTCTTGTTTTCTACTTTTTGGCAGGATTTTGCTCATACTAATCCATGGAGGATTGATTTCCTAGCTTACCTAGGTTTGGTCTCGACCAATAGGGGAGATATTTCGCAGGGCACAAAAAACCTAATTTTTGCAAATTAATTAGGCTAAAATTTGAATTTTGCGAGATGTCACAAAATTGGTCAAATTTGGTGAATTTTGTGTGTTGACACAAAATTCTTAATTTTATTCTCAGAGAGCAGTCGGCGCGTTTTCTGACTGAGTATTTTCATGTAGACCTTAATCTTGATACTTCGGGAAATTCATGCTACTCAGCTGCGAGGGAACACTAATTGTCATGTCATACCAATATTAAGAGTTCAGCCGGGTAACAGAGCATAGGAAAAATACTCAGCAAGCCATACATTGGTGAATAATGCAGGCGAGAGATTAAATACTCATTAGGCTCTATACTAGTGAACAATTCATCTAGGAGCTTGAGTTTCAATACAATATGAAGAGTGGCATAGGCACTCATCAGATTTTAATATATTCTTCAGATTCTTTGCGGAATATGCATATATCAAAGTCTATTATTTCTGACAACGGGTCAGCTAGACAAACTTTTACAGTTTTCGCCCTAAACTAAAAACCACCATCAACAGTTTGATTTTGTATAGCGGCTTAATTCTGAGAGTATTCAATTCTGGACTAGGTCCCGGGGTTTTTCTGCATTTGCGGTTTCCTCGTTAACAAAATCTTGCTGAGTCATTTACTTTTTCTTTCCGCAATTATAATTTTTGTATTATAATTTAAAGTAAATTACACAAACGTTAACTCTGTATTACTTGATAGTGACCCTATATAGTTTGGTCAAGTCCGAACCTATTATCAAGTAATCACACTTTAATTGTTGTATTGTCTCGATCTCGTATCCATAGACGATCACACAAAGTGTAAATACCGATTTGTTGTATTCTCCCGACTCAGTCCATAGACAAATCACTTTCGGTAAGAGGACTTATAGGTGGAAAAGTTTAAGATTGTGGTATAATTGGGTACCCTCGTATTTTCATGGATGCCTCCTCAGAACTGTTTTATTTCTATTTATTGCGATGCATCTTTTAAATACAGGTTTAAGGAAAGTGACATTGGTCTAATTGTTAGAAATTTTGCAGGTGCACATCAATCCTCCAGATGCATCTACGAAAATGGAAATCTAGATCCAAAGGAGGCTGAATGTGATGTTGTTTTAGAAGCAGTTTGATGGGTTGTGACCTTGGGAATACAAAATTTGAAAGTGGAAACGGACTCAAAGAATGTGGTAGCTGCTATTAATGGAGCAATCACCAGTACTCGTGGCAAAATCAAAGAATAATAGAAGACATAAAAACATATCTGAATAATCTTAATAGCTGGATATATCAGCATATAGGTAGAGAATATGACAATCCTGCGGCTTTATTGGCTAAACATGCCAGGGAATCCAAAATTTCTAAATTATGGCAATCATCATGCCCAACTTTTATATCTCAACAAGTGATTGCTGAGATAAACAATGTAATCTTAATTTAGTCGTTTCCAATAAGTAGGAATTACCTATAGATCCTATTATAGTGTTCTTAGTTAGTGGCAGGTCCACCCAGTAACCTGAGGTCTATAATTAAAAGAAAAGAGAAAAATGGACCCAACTTTTTAAGCCTAGGTCTTGCACACGTGTGTAACCTATTACGTGCATTTTAAGAATTCCCAAAATAGCCTTCGCTATATATGACAGAAATAAAAGCCAGCTTTCCTCAATTTTCTTTTTCTTCTCAGATTCGTTTTGTCTCTCTCCCTCCCTCTCTTCTTCTCTGCTGCTGCCGCTTATGAAGTTTAGACCTAGGGTTTGTGAAGATGTTTCGTGGTTTTACAAGTATGTTATGTAACATTTTCTCCAGTTCTTCTTTGTTTTTGTTTTTTTCTTCAACTGAATCATGAACATTCAATCAGTTTGATGTTTTCACTTTCTTTTTTCGGTTTTGGTAGTTCGATCTCATGATGCTTCTCTTGTTTTTCACGTGCTGCTGACTTTTAGATTATGAATCAACAGTACATATTTGGTATACTTTTTTTTTTTGAAGCATGAAATTTTATTAAAGCTAGAAAGAAATAACACGAGGGTACATTATACCCATAGAGTCTGCCATTACAATAGGACCAATACACGATGTTGTTTTGTGGTATACTGAAATATACTGCTCTAATTTTGTTTTTTTTTTATAATTTTGGAGATTTTCTTGTTTGATCCAGAAGTACATATATGAAATACTCAAATAAAAGTGTTTCGATTCTATTTTTTCATAGATTCGTTACTTGTTTTTCACATGCAGCTGAAATTTAGATTATGAATCAGCAGTATATATATGGTGTACTGAAAAATTATGCTTTAATTTTGTTATTTTTGTAGTTTTGGATATTTTTCTTCTTCAATCTAGAAGTATATATATGGAATACTAAAAAAAAAAGTGTTTCAATTTTTTTTATAGATTCATTACTCGGTTTTCACATGCAGCTGATTTTAGTTTCATTTTGGTTGTTTTTGATTTGCTTTTGAGTTGCTTTTGTGTATCAATCATCGGTACGTATATGATATACTGGTGGATTTTGATGAAACAAGTCCAAATCCAAATAAAAAATCATGTTTTATGTTTATTTCATGAGTAGATTTGATATTTTTATGGTTTTTGGTTCATTTTTCATTTTTCTTTTGTGTATTAACCATCAATACATATATGATGTACTGTTTCTTTTTGTGTTTACTATGAATCTATAGGTTTTATCTTATTTTTTTGGTTTGATCCAGGAGTACATATATGGAATACTGAAATATGTGTTTTGATTCGGTTAGATTTTATGGATTCATCACTTCTTCTTGACATGCAGTTGAGTTTTAGTTCATGAATTTCGCAGTACATATATGTCATACTGGTTGAAACTTCTTCTGATTCTGTTTTATTCAGAGTTTTGCCACTTTTTTTGGTTTGATCCATGAGTTCGTATGTGAAATACTGAAGTATGTACTTTGATTCGGTTATATTCATGGATTCATCACTTCTTGACATGCAATTGAGTTTTTAGTTTATGAATCTGCAGTACGTATATGTCGTACTGATAAAAACTTCTTTTGATTTTGTTTTATTCATAGTTTTGCCACTTTATTTTGGTTTGATCCATGAGTACGTATGCGAAATACTGAAATAGATGCTAGTTTTGTTGTTGTTTTTTAATATTGTTATATTCTGGTCACATTTACAGGTTCAATATGTCCAACAGATACATACTCTATATGTAAGCAGTGCGGCAGATATATACTCAGATTTGTTAGTAGTGTAGCAGATATGTACTCAGATTTGTAAGCAGTGTGGCAGATATGTAATCAAATTTTTAAACATTGTAGAAGATATGTACTCAAATTTGTGGTCCTTTAGGCCTATTCCTATGCACATGCCAAAACATGATATTTGGCATATATGCACCCACTATGGGTATGCCAAACTGCCAAACTCATATGTCTATATGCCAGTCCTGGCATATAGGCATACACGACAGAGTTTCCATCGAGCGATAGAGATTCAATCGCTCGATGATCTTTCCTGCGCTCGCTGGTCAGTCAATCGCTGGCGTTAGTCAAGCTGTCGCTCGTTGGTATGATTAACGCTTATCAGTTCCTCATCTAACGGCTACAATTTTCCTCCTCTATAAATACCTAATTTCAAACTCATTTTAACTCACACCAGAATTTCTAAATCTCTATAGAATTTCTCAATTTCTCAATCTTTTTCAAATCTAAAACTATCCATATTTTCTTGTAAAATGGATTCACAATCTCAAAGTCAAGGCAAAGGTAAAAAAACCCGAGTTTGTGGTGCAAAATACACCATGATAAAAGATGAATGTATTTGTCGTAATTATGTTTTTTTTACCCAAGATTGTATCAATGGTGCACAACAACATGGTAACACCATGTGGGTAACATATTTAAGAAATATGAAGAGCAAACCATGAACATCAATGGTCGTGATGCAAAAGGATTGCCAGAACACTTCATTGTAATCAACCGGGAAGTGGCCGCTTATGTTGCATTAATAATGCAAGCCAAGAGAAAAGTCAAGGATAGTGGTCAGACTAATGTTGATTTTGAAAGAGAGGTTCGTACAGATTGGCAACGAAAACATGGTAAACAGTTCGCTTACGAAATTTGTTATTATATTTTGAAGGTGTTGAACAAATATAATCCAGAATACATGTCAAATAATCAACAAGTACCTGAAAGGTCACCATATAATTCTTCTCCCTCAACACCAAATTCTTCACCATTTTCACCAGGTCCATCAAATTCTTCACCAGATTCCACAACAAGCTCAAATGCCGACAAAGTTTTCAATAATTATGTTGATGGTAATAATAAGGGAAAACTTCCAGGGAGGAACACTACAAAACTGGATAAAAAATTAGCTATAGAAGGAGGGAGTTCCGGAGGATTTAACATGGCGGAGTTTATGGAACATCAAAAGACCGTCGAGAAGCAAAGATCAGTTGATAGGAAATTTCAAAACCGGGAGAGTAAGAAAAGTCGTCTTTCTCAAGAAAAATTTGGGTTTGACTATGACAAGCATAACATTCTTCAAGCTAACACTCTAATATATAGGGCATCCTTGCCATACCCAATGCATACAATCGAGACTACCTAGCATTCCTGGGAATCCCCTTCCCTCATTTTCAATCAATATTTGTCTAACATCTTCGTCGGTTGGTTTTCGTAAATATGTTGGACCAAAATGATTAATCATTACTTCACAGAACAATGAAAGGTAAGTGTAAGAAGTTTTTTTACCCATACGAAGATACTCATCGTTCGCATCCGCTGGAGTGCCATAACCTAGAATCCTTAAAGCCGAAATAACTTTTTGTTCAGGACTATGACCTATAATATTCAGTGCATCAAACTGATAATTGAATTGAGGTTATACTCGACAAAGCTCTTCAATAATATTTTTCACTAGATGACGAGGCATGCAAAATCGACCTTCAAAATTTTGATCTGAGTACACACAATTTGGAAGAAAATAATCGTGCATCAGCTTTTGGTGGTAAAATTCCCTCCCTCGATACGTATATCTTCTTGATAGTACTCCTTTGGGCTCTGAAACTCTTGGTATTTAGCCCATATGTACAAGCATCAAAAATTTTATTAGTTTATTATCTTCAGCATCCTCTTCGTCAATTTCTTGCAACCTCATACGATACCTTTCTTGCTGTAATCTGAACCGATTCATAATAATATCCCTTTCTTCATTGGATCTCAACATTGATGATTATGAAATTTAAAATTGAGAATATAGGTGAAATATCTGTAGAAGTAGGTGTGAGTTATCTGGAGAAGTAAAAAGGCGTATATATAGGAACCATAGGGGGAAATAGCCGTTGCAGAATAACTACTGGTCGATAATGATAGTATCGCCAGCGTTGTTATTTAAATCGCGCGGGAGAGAGAATAGCGCCAGCGATAAAGTCATAACCGCTGGCGATACTATGAATATCGCTCGCTAGAATGTCTATCTCTTATCGGTTTTCCCATAGTGGCGCAATCGGTTTGTCATGCCATGTGGTATGCCAAACATCATTTTTTTGGCATGTGCATAGGAATAGGCCTTATATGTTTTAATTAAATTTGGACCTCCAGTATGTTATTTCACACGTATTTAAACAGTAGGGTATATTAGTCATTTCTATATTTTCAAAGAAATTTGGACCATAGGATAAGGGTAAAATCCGGTTGGACCCTACTGTAAATAACCTTATTCTCTATATAATAATAGAGTTTTTTCGAGCGCTCTCATTAACCGGAGCTTCTGGTTGATTCTGGCCCCACCAATATATATTTTCTTGGTAAGGTTATCAAAATTTTGGCAATTTTTTCCAACGCTTTCATTAAAAGGAATTTCTGGTTAATTCTGGTCCCACCAGTATATACTTTTTTGGTAAAATATCAAATCTCAAGCAAAAATATTTTAAAAACGTTTTTCCTAAAAATAACTAATTTGAAAAAAATTGATTGTGTTATTAAAATAAATATATTTAATCCTAAACAAAATCTCAAATTAAATTCCACAAAATAATTGAATAAAATCACATTGAGGTACATTACCACTCATCACGATTTCATCATAAAATTAAATCATCATAAAACTAAATCAATCGTAAAATTAAAATTAAATTATAAAATGTCCAATGTCTTGTTATATTTTTTACATTGAAAGTATCCTAATACAATTTCCAAGCTAATAATAAAATAAGCTGACCATATCAATTAATAATAATAAAAAAAAACTTTCATCAAATGTAAATTATTTATTGAATTTAAAATCAGAATACATAGAGTTGTAGATACTAACTTGTAGTTCGAAGGGTGATTTTTTTTTACGTAAAAAATCGATTGGTGATCCTGCCCAATAGTGGAAATACAAAATCGTTAGTGCAAAATCATATAGTATTTGAACATATTATTCAAACAAAAAAACATGTTACAACGATGAATGAGATAAATTTGTTCATTATATATCTATGAGACCTTCCGGATATATGCATTCAAAAAGTAAATTTGTTCACCATATTTTCTTATGAAACCTTCCGGAAATATGCATATTGTAGTAATATCGTGTAACTAACCAAAAATGATAAAGTTCTGTTTTTGTTTAACTAGTTTTTCACCTGTGCGATGCACGGGTCTGTTCCTTATTTATGAAATATTGAATCATGTTTTAAAATTGATCTTCGTAAAAACCAAAAGTTTTATTAAAAATTCACGAATGATTAAAAAGACCAAAATCAACAATTCTTGGGTGAAAAAGACATGTAAAATGTGATACTGTTTAAATGGACAAAAATATAAAAATAGCCAGGATGTAAACAGTTTCATCCTACCCATTTTCAAATAGTTTTTCTTATTTTTAATTTACATCAGGATGCATCCAGTTTCATCCTCAATATTTTTTAAGTTTAAGCTAAGACGAATCCAGTTTCATTCTTGCTATTTTTTTGTGTCCATTTCACCCATAATAATTTTTACTCGTCCATTAGGACCATGTTTTAAAAAAATTTGGACAAATGACCCATTTTCCGAATTCACAAAATTAAAAAAATATACTAAGCTCGTAACTCCAAAAAATAGCATATTTGGATACCAATTACCAAGTATCAATAAAAAATAATTAGTAATTGGCTTACATAATCATAGCTTATAGTTTCAAATTATTTTCATAAAACCAAGTTTCATCAAAATTTACATCAACATCTTTCAGAATTAAGAACTACAATTGTTCGAAAAATAAAATCATTTAGAAGAACCTAATATTTGTAGTAAAAAGCGTACATACGAAGACCATAGTTTTTTTTTTATCTAATGTGCATTCGGAGATAATTATTTCATTGGTTTATTTCACATTGGATGAATTGTGTCCTCTTTCACTTATTTATTTCCATGATAATTTTTCTTTTTCTTTTCCTCTTAGAAATGATCATTATCTTAACCCGTAATTTTTTCATTTATCGCATGTAAATAAATGAAAATAATTGTATATGTGCCGATGAAGTCAATAAAAATATGGTGGATTATATTAAAAAATACAGGGTCTGCAAAAAATAAAAAGATTGCAATGTCAAAATAACGTCAACCCATAGCTTAATAGAATTTTGTGCCCGTGTATATAATTGGTGAAATTTGTGTGAGTATATGTGTACCCGTGAGTTGTAAGATGATCTGGTGTACTATATGTGAAAATTGACCTAGAGATATTCAACATTTCATTGCGTAAGTTTCCGGATGGTCATGAGTTACTGAATGTTCTTGCGCATTTTAGGAGGATGGAGTTTTGTGAGCTTTTATATTTCAATCTTGGTGAATCGGTGATTTATAAGATCACCATGGGACATTTTATTTCCCCCCATTTTTTTTTAATGATATTTTTTTCCGGTATGATATTTGTATTATATACTTTTGGCATTACGTGTATATGATGTTTATTTTTTTTCTCATCCTATATATAGTTTTTTTTTATTTTTCCTCTTGGTCGATAATGAAATTTTCTTGTTGATTAAAAGAGCATATAAAAAGATTGTACCCAGAAAAAGAGAATGGAAATAGAGAAGAGGGGATAAAATCAAGGTAACATGACGCCCGTGACCCATAAAGCAAAAAGCCTCATAAAAAATTATGGAGGGTTAACATTCTTCCAGTTCTCATTCTTAATAACAACATTGTAGGTTACATTATCAAATTCCTTGAAGGAAACACACCATAGAAACAACTAATATTTACATCACTAATAATACTAATTTAATTGGATGATCGAAGAGAGTTCTCGAGAGTCCTTCTATATATTCAGAAAAAAGCCAGAAAAATGCCCCATATGGAGCCAACATGTAGTCCATTTGTAACGGTGCTTTTGATTTTTCATCGCAAAAATTGAATGCCCATTAGTCTTTTTTCCATGAAATTGGACCCTAAAGCTAATGTGGTTATAAAAAAATTGTTGCAAAAATATGTTACAAAATAAGCATCACATATATTATGCTTGAACAACACTAACATAATTTATTGCAGAAAACTGTTACAAAACTGCCATAAAAAACCAACCCCCACATTTCCACCAAAGCGCTCCCAAACTTCGGTCCCTTTCTTCGGTCGGCCACCGCATTTTGGCATAGTAACCTCATTGCCACGATGGTCCATTCTCGGATAGGGACTCTTTTTGGTCCGTTCGATTGATTTAATTTGTTGAGTTCTGACAAAGTGAGTTTGTGTAATGGAATTTCAGTTAAATCTGATTCAATATGCCGAAGCTAAGTATTTAATTTACCAATTATAGCTAGCATTGTTTGCAGGTCTTAGTTCACCTTCGCTCACCAAGTCCAAAGGGGCAAAATTTCCAGTTCTATTCTTGGGTCAGTATTACTAAACCAAATACAACCGATATTCCTCATATGCAAGACATGTCACGCTATGGACAATGCAAAAGTGTGCCCGAAGATAACAATATGGTGACAACAAATGAAAAGCAGTAACACCCTCTGCAAGATACTTGACATGTTAGGAGCATACACAAACTTTATATTAGATACAGAAGGGAAAAAAACAAGTAATAAAGAGAAATCAATAAAACCATTGTCGTTGTTAAGGAGGTGTGTACTCTACCTCAGTAACTGTAGATCGATTTGGGGCTAAGGCCATGGCACTGGGGTCGGATACTCCCCATTGAGTCAAAAATAAAATCACAAAATAACTAACCTGGCAACTGCCAGTGTTTCAAAATTCTGACTCCCCATCTATAAATTTTTAGGTAGTAGCAATGAAATTTTTTGCAGTTGTAATGTTTACAGGAAACAACGGTTTGGATACTTATGACCTCGATCTCCAAAATCCTTACCGGATGGTTTCCTTTTACATTAAATAAAAAAAAATCAAAAGAAAAATCAAATTGTTACCTTTTTCTCCTTTTCTCTAACCGTAGTCCCAAAACACAAAAATCAGTCGTGCATCTGTAAGAAAAACAAAAATGAATATAGGAAAAACTTCAAACCCAAAAACAACTGATATTAATCGTCTACATCACTAAGCAGAAATCTTTTGCATCAATCACATTAGACATTGGATAGCTCCTTTTTTATATTTTCTTTTATTCATTAATTATTATGTGATTCATGCATGATTGATCTAGTCTTGCACCCGTGCTACGCATGGGATTGTTTTTTGCTTATGAACTATTGGAGCTGAGAGTAAAAGGTTTGATGAACTTTTGACCTTAAAAACCATCAAAATGACCTTAAGAACTACTCTCACCGTTCTTTTTTAATAGGCTGGCTTCTATAAACAAAAGTTTCAAAAAAATAGGCTGGTTTCCTAATTAGGAAAGTCAAATGTTACTTTAGTTTTCTGGGACCACTTTTCTCTTAACTTTTTTTGATGGCAAGTGTCATGTGGACCACTTCACTTTACTTCTTTTGCTGACAAGTGTCATGGGGACCATTTCACTTCACTTCTTTTATTGACAAGTGTTATGAGGACCATTTTTAATGATTAGTTTTCTTAGTTTTCTTAATTTTCTCTAAAAACAAAACCAGCCTATTAAAAAAGAATGGAGGGAGTATCAAAATATTTAATGAAAAAAAGAAGAAGTTATACATCAATGGGCTTGTAGTGCAACAATTTTTAAAACCCACAGCCCTTAGCTTCTTTAGGCTTCATAAAACATAAAACATAAACATATAACTTAAAATTATATTGATATTCTCTACATTTTTGGAGGCCATGCATATGTTCTTCTACATGCTCTTGCCTTTTTTGGTCCACCCGTTCATTATATGCTTTTTCTTCATCAGCAGATGCGTCCTGCAAATTTAGATCCATCATAATAGCAGATCTCGTTCAACCAATTTAAATTTCCTATTAAAAAAAAATTATCTCGAAGATTCCGCGTGATTTAATTGGTATTTTACCAAGGTAAAATAATTATCGAGCAACCATTTTCGTAACCTAATGGCCTTCTGTTGACTTTTCATTGCTCTACATAAACCAAAAATATTTTCTCATAAAAATCATAAGGAATTGAAAGAGAAAATATACCTGAAAATTTTACGGTGTTGTTTGTTGCGCGCTTACCTACTACGTCTGTATAATTAATAAACAAATTAAAAAGAAAAGAAAAATACGAAGTGGGAGAAAAAAGAAATAGTTATAAGAAATTAGTTGCATAATATATTTGAATATCTTATACATGTTTGAATATCTTATACTCTGGCATGATTAATTATATGCAATGCAGTATTTTTATCATCTTTGGTGACCATAGTGGTGTGTCTTTGATTCGTGATGTGCAATCTTAGATTTCCAGGGAGACACCTGTATTTTTCATTAAAAATTGAAACCATATCGTGCCTATTATATATTTGTCTATAAGCCTTTATTTGTGGTTTTTATACTGGCCTTCTGAGAATCATCGTGATAACTTATCAATATTTGATCAAAGGTGTAGTTACTAACTGAAATATTCTACGTTTACATCTGAAACCATCAGATAAGAATGGCACCGAATCATGAACAACGAAAATATACTAATCAACCACAAAACTTAAAATAATGAAACTACGCAACAAAGAAAACGTTTTTTATTTATACAAACCGCTGCACCAGAACTAACAAAGAGGAGTGGTCCAGGGTCACCTAAGAAAGTAACTGATGGAATTCTCGTCGATTTCAGAAGCACCTAAGACTTCTTTCCACAGTAAGCTTTTTTCCAGTGTCTTTGTAATATTGGCGTACACCGTAGACAATAACCCGAAGAATTATCAGAAATTCCAGAACGATCTAAGACTTCTTTCCTGAGTCTTACAGTTAGAGGTGGTTAGCTCTTTTCAAACCTCCTAGTAAGTAATATTGTCGTGCCTATGTTAGATGGTTAAGCCTGATATTCAACTAGTGTTCAATCAGCAGCTGCAAGACTACTTCTCAGCTGTTCGTTGACATGGACGGTGAGTAATGTTTCACATATTCTTTTTCGTTCAGTTTGAGGTTATTTTGGACTTGAAATGTGGAAAATGTGATTTCTAAATTGAACTATACAGTAAGTATCCTCATACTTTTGAAGACAGAAAACATAAAGAATTGGGATGATGATGACAATTCAAGATTTTTTGGTGATGAGTGTATTGAGAAGAATATTTCGGCAGAAGACAGACCAACAGATTCTGAAATGCTGAGGACCTATGCCGCTGGACTTCTTTCTGTAATTTTAGATGGGTATGCATCTTAACTGGAATGTCTAATTTACCAGTTCACATTCAAGTGAGATTTGCTCCTTTTCCCCCAAATACAGTTCACATTTAAGTGAAATTTGCTCCTTTTTCCCCAACTACATTCATTCATTCAACTTACTTAACCAATCTGGCAATCCAAAATGAAACATTACTTATATTATATGCAAAGCATATGAAAAGTGAGTACTTTCCCGTTTCAAAAACCTTCGTCCTTTTGTTCCCTTCACTCCTTCCTTTGTCAAACATGAACACCCATGGTATATAATGGATGACACGTCATGAACATGAACACCCATGGTATACAAAACAATGCAGAATTTAGAATACCACTTAATATAGAAGTGAAAAATGAGTTGACACGTCATGGTATATAAGCATGAACAGTACCAGAAATTAATCTAAGCATTGCATTTAATGAAAGTTGAACGGGAAAAAAACGGTTCCGTCCAAAACCGCCCATAATAGTACGCTTTAGTCCATACCTAGTTGACTAGGTACAATTTAATCCAAGAATTGTATAAAGACGCTGCTACTCTTCGCACGCTTTTGATATAGCACACGTGCAATGAATTGAATCATTGTTGTAACTGACACAATGAACGTGGTTGCGACACGTTAGCCTTGAATTAAAAATTGATTAAAACTGTGGCGTAACGGACAAATTCAATAACTGCAATATTTTGCTTTATCAGAAACTTCAGAAGAAAAAAAGCAAAAAACAATTCAGAAGAAAATTTGCAGACAAACCCTAGAAAATTTACAGACTAAAACCCTAAAATCTTACTAATCAAAACAACTAAATGGTTGAACAATCAGTAACATAATGTTGAAAGGAAAAAAAGTAGCTTCAAAGACAAACACACCAACAGTGGAAGATTCAACATCAAGTGAAGAAGATAATCCATCTGTTGCGGTAGAAGAAATTCAAAAATCAGCATCACCAACGACGAGATCAAAGTCAGCATTAAAAGATTCAACCCCAATTTCATCCCCAACTCCATCAATTCCAGCAGAAGAAATTAGGAAATCAACAGGACCAAAAACGAGATCGAAGAGATCATTAGAAGATTCGCCATCAATTTCAGTACAAGAAACTTCAAAAACATCACCAGCTAAGAAGAAATCAAAGCCTTCAAAGCCTTTAAATCCTCCAAAGCCTCCAAAGTCTTCAAATCCTTCAACATCTGTTAAAAGAAAAAAAAGGTAACAATTCAAGTCCAGTTCTGTCTATTTTTGAGAAATTCTTATTCAATTTCTTGTATCGGTGTACATACTAGTACACCACAATGCTGTTGTAGTGATTCATGTCTAGTTCCATCTTGTTTTTGAGAAATTTTTGTGGGAATTGTTGTTGGTGTGTACATACTAGTACACCGCCATGTTTTTGCAGTGATTCATGTATAGTTCTATCTTGTTTTTGAGCAATTTTTGTGGGAATTGTTGTTGGTGTGTACAGATCTGTACACCACAATGTTGTTACAGTGATTCAGGTCTAGTTTCATCTTGTTTTTGAGAAATTTTTGTGGGAATTGTTGTTGGTGTGTACATACTAGTACACCACAATGTTGTTGCAGTGATTCATGTCTAGTTTTCTATCTTGTTTTTTAGCAATTTTTATTGGAATTGTTGTTGGTGTGTACACACTAGTACACCACAAATACTGTTGCAGTGATTCATGTCATGTTCTGTCTGTTTTAAAGATGTTTCTGTAGCAGTTTACTGGTTTGTACACCAGCATGCTATTTCACCTTCATACGGCTTAATGTGTGTTGTGCCGTCACTTGTGTTTACTGGTGTACACTCCTTTGCACCAGCATGCTATTTCACCCTTATTTTTCCGGCTTAATGTGTGTTGTTGCTGCCATGCTATTGCAGTGCTTCATTTCATGTTCTCTGTGTTTTAGACCAATTTTTGTAAGAATTGTTGTTTGTGTGTAAATACTGGTACACCACCATTTTGTTGCAGTGCTTCATTTCATGTTGTGTCTGTTTTTTAGCGATTTTTATGAGAATTGTTGTTTGTGTGTAAATACTGGTACACCACCATTCTGTTGCAGTGCTTCATGGCATGTTAAATGTGATGTTATGGTTAATGGAATGTTAAACATTATCCATGTTAAATGTGATTCATGGCATGCTATGTGTACATTGTTTTACACAAGTTTTAAGTTGTACCAATTTACATGCTTTTGTTCACTGTATTTGTTGGGTCCTAACATTTCTGACTCTTTTACCTGTTTGTCAATGCAGTATTGGTTTGCTGAACACAACAACAACATGACGCCAAGCAATGAACAAGGTTTTCCTAGGTTTCTAAGGTGGGTGATAAGTGACATCAGCAATACAATAGAGAAAGACATTAATGAAGCTATGAAAAAGGTAACTCGATAACTTTCTTACGACAGTGATTTCTTCCTAGATGTGTACATTATATATACACCTTGATAAGGTTTACAAAATGGTGACAAAATTTTGTCATGTGTACAACAATATACACCTGTAACATAGATGTAAAAAGATGTACACCTGTTATCCATGTTGATACTGTGGCATGTTTTCAGATGCAACCTGGATGGGTAAAAACTTGGAGTGATGAGCAGCAACAAGTTATGGAAGAGTACAGGAAGAACATGCAACAAAATAGCACAGATGCACTGAAGGAAAAGCTGTACAAAGCACAACAACAAAGAGGTGAAGCATTGGAAGAGCTTTCAGACTTGCAGGTTAAACATCAAAATCTTGTTAGCTTCATTGAAGAAAAAGCCAAGAAAATTTATGAAGCTTATCTGAGGAATGTGCAAAATGATAAGGATGTTGTTGATTTATTTGTTGAAACCTTGCAAGAAATCATTTCATTAAACAAAGAATTACAAAGTGAGGATGAGTGTGATGATGATGAGCAGGGGGAGGAGCAATGTGAGAAAGGTGAGACAAGTGGCAAAGCTGGTGATGTGGATGACAGTGATGATGATGATGATAGCGATGATGATGATGATGAGGAAGGTCAGGAAGGCAATAGAAGTGGCAAAGTTGATGATGTGGATGACAGTGATAAGGATCAGGAGGAGGAGGGTGATGAGGATGAGGAGGATGGTGGTGGCAAAGGTGGTGATGATCAGCAGGATGAGGAGGAGGGTGGTGGAAAAGGTGGTGATATTCATGATGATGATTTGCAAGGTGGCAAAGGTGGTGATATGCGCGGTGATGACACTAACAAAGAGGGTAGCAAAGGTGGTGATGACGAGGGTGGAAAATCTGAAAAGCGAAGGTATAAAATCACTCTTATTAAATATGGAGTCATTTATTTTTATGTGTGTAGATAGTTGTACACCAGTATGCTATAACTCATACCCTTTCTATAAACTTGAATCTTTTAGCACTCCTCTGTCAAAGACAAATGAAGAGAAGGATGGCAAAGATGGAACAAGGCAAGGTGTTGAGTCCGAAACTGCTAAGAAGCCTAGGTATAAAATGATCTCATTTCTTTTCATTTTCTATATATGTGTACCAAGGTGTAAACCTAACAAAAAATGCATTTTTTCAGAACTTCTCTGCCAGAGACAGCTGCATACAAGGATGCCACTGAAACAGCTGAAATTGATGAGGCTACTATAATCGCAGCTGAAGCCATATCTCAGCTGGACCCTAAAGGCATGTTGCCGGTTGAAGAAGATCTGCTTTTACTCACACAGGGAGAAGATCAGCAGAATGATCCTTATGCATCAATTGAGGACCTCCTAGACAACTTTTCTGAAAGTGTTTTCATAAAGCTTGAAAAAGGTTGTTACAGAATTGCAGCATCTGACGTGAAGGAAAAGATGGCAACCGTGATCTACGAATGTCTAAGCTTTCAGTTGTTGAGACAAGAAGATCCTCAAGAAGAGTCATCGCAAATATCATTATCCAATGATGATGTACGAGAAAGGATCGTTGCTGAAGCAGTGCAGTTCATCCAACAACATGGAGATGCATTTTTTAGCAGTCAATAAGTAGAAGAGCAGAAGACACCACCAGCAAAGACAAGAGCTGGGAAGATGAAGGAAGCAGAGATGTTGAAGACAATATCTGCTTGCAGGGTGTCCAAGACACCACCAAAGAGAAATCCAAAAAAAAAACTTCCTGCTGATTTCACTGCCGAGGGTAAAAACAGACAAGTTAGGACGAAAGTGGATCGAAAAGGGAAGGGGGTCCACAAAGAGGAAGAACAACAACTGTATCCTGCACCTAAAAGGAGAAAGGACAATGAGTATCATCCTTATCGCCCACTGCCAGATATCCGTCAATCATCACTTTATCATGCCATGGACCCAGGACATGACAAAAAAGGGTACAAAAATTCTTTGACTATGCAAGCCTGACGTAAGTTCACAAAACAATACCTCGCACTATATGAATGATTAAATCTTATTGAAAAAAAGTTATGAGCACCACTACGTACACCATGTTAACATTTCCTTTATGATTCCGCAGCTCTGTAGCTTGGGAACTAACAAGGCTCGAAGATCCGAGAGTCAGGGAAGATGTTATGATTGTGGGAAAAGTACTTGTTGAACTAATGTTCAACAAGTATCTGGATCAAGCGGTACTGCAGTTCTACATCCATCGACGTTGCAATGCAATGGTCAGAGACAGCATCCGTCATCCAGATGATCAAAAGTACATGATATGCGAAATTATGAGTCCTACTGCATGTGTAAGTTTCTCAAAAAACAAATAAAAAATGTCATATATAGATAATTTAATGATGTGTACATACTAGTACACCTGATTGACATAGATATACACCAGTATTCCTTTGTAGATTTCTTTAGGAGTGGACATAGATATACACCAGTATGCCATATGATTGACCAATGCTATGTTAAGTGTTTGCATGAATGGTTGATTGTTAGATTTTATATAGGTCTGATTTAGGTATACCTAATTAATTTTATTTTCCAACAAATTATTGATTTTAGTACTATGTGAAGAACAACAACATCAGCGAGGTACAAAGGCTTGTGGTAGATTTCATACGGGACATGCCTGAAAATCTGGAAGTTCTTCTAATCCCCCTCAATCACTCTACAGTACAATTGGCAGTAGGACTTCACTGGTCGCTTTTGAAGTTTGATTTCATAGCTGAAGAGTGGAAGTGGTACAACTCGCTGCACTCAAATGAGGACTATAAAAAAGATGCACAACAACTGGCAAATGTGGTGCAGTTGGAACTCAACAAGAAGAGAGCGCTAAATGGTGATGCACCTATAGAACCGCACGAAATAAACATCATGCAATGCCCTACACAAGGAATCAATCCAGATTGCCTCCTGTACACTTGTTACTTTATGAAACGAGGTATGGAGAAGATAAAGAGTATGGAAAGAGATCAGCAGAGGGCCAAAAAAATTTGTTAGGATATGAGAGCGAAATTGGTGTCAAAGATGCTGAAAAAAGTTGGAGTGTTTGAAAAGGTGTGGGATGTAGCAACGGGTGAAGAGCACAAGCAGTGGCGCCTGAGTATGGAAAAGAATCCGTTGAGGAAGAAGAAGAGTCTTTTCTAAAAGTTTTCTATCTTTCAGACAACTCTTCAAATTTCAGTTTTTATTACTTTGTTTATGACTTATCTCTTTTCAAATTTCAGTTTTTATCAATTTGTTTATGAGTTATCACTACTATAAAGACCTTGAATTAATATATTTTTATTAGTTTCAATATTAATGTTACAAGTTTTTGACTTATCTCATTCACCAGGTTTTGAAATATTAAGGTGTACTTGATTGTGCACAGTTACTCTTAATGTTACAAGAGCATAAAATGTTTAGAAGGTGTACATAATGGTTCTAAATAGCAAAAGTAATTACTAATTATACATATCTGAAAACATATAATACTACTAAGCAAAAATAGACTAGAAGCATCCATTGTACACCAAGGTGTACATAGAGGTACACCTGTAAAAAGACAGGTAAGAAAAACTGAACTTTACAGGAAGGTGTACATAATGGTACACATGTCCTGGCACTAATTATCCAAGCCAAAAGAAAATTGAAAAGAAATTACCAAAAGTCATAGAATCTTTTGAACAAATGAAATATAGTAAAAATCATCAAATCATGGGGCAGGTAGTTCTGTTGTGGTGACCAAGAGTGAAGCACTTTGTGCACATCATAGGCCTCTTTTGCTTCTCATATGCATTCTTGATGCGATGTGTTCTTCGTCCACCCGGTGGAGGAACAGGAATAGGAACAATAACCCTATCACTAGAATCATAAGACTTCGGCTTGTCATAATTGGGGATTGGCAAGATGATGTGCTGGGATGTCCTGTTGTACCATTCGGTGGTGAAGTATGTTTCAACAAATGAATAGATGTCTTCTCTCGTAGCTTGAATGGCAGCACAAGCATGGGCACAAGGAAAACCATTAACTCGCCACCTGTGACATGTACAAGTTTTCTGCAATAGATCTACATAATGAGTCCGGGGAGACCTGACTTCATACAATTTTTCCATAGACTGAACAACAGTCCAAGTACGACCAATGTCAATGTTTTTCCTTTAGTAAAGCCTCATATTCCGGAGTGAGCCTAGTGTTGAAAGTTTCTAGACCTAGTATCCTTCTCTCATACATCTTCTCCATAACCTTCAAACTAACATAATAAAAACACAAAACATAAAATCAAAAACATGATCCAAAAAGGAATACAGATAAAACATGTGTACAACAATGTACACATTAAGGAAATCCATGTGTACAGCAATGTACACACAGTTGCAGATTCACAGATAAAAACATGTGTACAAGTATCTACAGATCAAAGCAAATCCATGTATGCAAACAATGTAGACAGACTTACATAAATAAAAAAACTAAACATAAAACTCATCGTATCGCATCGAGAAGAACAAAAGCAGGCAACTTTTTGAAAGGAAGAACCCAGTTGTTGA